>NC_069137.1:35312333-35683583 GCF_026914265.1 Mya arenaria | reverse complement strand
TTGCGCTCGCCTCTGAATTGCCTTAAATTTAAAAAAAAGTATTTTATTTTTTTTTTCGCTCGCTCGCTCCTACTTTTTTTGGGCAAAATCCGTAGAACAAATGATCAATTTCATTATGTAATATTTTCATCGAATATGCATTAACAATACATGTGGACTACAAAATTATTTTAATAATACAAAAATGTATACACTTTTAATTTCAATTTTTAAAACAAAACCATTGCATTTTATGTAAGTAGATAAATCTTTGCTCCACTATACGTAAACATACATGAAGCAAATGAGAAGCCAGAATGGGATCAGGTAAAAAGCATCACAAATGTGATTTGTCACTTATTTCATACAGGTCCATAGCTGTATTTTACATTAAGAACATTACAAGCACACTAAGGCGCATACTAACCCTTACACATACTCGCTCGCGCACGCAAGAACGAACGCACGCATGCACGCATGAATTTGGGTTAACTAATTTGTTTAAGGGCGTGGATGTGTTTTTCGCAGTACGACGGAAAAAATGTGTGCTATTTCTAAACTTGCGTAGTTTATTGTATATAAGTATTACTGACTTGCAACAATATCTTTTTTAGTGTCCAGTAGTTATTATTGAAAAAATAGTATAAATACTGGTATAAACTTCTTTTTCCCAATAACTGTGTACAGAAAATCGTTTATCAGTCTTAATATGTTCAATAGCCTCCGTCAATTTCTTTCCCGTATCGATATTCTCCCAATAGCTTGACGTTCCCCTCACCGTACACTTTACCTGGCGGGGCAGGTTGTAGAGGTGGCCCATCTGCTCTTCAAACACGGTTGGGGATATTTTGAGATCATGCAGTATCAAATGTTCTATAGATGTGTTTGACAGATTAATAGACGATAATATGCCACAAGTTTCTTTTATCTCTAATGTTTTCAATGGCTGATAATGGATAACTTTTGGTACTTCGCAATGTTCTAAAATCAAATGCACAAGGTTTGAAGCACTAGAAGGCAGTGCTGAAAGAAATCGACAGTCTGATATGCCCAATTTTGTCAGTGTCTCTAGTGATCCTAAGTTGAACTTGCTAATATCAACTTCTACAAGTTCAAGAGATTGTAATGAACAATTGAAGATATTCACTGGTTGAGTCAGAACACAGTCAGTTAAACGGAGATCGATGAGTGTGGTTGCATCTTTTAATAGAAAGATTCATTGTCAATTTCTCGATATTCTCCATACAACCAACAATCACTTTCTCCGTCGAAACATTGGATAGATTTAACCGACACAAATGACACCGAGAAAGGTCTATGGGACCTGGCATGGAACAGGACTTCATGTACAGATCTGTCAGTTTGCAATTATTTGTGAACTCAATTAAACAAGTCATGCTCTTTAAAGAACATTCTTCCACGCATCCAACAATCACCCTCTCTGTAACCACCTCCGATAGCTTAAGACGCTTCAATGGACTCTGAGATAGATCCAGAGTGCCTGGCAGGGAACAGGACGACATGTCCAGATATTTCAGTTTGCTTACATCTGTGAACTCAGTTAAACTAGACATGTCTTTTATATCACATTCTTCAACGCAGCCAACAATCACCCTCTCTGTCTCCACCTCCGATAGCTTAAGACGCTTCAGTGGACACTGAGATAGATTCAGAGAGCCTGGCAGGGAACAGGACGACATGTCCAGATATTTCAGTTTGCTTACATCTGTGGACTCAGTTAAACTAGACATGTCCTCTATATTACATTTTTCAACGCAGCCAACAATCACTCTCTCTGTAACCACCTTCGATAGCACAAGACACTTCAGTGGACACTGAGATAGATTCAGAGAGCCTGCCAGGGAACAGGACGACATGTCCAGATATTTCAGTTTGCTTACATCTGTGAACTCAGTTAAACTAGACATGTCTTCTATACTACATATTTCAACGCAGCCAACAATCACCCTCTCTGTTACCACCTTCGATAGCACAAGACGCTTCAGTGGACACTGAGATATATCCAGAGGGCCTAGAAGGGAAGAGGACACAATGTACAGATCTGTCAGTTTGCTTACATCTGTGAACTCAATTAAACATGACATGCTCGCTAAAGCACTTTTTTCAACGCTGTCATTAATCAACTTCCCCATAGACACATCCGAAAGCTGAAGACTTTTCGGTGGACACTGTGATAGGTCCAAGGGGCTTGACTGTGAACAGGACGGCATGTCCAGATCTGTCAGTTTGCTTACATTTGTGAACACAATTAAACAAGACATGAACCTTAACGTACATTCTTTCACGCAGCCAACAATCACCCTCCTCGTTTCCACATTCGTTACCTCAAAACGCTTCAGTGGACACTGAGATAGGTCCATTGTTCCTGGTAGGGAAAGGTGTGACAAACTGAGATATGTTAATGTGATGGAATGTGTGAAATCGATTTGGAAACACATCTGTTTCTCAATACATTCAGTGTTAATTCTGTCCAGCTTCACACTTATCTCTTTAAGCGACTTCATTGTAAACCGAGATAGTTTCAGTGGACCAGGCCATGAAGTGTTGTTGACCTTCAGCACCTTCAGTGGACACTTAGACAGGTCCAGTTTGCCGGACAGAGAACAGGTTTTCAGATGGAGATATGTGAGATTTTGTGCATATTGGAAAGATATAGTTACAATATTGAAGTACAATTCAATGTGAATCCGTCTAAGGTGTTGAACTTTGCTTAAATTTACACATCCTGTCCTTACTTTGAGCATTGTTAGCTCTTCAATATCGAATTGAGAAACGTCCATGTTACATGTAAGGGTTAATTTTTTTAAAAAGAGAACACCTAACTTATTGCTCAATTTAATTTCCAAATGATGCGTTTCAAGTTTGTTTTCATTGATTCTGAGGAGTTTCGTGAGTTCTTCACATGAAAAAACGTGATGCTTTTGCCCATATGAATCATCGACAATTAGGTTCGAAAGATTGATTGACACCTTACCTTCGATAACATTCTTAGAACAGCTGTCAAAAATCATTCTCTGGATCATCTTCATAAGTATGATTTTCATGTAATCATCAGTTTTCATTGCATGTTTTATCGTTAGATCATGTATTAAAGAGACCATTGATGCGATGCAGGTTGAGTCAGAACCACAGACAAAGTCAAATACGTTCGCCAATTCAAACACATCTTGCAGCGTATTGGTATTCGCAACTATTACTTGACCAATGTTTGCATCACATTTTCGTGCAACGATATGTAAGGCTGCAAAAAACTCCTGATACGTTTTGTGGATGAAACTATATATTTTATCCTGACATGAACTAGACTTCCTGGCAGATCCTTGAATGATTCCAGAGTTTAAACAAAACTGCTTGATTTCCTTAAACATTTCAACAAAATTTTGATTGTTTCTTTCAGACAGTTTTAAGCTAAAAAGGTCCTTTTTTGAGAACTGGAGGGAGTGTTCTGTTGGTCCAGTAAACAGCAAATAAAACGCTAATGTTGATAGCGTTGCGATATTTTTGCTATGTTGGATACAACATTCCGCTCCCATAGTTGTATAAACATCTAATTGAGAGTTGTCAGTTGAGTTTACGAATTGTTTACCGTGTTTCTTCTTCATACGACGTAACAAAGTCTCAGACATGTTTATATAAACCTGTGTACGTGTTTTCCCAAAATCCTTCCCATCATGCCATAGACACAGAAGCTGAAGAATTACAACAGGTTTCATAAGCAGGGTTTTATCTAATGCTGACGCGTTGAGATAAATAATTGTTTTCAGCTCTTCACTATGAAGTATTTTAATGAAGTCCGCAGTATTGTCACGTACATCGATTCCTTCTTGCCTTAAACATTCTGTAACCTTGCGGACAAGACGTTCTACAAAGTAAAACCCAATTCCAGTGATGACTATTTTGTTGTAATCCTGCATTCGTGCAGTAACGCAGGAATCTATCTTCCAAGGTCTAGAAGTGCAAATAATTATTGCTTCGGATACTGAAGTATACTTTGGCATTTTATTTGCCGTGCATTTCCATTCATCAAGTCCATCCATTAGTAAAATGGTTTCTGGCCTGTTTATATAAGACAACATATCAGTGATGTCTCCCTCTGAGTACCCAAGATCTGAGTGCAGGTAAGTTTTCAACATTTTCATGCAATCAGATTCGTTCTCAAACTCTCTCAAATGAAGTAGAAATAGCAATTGTGTTTGTTTAAGGTACTCAATGTCGTTGAAGAGCTTGAACCTTTCCATTTTCTCTCTCATTCTCACACACTCCTCACTCTCGCCATGTACAGCACACCAAGCTAAAGCCAAATACTGACTAAAAGAAGTCTTACCCATTCCGGCTTCACCTGATATGTATACTCTATTTGTATTTGTGTATGTTGATGTTTTGTTTTCGTTACATTGATTTGAAATGAACAATTCTTCAATTTTAGAGAGATGCTTTTGAACCTTTTTTGGCTTATTATCAGGCTTATGGCTTTTACTATCTTTATCGTCAGTCTCCAGGACGGTTTTAGACATGTGTGGAGGTTCGTAAAAATCAACCAACAGCGATTCCTGATGCTGCACGATTGGGTTGAGTTGAAGCGTGGAATAGTTTTCCAGTATGTTTCGAATAAGGTTTGTCTTCAAAACTGAAAAACAATTAAACACAACGCAACATTTCAAAAACAAAATTTGCTTAAAAGCATGTTATTCTCATATCCATTGCCAGCTCTACGAAGATGGTTAACCCCGAAGATAGAACTTATTCATCCCTCAAGTGTTGCCATTGTCTAATTATGTCCCAACAATCGCGGATAAAGAGGTTTTATATGATGCTATTTGATTGACACACAATACAGAGGCTTTGGTTATCTAAAAATATATAAATATTTTAATCAGACCTAGAGTTGCGTTGAATCTAAGGTCGTGGATAATTTTATGACATCCACACCATTTTTAAAACGAGGCTGTACCTACGTGATACATAACCTTCGACATAGTGCCCTAGTTTTTGACAATATGCAACCTAGTTTCAAACTGATCCAAGATCTTACCGAGTTAAATTCTCTAATTATTTTTCAAAAGGATGTATCTAACCGAAATTGTTTTTAGAGTAAATGGCAACCCGACCTTGCCATTTACCATACTTACTTAAATTCTTTAAGGATTATCTTTAAGGGCAAAATGCATACACAGTTTTAGGACTCAACAATAAGCTATTCACAGGAACTGATAGGAAACCGTTTTTGTATTGAAAGTCACCACGACCTTGCCATTTGATCTACTAACCCCAAACATGTATTAAAATAACTTACATGTACATTCACAATATCTATTGTTGTATTTTCATTCGTTTCAAAACGTTACCTGTCAGTTTGGCTTCCTGATCCTCGATTCGACGTCTTTTTATTTCCTTTCCGTAAGAGTCCGCATATGTGTCTTTCAATCAAGATTCTGCAAACGGTGATATTTTAACGTATTATTAAAATAGTATTCCTTATATGCTATGCTCGTTTTGGCTATGTCCTGTCCTTTTATTTTATGTGTTAATTTTTAGAAATAATATCAAATGTATCATTTTATGGATATATATCAATCTAATCAGTATATCCTCATTATTCGGAAAAAAAATCTAGATAAACTGAACATACTTCTAAGCGTTATATCCATGAAATTAGCAGTGTCAGGTATGCGAAGTTTTGAATATAAAACAAAGCGGTTCCAAAACAAACACTGATAAGACACTTAAGCTTTCCGGAAGTAATAGGGAATGGCTTTCAATGGCTTTCAAAATGTGACGACAAGTGAACAGCGAGATACGTTTTCGGAAATATAAGTGACCGTATGTCATAACGTTACGACATCTTTTAATCCTTAACAAATTAAATTAATCATGATCTTCGTTTTGTGTTTGTTACAATGATATTTTCACCTCAACTTCCATTCCTAAACTGAACTGCCTTTCGGCAATTGCAGTTATCATCCGATTAACGCAACATCTTCGGATATGTTCGGATCGCGAATCATCGCATAACTTTATTCATGGAAATTGTTAATCTTGTTCTTGTTTGTATTATGTCAGAAGGTCTCGTAAAAATAAATAAACATTTTAAAAAGTAAAGTTAATTTATGATGTGTTAAATGTATTGTTGTCAAACGTGTTTTATTTTTATGTTTAAAAGTAATTCAAGTGGTTGATCTCTTCCCGCGTCATTGTGACGTAATTTGATAGAATGCTTCCGGTCACAGGCGGGTCGTTTTATTTTCAAAATGGGATGGAAAGAATTACCTTAAGTATTTTTCAAATGAAAAAAAAAGTATTTTTCTAACAATTCTTGATTGAAATTATGAACTATAGGTAATGGTTTACGGAATTGATGTCATTATCGGGGATATAAACGCATTTGGGCTGGTCAAAGTGCGATTAAAGTCCTTCAGACTCAACACACTTTGAGCTCCCCAATTGCGTTCATACTCCGATAACGACATCAATCCCGCAATTTATTTCTAAAATGAATGCACTATAACTAAACATATTTAGCTATAAATTTATTACTAAGTTGTGTAGGTCTTTGCAAAGAATTGTTAATTGTTATTATTATTGTTATTGTTAAGATAGTCAGGAACATGAAGATTGCTGCAATATTATGACCTTGATAAAAACATGTTTTGTACTATGGACCGGTGGCCGTACATAACTAAATACACTTGATTTGATTTGATATGAACTTAATGAAAGAATGCTAAAAAATTATATATAGTAAGTGTTCATTTTGCGTATGCAATAAATATTTCAATACTGTCCGATCTAATAAAATGTAATTTAGTTCGCTTTTGTCATATCGAGAACTGTCGGTTGACTGCAGAAAGTTATATGCATTGGCAACAATTGTTTTTGTTGTCAACTGTCTCTCGGGCGTAACAGGCCGTGACGTCATTTCTACTGTTCAATGTAATATAGAAGTTGACCGGTACAAAATTGTATAACTGTTATTTGCGAGCATTTTATAATTGTCAATAATAAATTAACTATAATAGTATTAAAACAAAACAGTTTTAATAAACATTATTGTTAAGAGCATATAATAAAACAACTGTATAGTGTATAGTGTCAAATCGTCCGCTTCATCAATGTAGTGTTGCAAAGTGTCGAATCATAACACTCTTTATACACACCACTTCACCAATATATGGCATGTTATATTCCATTCACAATACAATTATTCAATATTCTCTATAAAATCACCATCATTAATGTTGTGTCAAAGCAGCCTTTTACAACATTCTCTATAAACCCTACCATCATTTATGTTTTGTGTCAAAGTGTATTTTCACAATTTACGCTATTAACACTCAACCATCATAAATGCTTAGTGCCTAAGCATCCTTTTATAATATGCACTATATGCCCTACCGTCAGCAATGCATAGTGTTTTGTCATAAAATTCTCTATTTCATTAATGCAATGAGTGAAGGCGTCTTAAGTTAATTTTCCCTATATCATAAAACATAGTATAATACTACAATGCTCAAAGCGGCATTACGCAACATTATGCACAACCATCATCAATAACGCTGTGTCAACTCGTCTGATCACAATACTCCTGATATACCATACCTTTATCAATGTATAGTGCCAAAACATCATGCCATTCTCTGCTCTTGTTAAAATTACTTCTCTAATGATGTGTATTAAAGCGTTCCTTCATTATATTTTTATAGGGCCACCCATTACAAATGCAGTATGTCACAGCGTCATTTCACATATACTATACTAACATCAATGCATCCTATCACGATACCCTCTATGTACTCTACCTTCATAAAAGTAGTTTGTAAAAGCACCCTATTATAGTATCCTCCATATACCCTACCATTATCAATTTAGTGTGTCAAAGCGCTTTGTCACAACATCCTCTACATACCCTACATTCATCAATGTAAAGTGTGGAAGAGCCCTATCACAATATCCTTAGTGTACTTTACCTTTATACATGTAGGTTGTGAGAGAGCCCTATAACAATGTCCTTTTATAGCATACCTTCAACAATTAAGTGTGTCGTAGAGCCCTATCATAATATCCTCTGTGTACCCTAACTTCATCAATGTAGTGTGCCAATGAGCACGATCATTAATATACTCTATGTATTATACCTTCATCAAAGTAGTTTGTCAAAGGGCCCGATCACTATTTCCTTTATTTACTCAACCTTCATCAATGTAGTTTGGCAAAGTGCCCTATCACAATATCCTCTTTATATCCACCCTTCATCAATGTGGTGTGTCAAAGTGCTCTATCACAATATCCTCTATATAACCCACCCTCAACAATGTAATGTGTCAAAGAGCCCTATCATGATATACTTCATGTAATACACCTTTATCTATGTAGTTTGTGAAAGAGCCCTATAACAATATCCTTTTTATACTATACCTTCAACGATGAAGTGTATCAAAGAACCCGTTTCAAAATATCCTCAATATCCACACTATCCTCTGTGTACTCTACCTTCATCAATGCAGTGTGTCAAAGAGCCATATCATAGTATCCTCTATATACCCAACCTTTATCAATTTAGTTTTTTGAAGAGCCCTATAGTTATCTATTATATACGCTATTTTCAGTAACGTTATTTGCCAAAGAGCCCTATTGCAATATCGTATGTGTACTGTTGGCAATGTAGATTATGAAATAGCCCTTTCAAAATATTATCTATGTACTTTACCTGCACCAATGCATTGTGTCAAGAAAATCTATTACATGATCATACATACATACATATATATATATATATATATATATATATATATATATATATATATATTTAGACCAATCCAACCTTTGGGTAACTTTGATGCAACCTTTGGGAGACTCGTGTCGCCCATAGGATATATGTTGTGTCGCCCAAAAGTAATTGTGTTTTTTTCTATCAATTTATTTTTTAAAATAATAAAACAATTTTGCAAACGATTTTGAACGCTTTAAAAAAGGTTCAGTCATTAAGCACTAATCAGCCGGAATACCATTTAAGGAAAAATCATGAATTTCAAAAAAGTGTGTATATTTTGAAAACAACCTTTGGGATACATTTAAATTTTTATCAATAATTTTCTTGTCATAGTTATATGTTTTAGATAAGAATTCATAAATGTAAAAAACATAATAGTTTTTAACAGAAAAGTTAAGTGTGTTCAACTTTAAAGATTCCGAAATTCCCTCAAAAAAATATTTTCGCAATAAGCGTACGTTCCGTGTTTTCGTGTCGCCAAAAGGTTGATGTATATTCAATGCTTTGCAGACTATAAGAACGACATGTTCTTTTCGTTGTATTAGTTATTTTATTAAAATAATTAATAAACACAAATGACAAAAGTGCTTATTATAATGTATAATAGTTGTATTTTAAAATGTTTAATTGGACATTCGAACCAAACGTCGAGGAAGTTTCAATTTGGCCTACAGTCACTACCAAGGGTGACGGACCTGACGCAACTATTTGCGAATAACGAATGGCAATTATGGTCGCATGTGCTTCGTCTCTATATTACAGAAAACCGTGTTCTATATTTATATACTGATATAAATGAGAACAGTTCATTTCAAAACCATTAAAGGTACATATACTTACAAATACTTTCGAATATGTTACTTCAGATAACACGAATATGCTCGGAGTTGCAAGCTAAATAAAGCACATATTATATCTTAGTTAGTAATTGAACAATTGTGACTCACAACAGTTATCTGATATCTTTTTATAATGTGCCATAATAAATGATTTTCACTGCAGTTTTATAGTTTATTCATGTATCATATGTACACAACATGACAAAACATAAAATACAAATATTTAAGAGTTCAGTGCACATCCATTCATAAAATTGAATTACAGGAGACTAAAAATACAACAACATATCTTGACATTGTTAATAAAGGATAAAAAACAATTAAGTCTATTCTAAAAAAGATAATTAATCTTATTTACATGACTCATTTAAGCTAAGAAATTATGATACATCTAAAAGGATTATCACTTAACTACTTGTACAAAGCATTGAATCGGAATTCAAGTATATTAAAACAGGTTTTGGTGGTTAATTTAACAATACCTGTATTGGAGAGTAAAAATATACACTTATGTACCTGCACATATTATTTTATCATGCAAACTGATATGTTTGTCTTGAAGCCTACGAAATTTGTGATTTTATATATACAAAAGCTGTCATCTTTTAATGCTACTTAAATGGTCTGGATCTACACAAACATTAATCAAAGGTAAAATATTTTCTTTATTGAATGCGTAAGGTGTGCATGCTGCTGATAATCATTCCATAAATTGTGTTCAAATCGTACAGGCCATTAATAGCCTTTTCTATTTCCGTTGTCAACAAATGTTGCCGAAATCATTAGAAATAAAACAAGTGTAATAGGCTATTTATTTTCAATTTATACTTCTTGTTTATTGGTTTACAGGTTCAGTTCATATATGCATATTACTTTAGAAAAAGAACGGTTTAAAAAAGTAAACAATATTGAATGACTAGATGACTGGCTGTTTCCGTGTAATTATATGTGTTAACTATTATAGGCGAAACGAACTGCGAAATTATGCATTTATTGAAAATATTTCTTACTTATAACAAGATTATAAACGTGTATTCAGTAGCTAAAACCGTACAAAACATAAATGACTGGTGGGTCCTAAGATAATAACAGTCATCAAGTATTGTCTCATAAAAGAAAAACCGTTTTATGTTCCTTTGTTTCATATTAAAGACGGTGTCCTTCATTATATTTTTTAATTATATTTCTTAATTTTGATAAATTGAAACGCTTCTTTCAATTGAGGTTACTCTAATTTGGGCGTGAGAGTGAATCTTTAAATGAGATCTTTTGTCAGTAACTCTTCAACTAAATTTGAAACACATAAAATGTCACAGAAGTCCTCTCTTGCTTAATGTCCAAAGAAAGTCCAATTCTAAGAATACTAAAATATGAGTTTTGTGAACATTCAACAGTCAATCGCTCGAATCCTGAACTGAACGACGTAGAGACAACACTAGTGTCCCGTCTGACAATGACTGGCCGCTGACACTTAAACCGAGGAATTCGGACTTCATTGAGTAGTTCCATTGTGTTGTTTGCATTACCACTTCACAAGTAATGCATGAAATATGTCTACCATACGCAAATGAATAGTCTTTAAATTCCAGACCCTTTACTCATATCATGAATGTTTTAGTCGCTGTAAATAACTCATGGATACTTAATAGCCTTTATATAAGCGTAAGTAAGAGTTAACATTTTCAAGAATAGCATACTACTTAGAGTGTCTTAGAGATACTTGTTTTTAAATGTTGACAATTAAACGTGTTGTAGCATGACTTTAAAACCGAGTATATAAGGATATATGTTCATGCAAGTCGTGTTTTATTACTTTGGAATACACAGTAGTTAATTTTTTTAATTGAAATGTGAAAAACACCATAAATATCTTGAAATGTCGATAGAATCTCTGAAAATAAAGCAGTGGGCGTGATTGTAGGTCATATGGGGTTTGTGCATTGTACAAGTATGTGCTTCTAGCTTCTATACCGACATAATGATATTTTTTTTAATAACCTTGATATATGCATTTTCTCAACATTTAGGTTCTCAACTATGTGTAATCTTTATAAGAAAAATAATTTGGGTTTTCTTAATTATTACAGTATAGAATATCGGTCACTTAGTGTGAGGGCCTAGACGCGAACCCAAGCAATGACCTTTTAAGCTTTATTTAACAGCTGAAAGTGATAAGATTAACTTAGTTGCAACCTTCAGACAATATAAGTCAGAAACCGAAAACTGTTAACTCAAAATGGCCCCTAAACGGTGCCAATATTAAGTATCCAGTATACAATGTTTCCTAGATAAGCAATAGTTCCACTGGGGATTAGGATTCGAAGCAGGGTCTCTTGCGAAACAACTATGCCACACAACCGCATGGTGAGAATGACTCATTTTTATATTTTTATGGTAATTGCCCCATTTGCATTATCGTCACTTTCAAGTGTCGTGGCACCAACCTCGCACTCACATCTAAGAGTCAATAGCAAAGTTTGTGAACAGATACATTTTCAATACTTATCCTCCCGGCCAGCTCTTCAGTGTAAAGCTTGTTTTAAACCTTTGTGGTACTTCTGTGGGACTGATCAAACCATTTCTTAAGAGCAGAAGGTGATGCGCCGAAATCTCATTTGTTATGATTACATGTAATTTTGAGCAGACTGCATACGCCGCACAATTCATCTCAGGATTTCTCATTTCGACGCAAATAGGTCTAAACCCATGAGGCAGTGAACATAAATGGTAACTGGACAATTCGGCACCAAACGAATATGGCATAGTCACTTTGGCACCAACACATTCGGCACCCGGTCAACTCGGCACCATAAAGCATAGTCAATTCGGCACATAATTCAAATTATCTTTAACTCAACTGTTCTCATTCGTTATATGGTTCGTTTATTTCAATTAATCTACCTTTCAAAAAACATTCGATCATCCAATATGAGTATCATGTATCGTTTTTTTCAGTAATAACAGATGGCCCAAGATTATGAACATCTTGGTTTTTTTTGTTATGCAGTGTATTTTGTTGTGTTTTCTATATTTTTCTTTACGTCTAAATTTATTTCAGCGGTTCTTATTTTAATAGCATACGCATACATTTGTTTATTGGGGGATATTTTGCTTCTTATTTTTTGAACTATAATTAAAGTTAGTAAAACGCGTGCGCTGTGAGTAAGTAATGATTACAAGACACGTTCATTGTCAATAATTTAATTCAAAATTTAAAGGCAATTCTAAAATTATCATTTGCAAATACAATTTTTAGTTAATAATTGAATATACATGAAAGTTTGCAAAGATTGGATCTTGAGCTGATCTTCCATCGAGGCGTAAGTTTCTTCGTGAAGCTAAAACGTAACACCAAATGAATCTGAAATGAATGGGTAAAAACATGAAACAATGTTCAGCCTATTTTCTCCATTTCGATTTTTAGAGAATTAGAACAGATGTCAGCGAACATTTGGCTGTTTAAAATCTCGGAGGTATACTTAATTGCTTTATTTTGTAGTATTCGAAATGAATGCATCATTTCTTATTTTAAAACAAATTATTTAATATATAACTTTTGTCTTGTGACAATTACAATGTTCTTTGATTTTTGTTAGTACATAAAGAGTGATACTCCGCTGTGCATTTTCAAATGGGTCGATACATTGCCCGTATTGACTAAAGAAAGGCTGAAGCTGTATTTGTCGTCCAACAGTCTCGGCCTCACGCTGCAGCAATGGCACAAGAACGTAAAACTGCAAGTTACTGCGACCCGCTTTACTGTGCCATCCTTAAATTGTATATATTGGTATAAAACTATTTTTAAGCAAAATTTATTGCACGCGATCGGTAGTTTGTTTCATCTTTAACTTTAATGTTATATTATGGCACTACAATTGTTCATTATAGTTGCACATAATGTTAAGTCGGTGCAGCTGAACGATAATGCTACTAGAATATAATGCTTTATTTAACAAGTTGGGATTTAGATTTTTGCTTACCTTCGCAGTCATTGTTTGTCCTGGTTTTTTGGGAGGTTATTGCCTTTTCCGAAGACGACGGAATGCGCTCTCTATGCGTTATCGTCGGCAATTTACATGATTCCCTTTCCGGAATATTTTCTTCGCATGGCCCGCACACAAACGAACATGTCTTAGCTCCATCTCTAGTTTAAAACAGATAATACATAATTTTTATGTAGTCTATATTAAATATAACATGTGTGTATGCAGAAAAGAAAACACATGAATAACAAGTACGTAAACTAAAACAATCACTTATTATTCTAACAAAATACCCATTTTTGCAACAATATAATAATTAAAAAAGAGTTTCATTTAACATATAAAAAGGAAGATTTTACCTTCAAGGCACTGTTCATGTTGTGTTTTTTTTTCACATGATATACAAGTCCATTCCTTTTGCCTAAGCCTCACAAGACGGCGACACTTTATGCACACATCGTCGATCATTGTTAAATCCAATACAGATTATCAATCGGAACGTTAACAATTAAATAGAAAAATTATACAATTATAAATGAAAATCAGTCTGACTGAATATATACGCACAGTAATATAATTCAGAAAATTGCCACGCGACCCCCCTGTACTCAATTAAAGCATATGGTTATCAATAAACAATGGTATGTTAAAGATTATTATTAATTTTCACACCAGGGGTTGAACGGATAGGGTTAATTAACGAGACACATGCCGACACACTATGACATGTGTTTTCATAGATAATAATCTCATCACACAACAAATACGTTTGTAATAAATTTAAAGTCGTCTGTTTATTTTCATTATGTTTTTAGTAGTTCATGAAGATATTCGATTTAAGTATTCTATGCATATGGAATAAGAAAGCAATTTGTCAATAAAATGATTTAAGTTTAAATAATAATTATATTCCTTTTCGTGTAAATGAATTTACGTTTAAAATCGACTTTAACGAGTTCATTTTTATAAAAATCATATTAAATTTTGTATTATACCATTGCATCTTATTTTCATTTTTGCAAAATACTTTCATATGGTTTTTTTTGTTTTTTTAACAACGAACGTTTCATCATAAAGTTGTAATGTTAACATTTTTATTATGTCACGTATATTGTTTGTTATCTCGAACATTCCTTTTGAATTCAGTATAACAAATAAACGGATTTAAATGCTTTTAAAATATTTGTGCCAGTACTTAAAATTTAGAAAACGGTACGGTATATCAATGAAAATGAATACAAAAATAAAAATTGAAAAAAAGTAAAAAAATGTTGCTCTATAAATATTTCGGGGAATAATTATTTTTCTTGAAAAAACATTTTAACCCTAAATGCTTAAATACATGAGCAAAAATTAAAATAAAACGGTGCCGAATTATCTTGGTATCCAGTCGGATGGTGCCGAATTGGCGGTGCCGAATTGACTTAGTGCCGAAAAGGTATGTATGCCGAATTCGTTTGGTGCCGAATTGTCCGGAAACCAACATAAATTATGGTTGATCTTCCTATTTTTATCGGTAATGTTTTCTATGAAAAATTATTGAATGAACTTTTTTTAATTTTATTTTTTACAATTCCAATGCAATAGTTATGATGTTCAAATTGAAATGAATATTTCAAACCACGTTTTTATTAAAAGCCAAATAATTTCCTTAGGAAAGATGAATTCGCCCGAAAAAGAATTTCAAAAGTATACACTGTCGAAGAATTCACTTTTCAAACGTTATTTGTGATATGATTTTCGAATTTTAAACAATACGACGAATAAACAGTTATTGCTGCTAAGACTAAAATGCACATGGGCGATATATAAGTTTCAATAATAATCAGATCGCGTTGTCAGCCGATTAAATCTTAGATAATAAAATCAGGGTCCCAGATTACTATGACGTCAGCTTTATCATGTACCATTTTCAGACCTCCGGCCCCAATTGCTCGATACATCTTAAGTCCCTTAAAACAGTATTAAGTTCAGCCGATTTTTTTGTTTGGTTTAATTTGTGTCATTTTACCATTTTAAGCGTTTTGGGAAATAATGGTAAAAAATCCAAATGTTGCGCTTCTTCAAAAGTTGTATTGAAATCCATATATTTCAGTTCCAAAGTGACACGCCTTCACTGTTTACTTATTGTACAATTAACGCGAAATATCTTAATTAACTAATCAGTAAATTTCACTTTCTTCACTATTGTCATTTTAACACTGGTTCAGCCACACGTCAGAGACTTTCTGCATACATGCAATTGCGTTAATATATCAATGCACAACTTTCGTCAATTTGAATTGAACTTATCAGGTGTATTTAACAGGGTATTTATTTTTATTAAATCCATGGCGCGATCATGACTCTAAAAAGCTGCCGTATAAATAACTTTCATGGTTTTTTTTAGTTTAGGGTTAAGGTCATCATTGTTCATGTGAAATAGGCACTCAAAAAACACCGGCCCGTTTTAGTAGGGCATGCAGATTAGATATAACATTTAAAGTATGAAAAAATTATGATTTTTAATGCAACAGTACACACATCCTCATAAAATTCTGATGAATAAGTGTCCAAAGTGCAATAACGGGGTTATAGCAGGTACAACCCAACATTGTGACCTGCAGAATGTCTTTGTCTCACGAGTTAATTCAAATTTCTCGCATTTTCAACTTTATTTAGTAGTGGCGGGTTTGAATCAATGCTGAAACAGACCCAGACTACTACGTTCAGGAATGGGCTGTGAAAATGTGGTGACAAAATTCGCCGTCTGTGATATTGTGCAAACAATGCATTTTGCACTTCTTGTTTTAACAATCAACCCAATAACAACCATTCTTTGCAAAAGTGTATATCGTAACATTGAAGATGACACTTATTATCTGCTTGAAATGGATTCTTACAACCCCGGACCAAGCAATTGGTATACATCATAATATTACCTTGTACATACGTTCAAATCCCCGTTACACTGCAATGTTCACAGTAGTACTGTAGGTCTTTTTGGCCGTTATACACATATATTTGTCTTCCAGCACCTTGTTCTCGGATACAAGTGTCGGTCGATATCCGTCACAGGTTAGTAAAATTCAGAGTTAAATGGACTATCAGGCGCGTAAATATAGATATACGAGTACTCGGCTGAATCCAAATGATATTGACACAAAACAAACAACGTTGCAATACGAATACTTGACTACCTGATGGTTATTTCAAAATACTTAATAAAGCACCCCAGAACGACCAGAATGAACCAGATTGCACCGTGGTTTACAAATGTTCCGAGGGGGTGCAAGCACATTCATCAATAGTGGGCTAGCTACGCGCCTGACAATGGCTGTAAACCAAACACTGAGATATTCGTATTGGCATGCTTTTGAACGTGTGTTTGGTTTTACCTAAGATCAAGGCCTTCCCCTAGAAGACACGTGCAAGTATTGGTGGATGAGTGCGGGAGGCGGTGTTCACTCTTCCGTGCGTCATTTTTTTTTATTCAATGCCAATTGAACAACAACATAAAATGATTGCTTTGTTGCCAAAAATTGGCCTGCCCAAGATGTCTTTCAATCACAAGGGCAAGAATTTTGATAAGCTGTATGTAGCCTCATATTTTTGCTGTTAACTAACAAAAATCAAATAATATTCCTTTGGCCAAAGCATGCCTTGGCCTTCGTAAATAGCGTCTGAAGTAAAAAAAAAAATCCTGAAACCGCAAGTCGCAGACCCTTGAAATAAAGTTTTTGAGCATGGTGTAATGGTGCTTTACACAGTTTGTTCAAATTAAGGTTTTGTTCTCTAGACTGGCCCTGTGTGGTACAAGGATTTCCATGTTCTTTTTTAGTCTTACTTTAAAAATCTTCTTTAAAATTTGGGCCGAATGAACATGCACTCTCACTCACACTCCAACCACAATCCCGTTAGGGACACTCAAGTGATCACTTGAGTTGAATGAATGGAGTGGCAATCAAAATATCTTTCTGTTTTCAAACGCCTCGCTTACACTCCATCTCATCAAATGACCAATTCAGTACAAATACATGTATGTTTTCATGATCATATCGGATTATCTGTTTCACTATGGTGGTGTTTACAGTATTTAATGTCAACATATGTTTTGGATTGTGAATATTTAAAATAACAGTTCCAAAATTCGTTAAAATTCGTTTTCTGTTGTTGTTTTTTATTTTAAATATAACCGTTTTCAATAGTATTACGTGATATGGATATGTATTCGAATAGTGTAATATAGTCTGCATAAAGTGGTCTTAGAGTTTGAAAATAAATTAAGACTCTATAAAAAAGCACATTATATAGAAATGATAAACGAATGAATCTACTTTTTAAAGAAAATCACATCTCGGACTGAAAGCAAATCAAGAAATGTAGGGAGCCTATGATCGGATGGTGATGATGGTAACAACAACAATAATAATAATAATAATAATAATAATAATAATAATAATAATAATAATAATAATAATAATAATAATATCATTATATGATAATAATAATTATAAAATAAATCCAACTGAATGCAGGCTGGAAAATACATATTATTTCTCTGACCATGATCTGAAATGAACATGTTGCGTAAAACCATGAACGTGAAGTTAGCGGCCTAGAAGCATGAAGTTTGAGGCCTGGCGGCCCCGCTTCCTAGCGGCCTAACAACGTTTCGTATTTCAAAACTTTTAATATGCGTTCTTTTCAACAATGATAAATTAGATGTTTCTATTCAAAGGTCAACGTTCTTACGAACTTCTTAGCATATTTCCTTATTTTTTAGGCTGCTGGATTGAGTGGTATCGGCATTTTAGACCGCTAGGCCACCAGGCCGTCAGGCCCCAAGATTTATGCTGCTATGGCGCTGGATTGCTCGATCAAGTTTTTGAAACAAATGTTAATAATCGCTCCAGAGTAATGCATTTTGCATAAAAAACAATGCTTTTAGCATTGTTTTAGAAAAAACTGATATAAAAATGTTTTGAATAAGAAATAATTTAAGGCCGCTATTATAATATAATTGTGAATAAACCATTGATTTATCATAAGTTTCAAATTAAACACATGCACAATTTCTTTGAGATAGAGAACAAATTTAGGACGTTAGGATGCCAATTTCACGCCGCTAGGCCGCAAGGCCGCTAATTTACGTCGCTTGGCCGCTTACCTCACGCCGCTATACCGCTTAATTCACGTACATGAAGCTGCCTTTTATTGCAGCCATCGATGAATTGCATCCATCAAGTTTGCTGAGCGTTTGAGATCAGCACAAAAAACAAATATGTGATTTTTGCATCCTTTTGAAAAATTGAATTACTTTGAAATCCACGTTATTGAAGTTAAATGTACTTCAATGGATTATCCCGGTCTCTTGAATATTATCTGGGAACGAGCGGCCCTGCAGAGTGAAGTTGGTGGCCTAGCGTCCTACTTCTCTACTTCAATGCAATTGAACGTTCGTTTCATTTTATGAAAACAATGATAAATCAAAGAATATGTATTCATAAATTAACACAAATCATTTTTATATGTGTTTGCTTCTTAAACAATACTTGTTTACGAAACAATCAACGCTCTAAAGCGAGTAGAAAACAAATTTGATCACCAATCAATTTAGGGAAAATGCCGGTATTCGCTTAAGGATATTGATTTGTGAAAAGGAACATAAGATTAATTATTGTTTTAGAAGAAAGCGGATATATAATGTTTTGAATTAGGAAGCAATTTTAGGTGGCCGCTTACTTCACGCCGCTTGGCCGACATGCCGATAGGCCGCTAACATCATGTACATTGCAGCTTTGAGGTTTTACGCAACATTTTTATTACAGAGCGTGGTCAGGGCATAAATATGTCTTTCCCAAAAAACAGTCAGTTGGATTATTATTAGTAGTATTAGTTTTAGTAGTAGTAGTAGTAGTATTGTTATTATTATTATTATTATTATCGCTCTTTTTCTTCTTCTTCTTCTTCTTCTTCTTCTTCTTCTTCTTCTTCTTCTTCTTCTTCTTCTCCTTCTTCTTCATCTTCTTCATCTTCTTCTTCTTCTTCTTCTTCTTCTTCTTCTTCTTCTTCTTCTTCTTCTTCTTCTTCTTCTTCTTATTCTTCTTCTTATTATTCTTATTATATTTATTATTATAAAAAAAATCCTACATCACTTGAGTTGTTATTCACTCCGATGTGTTATTTTCACACCCGAAGCCGATTCATTCGCTAATTCTGTCCATGTGTTTTCGACTTAACATTTAGTATTTTTAAACGCTAAAAAACAGTTTTTGCAAACAAACAAAAAATAAATTTATTCACGAAAACACATTAGTTAACGTGATACATTGCATAACGGCTACATATTAAAACACACACACACGTGCATTTCAATGCGTTTTGCATCATTTTGTTTATTTCCAAAATGTTTATTCTAGCGATTGTTTTAAAATATTTATTTCAAATTATAATAGTAATTGTCTTTTATTTGACACCATTTCTAACAATAAGGTACCCAAATCTTATATAAACATATTTTTTATGTTTACTGAAAACACCACCATAATCCGAAATGATCATGAACAAGTACATGTATTTGTTATTGTATTGGTGACTTGATGAAGTGGAGTGTTAGTGAGGCGTGTGATTACGAACATATCTCTTGAGTGTCATTACCCTTGTACCACTAAAGTCACTTCAGTGTCCCTTGCGGGAATGTGGTTGGAGTGTTAGTGTAAGCGGCGGTTCTGAATTTGTCCCTTAGTTCCCGAATAATGAACATAGCAATACATATAGTTAGTTTGACAAAATATATTTTAGTTTTCCATTGCAAAAAGACAGCAAACATTTGCACACTAAGATCTTATTGTTTGTATTTCATTTTCTCAATAAATATTCATGTATTAAGATTGATTATTTTGACCTATGATTAAAGGCTATTCTTTCTGATCAATATACAACTGTCGTACCTGATTGACAATACGTTTAATATCAGTTGAATTCTCAATTAACTATACTGTTATCATGACGTGATGCTACGTCATGCGTTATCATGTAGATAAACAGCTATTAACGTATTTTTGTGAAATAAAATACAGTTGTTGTTAACCTCAAAATCAGTATTCTCTATTCTATCGTCTCGTTCAATAATTTATTTTGAGTCAATATGACCTCATATTTCCCAGCTTAAAAGTAAATAAATATATATTATTATTTATTTATTTATTTATTTATTTATTTATTTATTTATTTATTTATTTATTTATTTATTTATTTATTATTTATTTATTTATTTATTTATTTATTTATTTATTTATTTATTAATTTATTTATTTATTTATTTATTTATTTGTTTATTTATTTATTTATTTTAATCCATTTTATTTTTAAACGAATCGTGTTTTCATAGATATAATTGTCTGTACCTGTTTCGCAGCCTTATTTTCTTCACATGTTACTGTTTTTCCCAATTCGCTCCACTCCGACAAGCTGTTTAAGGTTGTTTTTTTCTGCAAACATTCAATTTCTTGCTTGTAATACCATCCGCATACAGGATAATCATATTTTGTATTTCAATGGTAATGCTATTTACATTCATGCATAAGAAACATGATGAGTCATAGAATGGAAAACTACATAGTTTATAAATCTTCGTGAATATTCATTTCAAGCTTAATAATTTGATGTCTATCGTTCAAATACAAATAGCTAAAAATTATATATTTTAATTGATGTTTAAGAATTCCGTGATTAACCCATTCAAATACTATGATATTTTCATCCGGATGGGGAAATCAATTGTCTGCATTCGAAATGATTATTGGAGTTGTTTTGGTCATGTAATTAGACATTGGATTAGTATTCATTCTCATTCATCAGAGGTTTGATAACGGTATTTCTAACGCATAGCATCATCACTTGGGTAAAGAGATTAGGTTGTTTAAGCTGATTAAGTATGGTTCGTTCTCAAATGGTTTGACACGTTCTCAAAGGTAGATAAACAAACACTGTTATTGATATCTACTGTATAAACATACACTTCGCCATTTTCCCCCAATCCTTAAGATGCTAGTACAGATAAGTTGATACATTTAGCAGTTAGTTTCCTGCTTCGAGTTTCCAGCCTAGCTGTTTTACACATAAGCATTACAATTTAAAGTGAAGTCAGCCATCATTAGGGTGTAATTGCATATAAGATATAACAATCGAGAATATTATGTTGTATTTATATTGATTGACCATTATATTAGAAAAAAGTGGTCTAATTGAATGCATTAGAATATTGCTAAAACTAATCGGGTATTGTTTTAATTAAGTGCACAGATTTTTGTTCACAAATCGAATCGTAAAATCAATGTATTCAAAATCAAGTTTTGCATGCATATTATATTTTATTTTTACAAACATATATAGTTCATTTGTAATGATTTTTCTTGATTTAAGATGTAGAAATGCCCGCTAACAAGTCGTACAGTTGAACAACAAGATTTTCAAAATTACATGCATAGCTTAATTTAAAAGCTGACTTTTGTATCAGAAATAAAATAATCATGCATTTGATTCGATTACATTTTATAACTTAATAAGTTTCTGTTTTTTTTTATTAAATTAAACATGCAGTTTAATTGGGCAGCAGCCCCTGCACCTTTTATTTCCCAAGCATAATTTATTGTCTAAAAGGAAGCCAACCGTCTGAATGTATCATTTTGTATTGATTTAACTTAATTATTTTAGGAAAAACCTTCAAACCTCAAACTGAGCTGAAGGTTTAGGGGGTACAAGCGCCACATGAAACAAAAGGCCCCATTTTGATCAAGTGATGATAACTGATACAAATGAAAAAGATGATGACTACAACCAGAAGCCAATCACTAGATTGGATAAGCCGAAATAAAAAGTATAACCAAGTTATTAGCATATAATATCGTCGTAGGAGTGAGTTAGACAAAAATGACTTAAACTGTTTAATAGTGAATTGCTAAATAACATGTGAATATTAGAAATATATACTAAAGTTGTCTACGCCTATACCCTTTTTCAGAAATAGCGATATGGGCAACGGTGTAAATTTATCCTTTACATAATTAAACGAAATAGGTATATATGCAAATTTTAAGATTGAAACTACTAGATGGAGGTGATGTGACCGGGTACTGGTACGTAGGGAACATATAGGGCTACCATCTGATATCAGCCAATAAGGGCCAGCTTTGAGTCAAGTTGACTAGTAATGAGTCTTAATGTCAGGAACCGCGGATTTTGCTATTATACGCGAGTATGTGGACTCTGGGGTGGGAGGATAATAAGTGCGCAATGTGACTTCCGGAAACTGGATACAGGCAGGTAGGTGACATTTAGTTTACCATCCGGACCCGAACCAATATGGGAGGATCGGGTAGGTCTACTTAAAATGACTTTAAGTGCTAAGGACCACAACGCTTTCCTTTATAAGCCAGGGTGTGGATTTGTGTTGGGGGTAAATACTACTAGATGTGGTGATGTGACGCCTAAAGACTGGGTAACGGTACGTATTGGACATCTAGGGCTAATACTTGGTATAAGCGAAAAATGGCACCCAAAGGCACCGTGTCCTGGCTTATTCGCTCAAAGTATTTGTTAAACATTTACCAGTTGAAACAATCGCATTTGTGCAAATGTGAAGAACTAGAAATGCCTCTTAAACTAGTTAGAAGATGGTTGTTATTAGTATGATAAAATATGGAGGAAACGCCATAATAGTAGTATATTATAACTTCCAGTACGCCTGGTGTGATTTTGACGTCCGTATAGGAAGTAATTATTAAACAGCGACCCCTTACGAGAGTACGCTCTGCTTTATTTGGTTACCCACTTCGTTTTAGAAAATGTAAACACTGTTATGCGGACGATATCATTTTTTTTTTATTTAAACAGCATTTTATAGCGCCTATAGTGAGTTCAATTTAAATAAGCTTGAAACATTTAAATGCAAATAAATAAACATATATTTGAAGCGTTCATACATTGAAATTCTTATTATTAGGTTAATAATTAAGTCAAACGTATTAGACAAAGAATAGGGAAACCATATCTTTTATTCACAAGAAAAAGCAAAAAAAAAAAAAAATAAGTTTAAGTTATATTTCAAAATGCATATACATTTATAAAGATACATATAACAGCAAATTCACATTTATTAGCAAAAGAAAAAATTTATTTCGAATGCCATAAAGCATACAAAGTGAACTTGCATAATATAACTTTCATACTTATCTTCAGTGCATTTTTATGGGGTTGTATATTGATTTATCGGTTAAGACTTTATACCTCTCAGGGTGTTTATATATATTTCTTTATGAGAAGATGCATACCGCATTAGCGGATACGGTTGTTGATTAGTCAGTCCTGTTATCTCGACTCCACCTACCGTCTGGTGATCGGCATTTTCACAATCAGCTGGGTTTAATCGTTTATAACTCAAATCTTTCACATTGTTTATAGTTTGAAGCCTTGATGAAAGCATAACAGTTAGATGGCAGTATTTTGTATTGGTTAATTTATTATTGATTTTGATCGTTTCTGACCGAAAAGGTTTGGGAAGTCAAATTTATATGATTTAAAGAAAAAATGCACTGCCTCTTCCTAACAAGATGTCACAGAGAACACTGACTATTAAAAAGAACAGAAAACATGAATGTACCAACAACCAGCCATAAAGCATAAGTCTAAGACGGAAAATTACACAAACCTTTAAAGAAATGGCTGGCTCCGGTTGTTTTGCGCAGTCACATAAAATCTTCCTTAAAAAATGTCGGGCAGCAAAAACAAAACAATGGTGGAGAAGGTGTGTGTTTTCATGAATATCTCATATTGAAATAAGAAATCGTCAATTATATAATGAAATATAATGAAATAAATAAGACTTATATGTGATACAAATCAGTATTATTACGTTACTAAAAATGCAGATTTTGCCTTGATGTATTTTTAGGCAACATGCAGAAACCCTCCCAAAGCAGGGAATGTAGTTAGTGACAAGTATGCCACAAAATATGTTTTGCATATTTCTTTATAAGACTTATTGCTATGTTTCTTAAATGTTGTATGAAAAATGATTTTAGCAAGAGATAAATCAGAAGTGATCGTAAAGCTTTAACGTCACTAAAAGCCAGAACACAAGAAGAGACTTGTTTTAATACAGACTAAACGAATTATATCTGTATTTTGCATGTACTTTGAATAGCATTTTTGTAATATTTTGTTCGAAATTATCCTTTTTTTTACACGCAATAGTGTTTTTTTTGTACGCATTTATACTGGACTTACTTGTACTGCTGTAATAAATAACTTGTGTAATTTATCATTTTTAAAAGAATCATATGACTATGGTGTTTAAGCAATTCAAGATCTTTGCATAAATAAACTTATTTCAGCACTTATGTACGTGATAAATAATAAAGACCTTTTATCTAATCGAGCTACTATTTTCTTTTTGTCTTATAATTATGTTAATGTGTTGAGATATATATTTCTTGTTAAACCAAAATAATTATCAGTCTTCGCTATTTCTAGAAATGTTCATTATTATAAAGCTAAGACTATAATATTGACACTTGATATGATTATAAAACATTCCAGGGTGATGCTATAAGCAGAATCATGACAATTCTTGTTATTTTAATAAATGCCTACCCCTGGCCGCCGCAAAGGAAAATTTTGGAAAGATTGGAGAAAAAAACGTACGACTGAACATGTTTTGATCTTAGAAATGTATTGATTGGCAATGGTAAGACATGAAACCATTCATACAGAAATGGTTGAATGTTAGGATTTTGGTTAACAATTGTAAGCAATGTTGCGGGCTACAGAAACGCTCACGAAAAGGTTTGTTATCCATACATTCTACCCTTAAGTTCTAGATTATCTGTTTTTATAGAAATTGAGAACGACTCCTACTCTAATTTTAAACTGGTTGATATCATAGACATCGTTTATTAAAAGGCTGGCTTACATATGTAAAGTGAGAGGTTGCTTTTGATTTGCATTTAAATGCTAACGTTGAGTGTGAATAACCATGTTTTGTTCTCAAATATAGGTTGACAAAAGGGAAAACAAAAGTTAATTTGACCCACGTGACCTACCAATTGTTCTTTTAGACGAAAATTTAACAAATTTCAGATAAGATCAATAAGATCACAGTGCCTGGCTATTTCATTGTTTGATTAAGGTGACAAAATCATTTGAGAACTGTATGTATGTATGTTTTATGTAGCACCCTTCAATATTTTTTCTACCGAATATGTTAAACCTACATCAAATGTGGCATGTTTTTCTAATCAAGCTTCAGGAGTAGTGTCTAAAATATTTTTTTGCTCTATTTGTCACAATGTTTAGATGTGGCAGTTGTCTGACACATCCGTGTTCTCTTTTGTTTATACATAATTATTGTTAATATTTACACGCCCTTTAATGCCCTTCGATGTGTAATTAAGAAAGTATATTACGAAGGTATGACAATAATGGCCGATGAGTGTTACATTTGAAGTAAGTTGTGATAAATACGCCACATATTCCCTTAAGATACAACCGGGACAATGTTCTGTCGGGCTAGACGGACGCAAACACGTACATAAACCGACCTGCGACACGTCTATTAATATTTGTTTTACTTTTTGTTTTTGAAAAAAAATATTGCATGGTTAAGGTACTACCCAAACAAATTACATTCCAGATCAATTCTGCAACAGTACTCTGACAATTAACCAATGGCATTCACCTATTATGCACATGGTTAAGGATACTGTGTGCGACATGACGTCTCGTTATCCTCCTTGCATGTTCAACTTATAGTGTTAATAAGCCGAACGGACGCACTTACGCAAACACTGACGCACCCACGCACGTACGCATCTACACGGACCCGCCTGTTTGGTTTACTCATATCTTAGGCCAGATTTTTTTTTATTTTTCGTTTTACGGGAGCGCCGTACCTAAATATTGCAAAACCCAAATAAGAAAAATATTCAAATTCCTAACTTTATTTTTATTTTTTCCGCCGCCCGTTTTTTGATCTCCGATAGAAAATAAAATTTAGTGTTTTTTTTTTAACTTATTGCTAATTTCACAACAACAACAAATTATCGCGCACAATTTCCAAGATGGCGGAAGCCGGCGCTTCTTGCTTATGATGTTAACTGAAATGTGTTTCATTGTTTTGTGATATCACATGCATATTATATGTGATGATGAAAATAAAACTTGAAACTTGCTTATTATCATCATCTAAGCGATTGCAAGGAAAATGGCCGCCTTTACGAAATTTTAAAGTGGATTTAGTTTGAAGACTGTTGTTCATAAAATCAGTGCGTTTGTCATTTTGTGATATTTATACCCAAGCATAAGATCTCTTAAATATTTCTGTGTGTAGACCTGTTTACACGGGGATACACTGAGAATTGTAATTTGCTGTACATGTTCCGACTACAGAAAAAGACGAGAATGTGACATTGGATTTGGCTTGTTCGTCTAAAGACAATTAAGTTATACCAACATATCGCATACCATTTTAATGGGCATTGGCTCCTCTTTTCATGTCACTCATTTTAAAATGGATTGTTTGTATGTTGATTATGAAACTGAAATAAATGGACTCTACTGTGAAATCTGGTAAGTTTGAGTTACATACCATGTTTCTTTTCTTGTATATCAAAGACATTAAATTTGTTCAGATGTGTTGTTTATCTCAATATATGTACCCACAATGATATTAATCAACATTTTAGACACAAGCAATGTGCCAGATGCCTTATATTTTGCCGGTGCAGTTTCAGTGACTATCAAAAGCACGACAAAAGTATATATGCTCATATTAAAATCATGCATATATAATAATTTATGTGTAATTTTACTAATTTTTATTTAAAAATGCAGTGTTCAATACTGTGGAGTTACAGTTGAAGAATATATTTACATTGGTGTGAATCAGTTGACTTGTGGCGTTTAGGGAGTAAAGTGAATATCCAAAATTAATGTTGAAATAAGTTCCTTAAACGTGCATTATGCACCAGGTTATGCACCAGTCAATTGTAACCACGGCCCCTAGGTCCGGGGGTATAAAGGGGATAACGAGAGAAATGAGCGGTTATTTACCTCCCAGGTGGCTCCGCAGTGCTGAGAGAATGCGGTGGTTTTGATTTTGCGCCGAAAATAGTGGGGAATGGGCCTTACCTCAGGGTGCAGGGGAATTTGGCATGGATTTGACCAGTAGACTGTCGTCTGTCTCTACGCAGGACAGGGTTTTACCAAGGATTAACTGGACTAAAAGTCAAAGTCTCCGCTATTCTCAAGACCTGGATTGGGGGAGGGGCTGGTTACAATTCAATGGTGCATGATTGAGGCTACTTGTGAAAACGACTTCTTATTTTGACATTATTATACAGATTTATTAAACAACAGGCAGTATGGAGTACGAAACAAGAGTGCACAATTTCAAAACATACATTCTTTAAATGTTTCCGAAAAAAATACGAAAAATCCATCTTTTTTTATTTATTTTTTCTCGACGCTCATTTTTCGACATCTTTTTCTTAATTTTATTCCCTCCTCATGACGCTTAATTTTGAAGACTTTCCCGTAAAACGAAAAATATAAAACTCTGGCCTTATTGCATATAAAAAGTTTACATAGCACATTTAAATACAAATATTTCAGCACATATTTCATAAAGTACGCATATTACACCTTGTGAACAGTCTTTCTGCTCAATCGATGCCTCTGTATATACCTTCTTTAATCATAAGTTTATGTTTAGAACACCTGAATCGTGGTAATGCTATTCTGTACTTCATAATATTAATATAATTAAGATTGGGTTCACATATATAACTTTTCCTCATAACTGCATACGACTTTAACTTTCTGCTATTATTAGCATCTTCAAACCAACATAATACGCATTGATCATGAGCACGTTGGATTAACATCTCCAATTCAACTTTCGTAACGTATGCATTATGCTACATATATGTATGTCAAACTCATCTAATAAGCGCTTTACTTGTATGGACAGGTATAAATCTGAAGGTATTTTGATAAGGCGTATTGATGATCACATAAAAATATTGCTCTGAATGTTTCTCCAAATAAAAGAATTACTACAAATGTCAAATGGTGAGCAATCTCGAGAGTACTCGGTACAACCTAAGATATTCGTACTAAATTAGTATCAAGATTGCTTGTTTATTGTTTTCATCTGGATAGGTTTATATTTTTATTACGTGAATATTTTGCATGTATGAGAAACGAAATATCACCCACATGGCACTTTCAATAACAGATGTAGAGCCACAGTAAAAAAATACTAAAAATGCTTGTAAATAGTGTCCAAAGTATTTGGTCAAATCCGACCTTTGGGTAACATCTTTGCGACCTTTGGGAGACATTGAAAATTTTCACCAGAAGGTCATATCTTCTTTTGACCAATAGTCATTGTGCGTTATGTGTATGCTTATTCAAGATTACTTTACGTCGTAAGTTAATTATTGATTTGCAAAACATTTATTATCTGCACAGTTTCAAAGGTCAAGTGATAATTTCAAAAGTTATTTTTTATATAATTACGACTTAATGATTATCCGTAATTGTTAATATAACAAAACATAGCTCCCAATTGAGTAGTACTTGTAATTTGCAGTGGATCGTGAAATATAAATGGACTTTGTAGAAAACTTGGCGATACTAAATTTGTGAACATTATATGTGAATAGTAATTTTAACAGAGACATGCCTATCAGAAAAACATACTATAAATCTAGACATAGGAAATTTTCATTATGAGCCTTTCTTTGGTACTAAATATAAAAATTACAAGAAAATATCGTTATAATGGGAGGTATCTCCAATTATTTTAAGGATAGTTTTAGAGAAAATATTACAATTATTGAAAGACATAAAAATGTTGTTTTGTAGACTAAAATGTGTTTTAGCATTTCGAAGATTTATATATATGCAGTCTATATTTACCACCAAGTAATTCCACTATTTTAAAACAATTTTAAATATATTTATTCGATCTTATTGAACAGGGAATCGAAATATATAGCACTGCTGGCATAGTTGCAATAAATGGCTATTTTAACGGCCCCATGGCGGATGAATTTGACTTCTTAAATTTTGTTAATTATATAAACAACGAGCAATTTGAACAAATGTTGACAAATATTATTTTTACACCAATCGTGTATAACATGGAATAAACAAAATATTACATGCAATAAAATGAATACAGTTTCGTGAAGTCAAACGGCATTAATCTTAAAAATATATACGAATACTTATGCCTATGGTTTCTTACTAAATGAAACCGAATGTATAATTACATGCAATCGCACATTAAGATCAACATAGTATAGAGATACTGGTTTTATTTAACATAATTTCGTATCATGATAGTAAGCACATAATTATATTACATTCAGTAGTCAGTACATCATTTCAGAGTTTTGTAGAAACCATTGTTTACCTGTAAGAAATCTAGGATGAAACTAAATTACTTAATATATGTTTTATCGACAATGGTACCAAACATACTTTTGTGTTAAAGAGATGACCAGCATTGAACGTTAACGCCTGATCGGATTTCATCAATCACTAGTTGATTGATTATTATTATTATTATACCTGATTTATATAGCACTCTTGTCATATGGCAATATACGTTCAAATGTGTTTTACAATACATATACACAAAATATCAAAACAAACAATTAGGCTACAAATTAAGTTAGCTAAGTCTAGCTAATGCAGAACTAGCTTTAAGACCGACCGCCTGGTAGTGTTCTTGATTTGTATATAAGTTGGCTGAAATTTTATCATCAAAGGAATCAAAATAATGGTAAACAACACAAAATGTTGCGTTTTTGAAAACTTTGTTTTGAAATCCGTATATTTCAGTTCCAACGTGACACGCCTTTACTGTTTAATATATGAGTCTTACTTATTTTACAATGATTGCGAAAACTGTTAATTTACTTATCAGTAAACCTTACTTTCTTCACAATGGACCAATCAACACTGGTTCAGCAAAACGTCGAGGACTATAAGTTTTGGTATTTCAAGCTCCTTGAATATATCCTAAATATTGCACCAATTAAAGATAGTTTGACAAAATATACTTTAGTTTTCCATTGCAAAAAGACTGCCAACAGTTGCACACTTGGTGTTTTATTATTCGTTTTTCATTATCTCAATCAATATACATTTTTAAAGATTGATTTTTTGAAGTTTTACTATGATTTTAGGCTATTATTTCTGCTCATATACAACATCCGTTCCTGAATGACAATACGTTTTGTATGAGGAACATTTTAATTAACTTATATTTAATTTTAAGCATCATCTGATACGAGTAGTATATATAAAAAAGGTTCTGCCATAGTGAGCTCAACTTGTGCAGTTCTAAAAAATAGATATAACGTCACACTGATACTTGATTTTGTTGCATATGCAGTCCATTGTGACCGCAAAATCAGAATTATCAATACTATCGGTCAATAACGCAGCTTTCCCGGCTACTTCTAGCATCACATAACAAACAAACAAAACGCAAGTCAATTAGTCCAATAAAACATTTTCAATTAAACAAATCAATCATTTATAAGAAATATGAATGCCCGAGTGTATCACACGCTCGCACACGTTTATTCTTCAAGCATGTGTTTCTTCTATTGTTTTGTATGCCTAAAATGAGCGATATCTTCTTCGTTTAGAGACGATGTCCTATGCTGCAGAATAAGATATAGTAATGATTTCTCAAAAGTAGCTAGTGTGACGATTTAGTAAGGATTTATATTAAAATGCAGCTGTTTGATACTACCATGGTTTATATATTGAATCCGTTTTATTTCTTCAAACAATTCTTGTTCTCGTTTTAAAGCTGTTATTTCACAGATTGAACGTTGTGACAACTGTTTTAGAACGAGCCAAATTATGTGCAAATGCATGTAAACAAGGCATATAAGAATTCAGACAGAAATTGGTCCCAGATATGTTTTTATTTAAGTTCGAAATATGATGTGTATGCATTTGTTGTAAACAGTTAGTAACACTTTTAGCTTTAAATATAAATTTAAGAACGGAACTATGAAAATCTGCGGTCTTTTATCAGCAGTCTTTTATCGCTGGTTTGCAGATATTTAGTACTACGAAAAATTCTGCTCATTTCTGTACAAAAAATAAAAAAAGGTTGTAAAAAACGTTAAATCTGTGCTGCTAAGCAATATACTTGTTTGGACCTGTTAGTTAAAGTCTAGTTATTTTATTCACACGTGATAGCTTTTATTTCCGATACGCACCACTCTGATATGCTGTGCAAGAATAGTTTCTACGTACATTTATTTTTTGTGCATTTACGTTAATTATTATAATAAGGTAAGACACAATCCATATACAAGACAATCAGATTTTGTATTTCAAAGGGAATGCCTATGATGTATATATATTTATATATATAAAACATGAGGTGTCCCAGAATGGACCCTTGGTCAACTAAAGAGTTTATAAATTTTCCTGAATATGAAATATCAATTTGATGAATGTCGTTCAAAACCAAATCAATGTTTAAAGGGATTATAGCAAAAATTCTATAATTTTAATTGATGTTTAAGAGTTTCGTGATAAAGAATTTCAAGAGTTTATTGGCGAATCGACATGTTTGCCTTTGATCATTTACAAACTATCTAATTATGGCCAAGACACAAAAGTATATTGATTTATAAAGCAATTATGTGAAAACATTACATATATATTCAGTGATCAACTAAATCAATTTCTTGGCGTATGATATTTTTCATGCGATAATTTGAATGGATTATCGGATTTGTTTTGGTCATGTTTTGGTCATGTAAAAATTTGGGTTGCATTTATTCTCATCCATCAAAGGTTCAACAATTAAAATCTAACGCATAAAACCATCACTCTGTTCTAATAGATAAAGTTGCTTTAAGCTTATTAAGAATGTTTCGTTCTCAAGGGGATACACATGTTCTGCAAAGTAGACAAACAAATATCTGCTATTGATATATGCAGTGTAAACAGTAACTTCCCATATCTCCTCAATCCTTAAATGCTGGTACAAAAAAGTTTACATATAACATGTCGTTTCCTGCTTTAAGCTTCCTGCCTATTTATAACTGACCAACATTTAGAATTTAAGAGAAGTCATCTATCATTAATTGATAGTGAATTTCAGATAATGATATAGAATTGTTTTAATGTTTTATTTGTATTGATTAACATTTATATTGATGCATTGATTACATTTTAGAATAAAATCAAAATGACGAATCTACTATGAGTTCATATATTAAAGTAAGGTACATGTTTTCCATAACAACAAGACGTTTTCTTCATGTCTAGATAAAAATGCTCTGGGTTACTACTAGATAAAAAATTCAGACGAAACACTTTAAAATAAAACATAACCCGAAGAAACGTCTTGTAATCAATTATTCCGACATAAAAGCGGAAATCTGTTAAGCAAATATTATCTATTGTTCAAATGGACGGCAAAAACCATAAAATACGTCGAAATGTGTTATCATGTACTGATAAACCAAAATCAGTTCAGGGTTAAACCTCCTCACCAAAAACAAACGTTTTTATCTGATGGTGTATGGTTTACAAGCGGCATATCTAACTAGTTTTCCCCAAATCCTCAAGATCAAATATTGTATCCCAAAATAATATTTTAACATGTAAATGTTCATTCGAAGACAATAAACGTAGTTACTCATACTTAATACGCAATACACGTACATCTGCAATAACCTGAGTCGACTATACTTAAATACCAGTTATAATTAATATCTTCTTTCCATCAACTTGAGTGCTTAGTTGCTAAATTCAAATTCATTCTTCGATATCAGTAATGACTAATGTGTATCGCATGACAGTGAGCATCTACAGAAACTTTTAAAAATGCAGTCAACTTATAAATCACTGTAACTGAGGTTCACTCCATGTGTGAACGACATGAACCTTATGTAGGCCCTACTTTAACCAACGAAGGATAAAGGATAAAAATGAAAAAAATAAATAACGCAGCTTAAAACAAATAACTATGCGGGTTACGTCGAAATATAACATATATCCAAGGTATTAATAAATAATATTACCGTAACAGCAAATTCGGAAATATTTCATGAAGGCTGATGAATGGTGAATTACTCAACATTCGTTATTAATATATTATAATAGTATATGTTATGAAGAATATGGTTCATAATACTAGAACGATGTGGTTTGACTTTTTAAGACCGGATACTGGTACGAAGGTGACAACTTGAACTACCATCTTATATCAGCAAACAAGGGCAAGCTTAGAGAACCACGTATTTTTCTATTATAAGCCAGTGTGTTGACTCTGGATGGGTTTCATGCTATTATAAAGACGCGATGTGGCACCCGAAGACCGGACAAAGGCATGTAGCGGAAATCTAGTGCTCAAACCTGATCCCAACCAATAAAGGCGCTTTGGGTAGATTTACTATTTGAATAAAAATACATAAATGGTCTTGTACCGCAGATGTTTCTATACCAGTGTGGGGAATTTTGTTGGGAGCTTAAATTACTAGATAGAGGTGATGTTGACGCCCGTAAAACGTTAGCTAGTATTTATCAGTCAGAGATTTTAGGGTTTGTGCATATGCTAACATGTATAAAAGCCTCTAACACTTAATATTGATGGTCACTATTATGATGAAATATAAAGAAAAGTACGTTATATTATATTATAACTTAAGTACACCGCGTAATTTTGACGTCTTATGTATACGCTCTGCTAATCTTGGTTCCCGTCTTTATTTTAGAAAACGTAAACTTTGTATTGTAGACCACATTTTGTCAATTTGAGAATCATTTCAGTGCGTAAACTTTGTCATTTTTAAAGTGCTTAAGGACTTGTTTAAAAATGTTTATCATTATAAACCCATCCTGTGGTTCATGCGTTAATCGCACTGGTGTCACAGTAGGGGCCATTTTCTGTGTACTCGTGTATCGTGTTCAGAGCCATTTAGAGTAGACGCTTTGCTATTAGAAAATGGCATTGTCTTACTAACACATTAAAGCAATGTGCTTAGCCAATGTATTTATTAATTAAACCGATTGGAAATAAGAATTATTGTAAATAGTTATATGACATGTATTTAAATCCATTTTGATTGAATGGTCACCATTGTTCTATCCAAATTGTGACGCATTCCGGTTAAATTGTATAAACGGACTATCTACATAACTCTTTTCCTTATTTAAAGGCATTATGATACAATCACCATTTGAAAGCAACATAAACTTAAAAGACAAGATGTATTGGTGCATTTCTATAACTTCACAGCTCGCCACCTAGATCGGAGATCACATAAGCTAAACAAGCGCCTTGGCAATAGTGCATAGTCAAGAGAAGTCATAATTAAGATTTATATCACGGAATATCAATAGTCTTTCAATAACAAAAGTTATATAACAGCCTTTTAGACATTATTTATAAGTTTGATATCATATTTTCAACAGACACATTGACTTCTAAACATACTTATATTTTTATTTAAGCATTTAAATTAAAATAAACGGTGGCATACCAATGTCTTTGTTATACTTCGTTTTTACCCTCAAAACAACAACACAAATGTGCAATGCCAGACGAGTTGTTTATAAGATGATGACGTGCAGCCAGGTTAAGTAAGTATAAAACGAGCACATGTATTTATGTAGAGCACAACCGAATGAAATTCACTGGCAAATAAAGTCCTATGCAGTGCAACCGACCGGCCAGGCAAAACCAGAGACGGTTAACTCTGGAAACCTGTGTTCGTTTGCCAAGTGTCGATCCACAACGTATGAATGTCGAACCTCATTCATTTGTCTGGTTTCAAATATGGATATAAAACAGTGAAACAAAATCACTTAAAATATTGAAGTGAAAATTTAGGTTACGAAGTGAACTGAGTGAAGTCGACTGGTAGAATGACTCTTCACGCTAATATACCTATATAGCACGAAATCCTCGTGCAAGACTGACCACTACTGTATTCAAATACTATCATTTCGCCAAGACAAATATTTCACGCTATACTAACGAAACGCGTGAAATGAATATTATCATCACAAATCATATAGCAAATATTTTGAAATTGCTGAGAAAAACCGATAAAGTAACTGTAAACTATTACGATATGATCAATTTGATTGTTTTCGGTTTTGGAAAGGATTACCAACTTAATAAATGTTTGGTTACAGCGGATCTTTATGGCAGTAGCTCTAAATCATAGATTACCTAACATTCGACGGGTAATCAGCTGTCAGATTGTGCTTACATTCCACCACGTGTTTCAAAAGATTGTGTGCTAGTTACACAAGGTAAACGCTTCATCGAGTTATGTCAATCCAAATTTGATATTTTTGTTATATGTCGACTGCACACCGATCAGGTATGGGCGAATATACATTTTATTCAAAAAGAATCAATCAGGCATATCGGATTATTAAATACTTCAGCTTCAAAATATATTTTCTGTTTCAGACTTTCAAATACATGATCCAACCGAATTTTCGAATCAATCATGGATCGTTTTCGCTTGTAATAAGCAGTTGGGGAAAAATAATGCCAAAAATAATAGTAAGAGTAATAATATCAATAATGATAATACAATTTAATGGAATCCATCCAAAATTGAAGAACTTAAAGTAGTTTGTCATTCAAATGTAACCAATTGTCTTGATTTGTAGAACAATAGGATTCTAATTAAACATTGATGGTTCAACAAATTCGTTCATACAGATAATTAAAATTCGTCTTTGTGTCGGTCTGCCAAAAAACAAAATGATACAACTTCTAGAAAATCGCTTCTAAAAAAAAGACGTGAGAGCCTGAGCAAAATAAACCCTAACGATTTTTAGAAATAAAATAAAAACGAATATAAAAAAGGCAACCAAAATCTGAGAATCAAAATGCGTCGGATTTATATGATAATTTCAAAACAGTATATAGTACTTAAGATTATACAAACAACTCAAAATTAAGAGCAAACATTTGCGATTACAATCTTGATAAAAAGGTAACTCTGGCAGCAAAGATTAATGAAGCTGCAATGCAGAAATCTATAAAACCATATTTACAGATATATCACCGTTTCTATTGAAACTATTAAATCGCATCTTTACCACAGGAGAATATCCCAGATCCATTTAGGGAAGATTATTAGTACATGCATTTAAAGGAAGCAATGAAGACGAGCCAAAGAACTATAGAGAAATAACCCTCATTGATATTTTTCGAACTTTAATTCTCAAATATTTCTTAAAAGATTGACGTGGAGCAGTCTTAATAAAACTATTTAAAATCAATTTCAAAAAGGCAAGTCTACGATTTATTGATATTTTACTAGGGATGGCAACGAGTACCCGAGAACTTGAGTACTCGATCGAACGTCCGAGTACTCGAGTACCAAATCACTACTCGAGTACTCGGGGGAAAAAATCTATAAAAATCACCAAATTCACGATTAACAGACAAAATATCAGATCTGGTTATTTGCCAAGAGGACAATTTACGGTCCCTCTAATCCCCGCTGTGTACACAATTGACCTCAGTCAATTAGTTGACAATTGTTGTGATAGTTGCAAACTGTCAACAAAGGACCTCTATTTCAAATTAGCCCTGATGTCAATTTTGATAGAGGTACTTTCACCTACACAATTCTATTGTAGACCAATTAGAGACCTGTCACCAAACAATGGACGCTAACGAGTGAGAGTATCGAATGTTACGAGAATTGATTTCTTAATGGGCGTATTTTAACTATTTTTGCAATGATTATCACAATTGATTGGTTGATATTTTAAATCAAGAATTATGAATATTAATGAGGTAAACAACAATTACACAGTACAAAAAACTATCATTTCAAAAAAAATGTCGAGTAAACAACTGAACTTCGTATTGAATTTCGTTCACTATTTTTATGTATGCTATTAATTTTCGTTCATTGTAATTCTGATTGTTGTTCATTTCTTTGGTGCATACTTGTATAAAATGAAACGATTAAGAAAAATTAAAAGCCTGAAACAACATTTGTTTTCTTTTTATATCATTTTTTGTTAAAATACGTAGTGAAAGTTTACTTTAAAGGTGAAAATGACCAATAATACGACCAACTCACAATATACGTCATTAACGATACATGTATACACAATCTTGTCTTTGCGAACACATATTCAATTTTTCCGAGAAATCGAGTACCCGGGTACTCGATCGAACGATCGTCCGAGTACTTAAGTAGAATTTTGAATTTTGATAGTTTATTAAAGTCTCATCAATACAACATATATACATCACCTATTAAATATACATTAAAATATGCATTGCCACTCAGTATATGAGTTATAAGAGACTATAGCACACACACAAAAAAAACATAAAACTACATATTACTTATATAACATCTAAAATCGATATGTACAAAACTAAGAAACTAGAAACCAATGCTAATTTTGTTTTAAAACTTAGTTAAATCAAACAAAATAAAATACTGAAAACATGAACGCGCACAAGCGTGCATACTTACGAAATGGGTGTAAAAAATCGAGTATCACCCCGGTCAGACCGTAGATGAACTGATTAGCACTCATTTCTAGCTTAACGTAAAATAACACAATAATTTAAGTTTAAAAACAACAACAACATTACTTACAAAAATATAACATCCTATAATTAAGAATATCGTTGCAGGTTTTGGCACTAAGTCTTGACAACATGTTATTTGTTAAAATAAAAGACAACTTATCTATATCGGACATACTTTGAAATAATGGATGAATTGTGTTCGCCTTTTCCAACAATGGCATTCATATATTATCATACAACTTACAATAGAATAACATATGAATTTCTAATTCAACAGAATTGCAAAAAGGGCAAAGACGATCATTTAGGGCAAGATTTTCATATCGGCCGGTTTCCACTCGAATAGGGGCTACCACGCATCAAAATTTACTTAACGCTGCCCTATGTTTTGGCGGCATAACCAATTTACAATAATTTTGAACAGAATAGAGTATTGACTTTACTACTCGTTGCCATCCCTATATTTTACATTCAATTATGATTTTGATCGAAATAATACGACAAAGAATAATTGACATATATGGAATGCAGATATTAATGAATCGAACAGACTAGAAACATATCGCTGGTATAAAAATGAACTCAAGCATGAAAATATCTAAATAGTATGCACATGAATAAATATAGAACGGTCGTTACAACATTTCCTCACATGACCTTTTAATCGAAACAGGAAGACAGCATCACTTTCCAAGAAAATATAGAATATGTAGCTTTTGTAATATGAATGTCATCGAGATGAATATCATTTTGTATGTCAAAAACATCATAATCTACGAAATCATTGCTGTAAACCATATTTTTGCTTTTGGCCAACAACACAAAATGTATAACCCTTTTTCCTCAGACAGCGGAAAAAAATATGCGAAGTTAGTAAATATTTATAGTATGCATCTTTGTTACGATCGAGAACATTATTATGTTAAGAATTTGATACTATGATGTATAGTATACTTCTCTATTGATAGAATAGATCAGAACAGAAAGTTTATTTTTGACTTAAACATAAAAAGCTCATCGTTATATTATGTGAATACAAAACAGAAATATAGAATACACACACATAAACAATAAAACTATATATAGTTTAATGTTTAACACGTTTTAAATGATTTTTTATCATTGACAGAATTTTTAGAAATTACTCAAAAATCGAAAGAATAAAAGAGTAAAAGGAAAATATCAGCCAATCACACAATTCAGCGTGCATGATGGTTATAATGATATCACGATGATTTGTTTCATATGTTTTTGCATTTTGTCTTTGAACGATATATCATTGAACAGAACAGAACATTTATTGTTAACTTTAACATTTACAGTTCATCGTTGTTACAATAATATAACACATGGCATGGCAATAGTTGATAAATGCGAGATTGTATTAGACATATATACATATATAAACTATCAATGATTTTAACATGTTAAAAGTTAAGCATTATCATTCAAAGCAGTATATCGTAGCTTAAAAGTATGTTTGCAATACAAAGCTAGTTTTCGTATAGACATGCAACATTTTCCGAGTTTAGTAATTGAATGAATTTAAAAATGCTTGGTCTTGCATAGTAAAATTTAGTTATGTATTTTTTTTTTCCTTATGCCATTATATTTCGGACAAATCAAAACAACGTGATATTCATCTTCGATATCATTATGAACACATAAAACACATTTACGTTGATTTCTTTCAATATTAACATATCTGCCTCTTTCAGCATTTAACACTATTGCACTTAATGAGTTTATATCATTTTTCCAATGTCCAATAAATGAGTCGATTAATCTTCTTCTAAAAATGGAATAAAATAATCAATATTAATCGACTCCGGATGTAACATACTTCATTGAATCCTGCATTTTGAAATACAGTGCGTACATTAGAACACCAATTGTTTGAATTTGCGTTATTTTCCGCATCGTATCGAAGGCTTTGCAATGTATTGTATAAAATGCAATTGTCTGTTTTTAATTGATACAGTTTAAGAACATATTATACAATTCGTACAGGTCTAGTAACATACAGAGGGTGCCGTTCTAGTTCACCATATATTGCTACTGGTGCTTACTTTTACACTATTTAATGCTGAATAAATGTTATGTAAAAAAGGAACACAGGACAATTGAAAGAAAGATCAATACCCAGAAGTTATTCACACGAGTTTCGGGCCGGGGATCATTTGTCACTAAAAGAAGGTTTGAAATAGGTCTTGAGACATTACAATGATATTAAATAACACATACTAGTTTTGTAGCGTTCATTAAATGAATGCCTCATTGTAATGTTTTATGATTAAATCAAATGTATAAGACCTACATTAACGGAAACCATATCGATTTTCAGAATCAAAAACAAAAACGTGTGCAGAAATGACATTAATATCGTTTAAGGATTTTATTTTGAATTATGTCTATGTTTATAAAAATACCATTTGCCCTAAGTATCTAAAATATAACATCAAATTCACTTTAGCAATTGAAAAAAAAATCATACTAATAACTTGCTTATAATTCCTCTCCAAACGTATACGCAAATGCATTTGTAGTATGTGGTTGTGTATTTGTTTATCAGAGAAGACCATTAATCCCCGTGGGTGTTTACAGAGGCCACGCGTCCAGTATATTTTTCGATACAGGGTGCTTATCTCTGTAGCGGATTCGGATCGTTGATTGGTCGGTCTTGTTAGTTCGACTCCGCCTACCGTCTTGTGATGGGTATTTTAAGTCAGCTTGGTTTACTCAAATCCCTCGCATTGTTTATATTTAAAGACGTTATAATGACACTGTAATGTTCGTTAATATCAAATAATGGAAGGTTTGCATTTTTAAGAGTGTTTTGATGTTTTCATTAATAAAAAATGACTCTTATTGTTTTCTGACCGGAAACGTTTAGAAGTATAATTCAAATTATTAATTGAAAAACGCACTGCAATGCATATGATTAAAACGAACAAAATACAGTCAGTCTTATTTTCCATTTTTACATGTTTATCTGTTGCTGTTTTATCACAAACGGTGTATCTCCAATCTATGTATCAGGTGCCTTTATATACGGAGATATTGCTTCTGTTTTCTTATTTCATTTTATTCATTTCTGTAATATTCAAGGTTCATGTGTTAAATGATACATATCAAACATTCTAACTTTCATAGCAACCATCCTGCACACTGATTTGTGTGTAACGTGGTTGATGTTTTTCATTTTCTTTCCATTTTTGAGAAATTTCTAAAAAATCAGTTGTTGATACAAAAATCATTCAAAACGATGTCTAATGTAAATATAGTTTTGATTGCTTTTGTTGTGTGGCGGGGTGTGTGCGCGCGTTTGTGCGTTCGTGCGTGAGTGTGTGTGTGTGCGAGCGCGCGTGCGTGCTTGTTCTTGTGTGCGTGCGTACGTGCATGCGTGCGTGTTTTTTTTATATTTTTGTTTTATATTTGTGTAATGTGACGATGACCCGTTATGCTTAAGTCACAAAAATCTGTTCTGTTCATAACTGTTCCAACAGCCAAAACATCTAGCTCTAAGACAGAAAATCACACAAACTTTCAAAACGTTTGACTGTCTCGTTTTATATTTTTTTCAAAACTTTACATCGGCACCAAAGTACTATTGATGTAAATTGAATCTTATACAGTCTGTATTCATTAAATCTTTATTTTGCATGTACTTTAAAGGTACTTTTGTTATAATCTGTTCGTCATAATCTTGTTCTTCTTTCGCCATGGCTGTTTTCAAACTCTATTGTTTTAATATTTGTCTATTATTTAAATTATATTGATTTGCATATTAAATTTACCTGATATTTGTTTTCAGAAACACATTCACATCAAAGAAATCATAAATTGAAGAAAAATAGAGACAAACTGCGGACAACTTTAATTACTGTTAGCTGTCACACTAGGCATTATATAAGGTTGTAAGAATTCATCATTAGATATGTGATACGTGCATTTGGTTTAAACAGTATTTATTTCAAAATAACATAATAATGATCTACACATTTGTAGCATATACAATATAAAATGTTTGTCGGAGATAGTGATGCATGGAAGCATTTAATCTGATCATTTTAAAGTATGTTTTCGAGAAATGATGATGAATGGTTCGAGCTTAACAAATACCAGGTATAGTGTTTGGAAACAAAACTAGAAGTTGAATTTCTGAAAGTGAAAAGTATTAAAGGTCACTGTAATTCTTTTAAAATATCAGCGTTTGCAGGATCAATACGTTTTGATAATTGACAATGCAGTTTTCTGATATCCATCGATTATGAATGAACAGTTCCAAGGTTCACAGACTTTTCATTAGCACAATACTTGACTTACTCGTACTGCTGTTCTTGTTTATTTAATGTGTCGATTGAAATGTAATTTATTTTAGACTGATCGTATTTCAGATATTCAAGATATGTGCACAACAACCTTATCTCAGTATTAAAATACGTAATAAGATTTACAACTATTTTTTACTTAATCCATCTTCTTTTAAATTTATTGTTAGTGTTGTCTTAAAACATTTTAATGTGATTTAAATTTCTCGTTTAACCAAAAAATATATTGGTTTAGTCTTCGATATTTCTATAATTACTCATTTTTGAAAACTAAGTTTATAATCATGATACTTGTAAGATCATCAGCTGTATCATTAAAAACCATGTTATTTTATTTAAATGTCCACCACAGACCACCGCTTAGAAAAACTTTTGGAAAATTGGAGATCTGGTGTAAATGCGAAGAACTCGATATGTTAGAATTGAATGGGTATAGCGTTCATACAAAAATGCTAGAATTTTGATTTAAGCAATGAAAATTCGCGCATAAATTTTTTTTTACGATTCTAAGAACGCTCGCGAAAAAGTATGTTACTATGCGTTCTGGATAAGCATTTTTTTTTTTAAAACAAACTCTTAATTTCGGGATAATATCGGAATCAGAACTTAAGAATTATATATCTTCTATAGCGAAAAAGCCCCGAAAAGCGAAAAGGGTTTGAATAGTGTTGAATACATGTATAAGAACACATTTGACATAAATATCTCATTGATAAAAACGTGCACGATGATTAACAAATCGACCACTGTATTAGTTTAATAGAATGAGACTTTTTAGTGTCTAAATGTTGGTTTGAATTCTGGTTTTTATTTATATATTGATGGATTATCTTTTTAAAGTGTAAAACTTGTTGTTCTAGTTCATTTGTAGATAACAATAACGTGTACATATTTACATCTTAATTACTAGTATTACGTTGGTCACATGCAAGATATACACAGTTTGCAAGTTAATTTAGCTTTCATACTTGATAACAATTCATTAAATATTTAAATTCATGTAAAATTGTAATGTTGGCCAAGAACAATAATATCTTGGTAAACATGAAGATCTCAGATATCGATTATATGGACACACTAGTAGAACATGATATTCTGTTTCGACAGTACATATATATTTTACGTTGTACACAGTCTTTCTGCTCTATCGATGCCCCTCTTACTACCTTAATTAAGTTTATGTTAAGAACACATGAATCGTGAAAATGCTATTCTATGTTTGATTATATGAATAAAGTTAAGATTGGGTTTACAACACTTATTTTCATAAGTACATACGTTTCTAGCTTTTTACAATTATTAACATCTTCAAACCAACAAAGTACGCATTGATCATAAACACGTTGGATTAACATCTCCAATTCAACTTTCGTAACATTTGCATTATGTTACATGTATGTATGTCCAAACTCATCTAATGTGCGTTTTAATGGTAATGTCAGTACAGGTATAAATCTGATTGTGTTTTGATCAGGCGTCTTCAGATAAAATTATTGCGCTGAAGGTTTCTCCAAAATGGAAGAATGAATACAACTGTCAAATGGTGGGCGATCTTGAGAGGACTCGGTTCAAACCAAGCTATTCGCACGTATTCCTACTAATTTAGCATCAAGATTAGTTGTTTATGTTTTCTATGGATGGGTTTATATAATTTTATTGATTAAATAAATTTCAAAAAGAATCAAATTATTTCATATTATCAAATTTGTCATATTCTGAACTGTACGATATGCACACGGTAATAATTACTCTTGAGGAGATAACGTAGCAAACAACAAACGAGGTTAACAAGTCTTTCTTAAACGTATAAATATACACATACAATACGCAAAACCGCTTGGCTCAATATTCGCGAGGCTCGAAGTATTATGGCCGGTCCCTGATATATCGAGACAACGGGTTTCGATTGTATTGATAATTGAAAACGTCTTATTTGGAACGCGTCAAAGATATTTAACTTGAAGTACCATGTAATTCATATTTGACAGTCTTAAGTAAAGATTTAATGAGGTGTGATGTCTAGGAAATTAAAAAAGCAAAAATCAATTTCCGTCCGAATAAAAACGCGTGTAGCCACTTAATCAGGACGTTGGTTAAAAACAAACTCAAATATACTTATCAAATAACAACTGGGATAATAAAACATGTTAAAAACGTTAGCAGTAATATATTATTATTATTAAACGCGCATTGACTATTAGCGAGAAGAAGAAATGACCTTCTGTGAAAATTTTCAATGTCTCCCAAAGGTCGCAACGATGTTACCCAAAGGTTGTATTTGTCAAAATACTTTTGAAATTATTTACAAGCATTTTTTGAGTATATCCTTAATGTTGTTCATGTAAACCACACTATAAACTTGGATATAGGAAATGTTCCCATTGAGTATTTATTTGGTACTAAAATACAAGAAAAGATCGTTATAGTGGAAGTATCTCCATTTCTTTTAAGAATAGGGTTTAAGATAATATTATGATCACTGAAAGGCATACAAATGGTAAAACTAAACAGGAAATCAAAATATAGAGCACTGATTATATACTTGCATTAAATTGCGATTTAAACGGCCGCATGGTGGATGAAATTGGCTTCTTAAGTTTTCATAATAATATAGACAACGAGCAATTCGAACACATGTTGACAAATGTTCCTAACATAATAAGTAAAGATAAATGTTTAGATAACCACGGAAAAAGTTACTAGTAAGGATAGTAAAATAAGCGACTTTACTTGCCATACTACTAACGGAAATAAACCGGTAGATTATTTTATCATTAACTATCGATATTTCTCTCTTTTGAGCAACTTTGAAATACTTTCTTCCACACAATTCTATGACCACTCGGCAATAACAATATGTTTATAAGGTATTTGTTTACTAACAGGAATTCAATTACTTGATCAATTGGATATCCGCAGTATACACATTGCGTGGGAGAACGTAATCCATTCTTAAATTTACTACAGTCGCACAGTAACGATTAACCGCGTTGTGTGACAATATTTAAAATACAAACATTGATGATTTAGTTAATTCACTTACTGAAATATTGCAAATTGTGCTAAAACACAATGAATAAAGATAGAAATACGGTAAATGATTGTACTACTACTACTACTACTACTACTACTACTACTACTACTACTTCTACTACTACAACTACTACTACTACTACTACTACTACTACTACTACTACTACTACTACTACTACTACTACTACTACTACTACTACTACTACTAATAATAATAATAATAATAATAATAACATAGAATGAGGGTGTATAATTGCTAACATGGCAATAAAACAACAAAACAGTTTGGAAAATATTGAAAACTCAGTACAAGAAAAGTATACCCAGCTCAGAAGGCTTATCTATAGATGAGTTGTATAAGCATTTTAAAAACCTTTTGGTGCTGCGAATAATGAAAAAGAATTCAATGTGCCTTTTAAGGCATATGAGTCGCTAGATGGGATAATATCGGAATCAGAACTTAAGAATTATATATCTTCTATAGCGAAAAAGCCCCGGCAACAATATTTTAATGTTTTTTTTAAGAATTCATTTGCAATGAGTTCCGCTAAATTTGCTCTAATTGTAAAACATAATGTTAAATAACGCAGAATACCCTGAGTCATTGAGTGAGGGTAATAATAACACCAATATATAACTGAACACGTGGTGACGCGAGTAAATATAAAAATTATAGAGGCATAGCGTTAAGTAATATATTAGATAAGGTGTAAAAATTGCGACCCAAACTTAAGTGCAATCGGAAGTGACAAAATGATGAATATGATAGGTTTTCATGTCGGCAGATCGGCCACAGATGCCAATGAATAAATATTCGATTACAGTCGAAACTCGGTGTCTCGGTATCGCAAGGTTCGATATCCTCGTTGGCTCGAACAAGATTTAAAGCTTGTGTTTGTTCAATATGTTCAAATAAAATTCGATCGGTTAGTTGGTATTTTGAGGTTAAATATTTCTCAACGCTCAATGTCATTTTGCGGTCTCTAGTAAACATTTAGCATTTTGATTTGTTTGTATTACTCGATGTCAGTTTTCACACCTTGATTTATTTGCTTAGCTAAGCCGAGGCGCTGATCGATTATATTTGCTTGATTGGTATTATAATCATTATCAGATTCAACTGGTTTAACAGTTTGAGAAAACATGCTTTTACTTTAATTTCGGTCTTTAGCTGGCACGAATACAGACGTTCAAAGTATGTCAGAGTCAAGTTTTAGTTTTATTACCATAAACATAAAAATGTCATTGCTATTATACATAATACAATTTAAAAACTGTGAACATGTAATTTATATACAAACACAAATGTCAGATTTATGATGTATCATTATGTTTTTATAATAATATAGACAACGAGCAGTTCGAACACATGTTGACAAATGTTCCTAACATAATAAGTAAAGATAAATGTTTAGACAACCACGGAAAAAGTTACTAGTAAAGATAGTAATAATAAGCGACTTTACTTGCCATACTACTAACGGAAATAAACCGGTAGATTATTTTATCATTAACTATCGATATTTCGCTCTTTTGAGCAAATTTAAAATACTTCCTTCCACACAATTCTATGACCATTCGGTAATAACAATATGTTTATGAGGTATTTGTTTACAAACAGGAGTTCAATTACTTGATCAATTGGATATCCGCAGTATACACATTGCGTTGGAGAACGTAATCCATTCTTAAATTTACTACAGTCGCACAGTAACGATTAACCGCGTTGTGTGACAATATTTAAAATACAAACATTGATGATTCAGTTAATTCATTTACTGAAATATTGCAAATTGTGCTAAAACACAATGAATAAAGATAGAAATACGGTAAATGATTGTATTAATAATTATTATAACATAGAATGAGGGTGTAGAATTGCTAACATGGCAATAAAACAACAAAACAGTTTGGGAAAAATTGAAAACTCAGTACAAGAAAAGTATAGCCAGCTCAGAAGGCTTATCTATAGATGAGTTGTATAAGCATTTTAAAAACCTTTTGGTGTTGCGAATAATGAAAAAGAATTCAATGTGCCTTTTATGGCATATGAGTCGCTAGATGGGATAATATCGGAATCAGAACTTAAGAATTATATATCTTCTATAGCGAAAAAGCCCCGGCAACAATATGTTAATGGCGTTTTTTTTAAGAATTCATTTGCAATGAGTTCCGCTAAATTTGCTCTAATTGTTAAACACAATGTTAAATAACGCAGAATACCCTGAGTCATTGAGAGAGGGTAATAATAACACCAATATATAACTGAACACGTGGTGAAGCGAGTAAATATAAAAACTATAGAGGCATAGCGTTAAACAATATATTAAATAAGGTGTAAAAATTGCGACCCAAACTTAAGTGATATCGGAAGTGACAAAATCATAAATATGATAGGTTTTCATGTCGGCAGATCGGCCACTGATGCCAATGAATTATTATTCGATTACAGTCGATACGCGGTGTCTCGGTATCGCAAGGTTCGATATCCTCGTTGGCTCGAACAAGATTTAAAGTTTTTTGTTTTTTCAATATGTTCATATAAAATTCGATCGGTTAGCTTGGTATTTTGAGGTTAAATATTTCTCAACGGTTGATGTCATATTGCGGTCTTTAGTAAAAAATTAGCCTTTTGTTTTGTTTGTTTTACTCGATGTCAATTTTTACACCTTGATTTGTTTGCTTTGCTAAGCACTGTATATATACTTTTAATTTTTTTAATTCGCTTGATTGGTATTATAATCATTATCAGATTCAAATGGTTTAACAGTTTGAGCAAACATGCTTTCACTTTAATTGGCACGAATACAGACGTCAAAAGTATGACAAAGTCAAGTTTCAGTTTTATTATCATAAACATAAAAATGCCATTGCTATTATTCATAATATAATTTAAAGACGGTGAATATTTCTATACACACACAAACGTACCTATTAATAATGAGAAAACTATGTTGTTAAATATTTAAAAAGCGAACTAGAATAATCTTATTTATCCATAACTTCCCCATTTACACAATAATAATCTATGTTTGTAAATAACATGCCTGACGAAATTATATGGTTTGAATATTGTTGAATATAAGAACAAATTTGACATAAATATCGCATTGAAAAGAACGTGCACGAGGATTTCGTGTTTGACATATCGCTAACTGTGTATGTTTAATAGAATGAGACGTTTTAGTGTCTAAATGTTGGTTTTAATTCTGGTTTTAATTTATATATTGATGTATTATCTTTTTAAATGGTAACACTTTACCTTGTTGTTCTAGTTCATTTGTAGAAAACAATAATGTGTCCATATATACAACTTAATTATAACGTTGGTCACATGCTAGATATATACATTTTGCTAGTTTATTTAGCGTACCTACTTAATAACTATTCATTACATATCAAAATCCATGTAAAGTTGTAAAGTTGGCCAAGACCATTAATTTCTTGGTAAACATGAAGATCTCAGATATCTATAACATGGACACACCACTAGTAGAAAATGATAATCTGTTTCGACCGTACGCATTTTTTATTTTGTGCACATTCTCTCTCCACTATCAATGCCTCTGAAACTACCTTAATCAATTTTATAAGATTATGTTAAGAAAACATGAATCGTCAAAATACTATTCTATGTTTCATTATATTAATTGTTAAGATTGGGTTCACATACAACACTTTTCTTCATAAGAATTCCTACTTAATAAGTATTAAGTTTGCTTGTTAATTGCTTTTCTATGGATTGGTTTATATTTGTATTGCCTAAATAAATTGAAGAAGAAGTCAAATTATTTTATATTATCAAATGTGTCATGTTGTGAACTGTACGATATGCACACGGTAATAATAACGCTTTAGGATATAACGTAGCAAACAACAAACGAGGTTAACAAGTCATTCTTAAACGTCTAAATATACACAAATATACCGCTTGACACGATATTCGCGAGGCTCGAAGTATTTTGTCCAGTCCCTGATAAATCGAGCCAACGGGTTTCGATTGTATAGATATTTGCAAACGTCTTTTTGAGTACGCGTCAACGAACTTTGATTTGAAGTACCATGTAATTCATATTTGTTTGTTACAATAAACGATGCCTTATTTTTCACTACTAAGTAAAGAATTATTGAGGTGTGATGTTTAGGAGTTAAATAAGCAAAAATCAATTTCCGTCCGAATAAAAACACGTGTAGCCACTTTATCAGAACGTTGGTTAAAAAACAACAACTCAAATATACTTATCAAATTACAACTGGGATAATAAAACATGTTACATAAAAACGTATATTATTATATTATTATTATTAAACGCGCATTGACTATTAGCGAGAAGAAGAAATGACCTTCTGGTGAAAATTTTCAATGTCTCCCAAAGGTCGCAACGATGTTACCTAAAGGTTGTATTTGAAAAAAAAATACTTTTGAAATTATTTACAAGCATTTTTTGAGTATATCCTTAACGTTGCTCTACATCTGTTAATGAAAATATCATGCCAACGGGGTTCGACTGTATAGATAATTAAAAACGTCTTATTTGGTACGCAGCTAAGAAAATAATTTGAAGTTCCATGTAATCCATTCAATTAGTATATAATTTCGAAGCCAAATGTAAAGAACACATAGCTTAGTTCACATGAGGTTACGTCCCTAGTATGTACCTAAAAGATCGACGTTCAGTTTGTAGAGGTTAATATGTGTTAAACTCACGTCTAGTATGGTCCTTGTTATGTGCTTTTAGAACAAGGTCGACAACTAGCAGGCGGTGGTTTTCAAAGGTTCAGTTCAGGCCCAAGCCGTTCATAACATGTGCCTACTCAGTGGACTATCAGCTGGCGGAGGTTACTATATTTTCAGCCTATTCCAAGGTTATTTATGTCTCTTATATGTGCCAACAATGCAGTTCAGGTATAGTATTTACCTTATATGTGTATACTAGGGCGACAACCAGTAGGCGGCGGTCACCATATGTTCAGATTAGGCTTAGTATAAGCTAGGGTCCAAGGTCATGCCGGCAGTCACTATACAATCAGTACAGGACTAGTAAGTCTCTTTTATGCATATGCTAGGGCGTCAGGCATAACGTGGATGACACTGTGTGATCCAACTATATTGATTTTCAACAATCTGTTTAGTTCAAGCTTAGTATATCCCTACACTGTGTCTTCTAGCGCGGTAACAAGTAGGCGGATATCATTGTTTTTTCAGTTCAGGACTCATATGTCTTTATTGTATGCCTACCTGGGCGACAACCAGTAGGCGGCGGTCATTAATTATGTGATCAAATCAGGCCTGGTATGTCTTTTTCGTGCCGAACAGGGTGACAACAAGTAGGCTGATTCACTAGATGCGCACATGAGGGCGACAACTGGTACGTGCAGGCCAATTTATGTTTACTCAGGCCCTGTATGTTCCAATGATAAAGATACTTGTGCATTAAGCAGCATGGCCTGCTAATGTTTGAGCCTGAATGATGACCTTATATATGCCCGCTAGGGCACTAGGACATGCAGAGGTCACTGCGCATTCACTTTAGGTCAAGTACGTCACACTTAGGTGTCTATTAGTGCGATAACCAGTAGTTTGATGCAGTTTTATGCCCAGATCACGTCTAGTAACTCCCTAAAATGAGTAAACTCATCAGAAGTATGAGGTCATTGTATACTCTCTTCAGGCCCAGGGAATGTTTTTATAGGGCGCCAGATCATGATGAAGACCGCTGTTTATTAAGGTAAACACTCGTACATGTTTTGTTCAAGACTGAAATGTCCCTTTTATGATCACAAACTTTTGATAACTAGTTGGCTGAGGTCTTCTGGTCTTCTATTCACGGATAAAATGTCGCTATTATGTTCCTACTCGGGCGAGAAATAGTATGGTGCGGTTTAAGATATATGCCATCTGGGGTATTAACCAGTAGATGGAGGTCATTTTGTGTTCAGCTGAGGCTGATTGTTTATATGATGTTTTTATAATGTCTAAAATATATATAAACCAATCTGATCTTTTGGTAACATTGTTGCAACCTTTGAAAGACATGAAATGATGTTACCAGATGGTCAAATCTTCTGCTTTCCGAAAGTTAGTTTTGTGTTTAAAAAGAATATAGTTTTGCATACGAGTTTTTACATTTAATGTTATCGCATTTCTCTCTTTTTTGTGTTTTATTGTTTTGTTGTTGTAAATCCATGGTTCTAATGTTGTGTAAACGCATTTTTATATAACTGGACATAAAGGTATATCTGATTTTTAACTTCCTAGACATGACATGAATATTTGACCTCTGCCTAAAAGAATTGTTTAGGTCTCAGAACATATGTGGTCAGTAAAAGAAGTACGTGCCATGCTATACTAAACCAAAGAAGTTATGTTGAAATGTTTTATGCAGAACTATGTGTGCAGCTCGTATATCGTTTTTGGTGCTTACTAGTGCAACGAAATGTAGGCAAAAGTAACTATGTCCAGTTCGGTTCAGGGCGTGTATGTCGCTCTTTTGTGCCTTCAAGTGTGGCAGCCAATAGACAGAGATCGCTTTATGTTAAGTTCAGCTCCGATATGTCACTGTTTTGTTCGTCCTAGGGAAATAACAAGTTGGCAAATGTCACTGTGTGTTTAGTTCAAACCAATAATGTCCCTTAAATATCCCTTCTATGGCAAGAGCGATAACCAGTAGCAGGAGGTCACTCTTGTTCCGCTTAGCCCTTTTGGGTGCTTATTAGTGCAAGAACCACAAGCAGGTCATAATGAACATTTCACGTCTATGATGTTTCCATAATTTGCCTTATAACCTAGAAATAGTCCGTCCACATTATTTGCGTTCTATTGAAAAGGGGCGATCACTATCATGTTTATTCGGTCGCTATTTTGCGTCTACGAAGATGAAAGAGCTTTTTGTTTTCTTTAATCGAAGTTTTTTTTGTATTTTGTGCCAATTAGTGCAACAACCAGTAGGCAGAGGTCACTTATTTTAGTCAGGACTAGTATGTCGTTTTCTTTCGTCTACTATGGCGACAAGCGGTAGGTGCAGTTCACTATATGATTACAGTATGTCTAGTTTATCCCTATAATGCAGCTGGTAGGATTACAACTAGTTGGCGGAGGTCACCATGTGTTCCGGTATGGCCCAGTAAGTCCCTATTATGTTCCGACAAGGTAGATAATAGTAGGCGATGTCAATAGGCTGGTATCACTCTGTTTTGGGCTCATACTTAGTATGTCGCTATCATGAGCCTACCAGGGCCAAAACAATAGCAAATGGATATTATTGGTTTAATAGGGAAAAAAACCCAGTACGTTGAGGTCATAACTTGTTCACTTCATTACTGTTATATCCTCATATGTGTTATATGTGTTAACTTGGACGACAGCCAGTAGGTTCATGACAATGCCAATTTATGTTCATTTAAGGACTAACCATTCACTAGCATGTGTTTATCAGGGCGACAACCAGTAGCCGGAGGTCAATACAATTTAGTTCATGTACGGTAGGTTCTGTTTATGTGCTTACTTTGATGACAACCAGTTGACATATGGCAATGTATGTTACCGTTTGACTCAATTATGTGCATAATAGTGCGACGAGGAATGGCGGACGTCACAATAAACCCATTTGGAAACAAATTTGTCTCTATCAGGTGTCTGCCCATCAACTAGTACCTGGATGTCAATGTATGTCCGGCCTTAGACCAGTTCGTTCATATTATTTCTTGTTGCATTTAACGCTAGCATGTGCGTAACAGGGTGAAGCCAAGTAGGCGGAGGTCATAAAACAATCAGTTCACGCATATCATGTTCATATTTTGTGCGTACTAGGATGACAATTTGTATGCGGATGGCACTATATGAACAGCTGAATTTGCCCTGTTTTGTTCCTTTTATGAACCCACTAGGGCATAAAGTCATGGTGGATGTCACATTATGTTCTATTCAGGACGAGTACGTCTCATGCGTCTACTAGGGCATCGGCCAGTGGGTGCTAGTACTATTTTGTGAATACGCGGACCACAATTAGTAGGTGGAGGTCACTATTTTGTAAGTTCAGGCAACAGTAATAGAAAACTAGAGTGTCGACCCCCATAAACTTTCAACATGGTATATGTGAAATTCTCGTGTGTATAGCAGTAAAGCAACCGTGACCTTTCTAGAAAAAGATTGTAAATCGTCTACGGAATATTTAAACAAATCCGACATTTGGGTTACATAGTTGCAACCTTTGGGAAACTTGTACTTGTTATCAGATGGTTATATAGCATGTTGCCCAAAAGGTATTGTGTTTAATAAAACATAATTTGGCATATCGTTCATTACATTTTGTGTAATCCAATATATCTAAATTATAGTATAATATATTTTATGTAGTTGCAATGTTCTGATGAGATGTGGATGGACACACTTATGGTATTAAATAGGGATGCAAACGAATGGCAAAATTGATATTCGAATATTCGGTAATTCTTTCGATCGAATATTCGAATATTCGTTTACCGAAATCAATATTTTGGAAGATGTAGTAAACTACTATTATTATTCGCTTAAGTAATAGCCGGGGCAATTTGACCGTATTTGTCGTAGCGGCGGACCCCAATTTTCTCCAAATGTGCCTTTGAAATTCGCAATTTTCAGGAAGAAAAAAGAATACATTATAAACAGACAAACAACACAATCAAATAATTTCAATTCCGCTGCCTTTATATGTGTAAACAATGTGAAATTAGCTGTCCCAGAGTCCTAGTCAAATAGCGTTTTGCGCCAACAGAGGGTCTTTCCATAGGACAAGCAGCCTCGTTCTGAGATTGATTTTAAATTGACTAAATGTAACTATGGAAAACCCAAACCAACTCGGGAACTAGTAAAAAAATAAAACGAAAACATATCTGGATTTGACTCATCCAGTGTTCAACAATGGAGGAAATATATCATAAAACGCTATACTATACATTTACATTTTAAAGTGCGAACGTTGTATCGAAACATGGAATACAATTTAAAGCACATATATGTAACAACATTACTGTAGCACATGGCATTCATATCATCACGGCGATTTGAGCTATGTTGCCCAGCTTAATTTGCAGCCAGGACAAAACATTGGTGTTTAAACGTTAAAGCCAATTCCTAGTCAGTTATTGTAAAAGTAAGGGGACTTTTTACAGTACCCGACGATATGTCCCTTAATGACATATGACACGTGTTTAGTGTATTGTCATCACATTCACACCTCTGGCATTAGGGGCCAGTCGTTGTAAAAACAAGACAAACAAACTTTCTTTATTGAGAAGTAGTATCATTACTCTTTTTCCGAATATTCGAATACCGATTTTGACATTCGAATAACAAACGTTTGATCGAATATTCGAATATTCGAATATTCGTTTGCATCCCTAGTATTAAAGGATGGAGAAGATAATCATTTTTTTACTGCCTAAAAATTAAATGAATATTAACCTCAGGTTAGTAAAATTAGTATTTGCCATGCTAGAATATATATCAAATAATTAATAATGATTAAAATTTTATCATAAGTTATGGTGCTACAAGAAATACATATTTATTTGGATAATTTGGAACGATTCCAAACGTATCACTCTTTTTTGAGGCGTATTGTAATAATTATTAAGATTACTTTTATGCTCATATTGGCATACTTTACAAGTCGGTGGCAAGATATCACTGTTTTTGCAGAAGTTGGTGTCAATTTGCTGAGATCTTCAGACCTATAATGCTAGTTTCCAACTGACGCGTTTCTTTTGACCCAAATCGCATAGCAGTTAGATTTCTACACTTTTTCATAATCATTGACTTGTTTTCTCCTCGCCAGCATACTCGATAGTTTTTAATAACTTTATGATAATATATTTCCAATATTTTTATTTTCCACATATACTATATATCCCCATTATCCTCATATTCTTGTATTTTTCCAAACATAGTTCTTAAAACTCGAATGATATAGATCGCCTACAACACTTAATATATAGTGGATGTTTACTATGTCCGTTTTATGAGAATTCTTTGCTGCCAGCCATGGCGTATATCCATTTATGTTCAGTTCAATTCTGATTTGTACTAACATGTCTCGGGTTTGTTTCTACTAGGGCAATAATCGGTAAGCCGATGTCAATATACTCATTTATACACCGTTAATCCTAAGTCGGGATATGGATTGACGGTATGTCGAACAAACAATTTATAGACAAAACAGCATGCACGATTTATTACTGACATAAAACATAAAGTCGTGAAAATGTGCAACACCTAAACACCGTTATGAATGTTAGTTGAGTGATAGTTCAGTATATAATTATGTCGAAACAGTGTTTAATTAATAACAAATAACTTTGATTATACTTCTTTTATTTGAAATTTATGTAAATCAAAATTTAAGCTCATGCATGCATTCATAATGTAAATCAAGTCCCTGTAAAAATATAACAAGGACATATAAATCCTGAAATGGACATAAAGCGATCTTTGCTTTCTTGTTACCGTCCTAGAATGCACTTAAACGCGACACTGAAGTCCTGAACAGGAAATAGTGGCCTTCGCCTACTGCCTGTCGCATAAGTAGGCTAATGATAGCGACGGGAGAAGGCCGTAACTGATGTTGGCATAACTCGTGGCCCAATCCCTTTGCATGCTTCATTTTATAATGTCGGTCTAAATATTGTGTTAAAATTTGTATTGATATTGTCATTGTGAAATGTGTTCTCATGTAATAAAATATTATTAAATTTAAAAAAAAATAATGATAGCGACATAATAGTTCGGAACTTTAAATAATAACCTCCGCTTACTGATTGTCACCATTAAAATAGGCATACATGTCCAAGCCAAACACAAAGTGACTTTAGCCGGCCGGTCGTCACCCTAGTAGTCACTTATTAGAATTTGTTGTTTTTAATCAACTATTACGTATTTGACGAGATACAGAGGAAACGCGGTACCAATACCAGACAATTGAAAACAATTAACGCCGCCAAAACACGCTCAATATCAACTAAAATCGGCCAGTATCAACCAAACTAGGCCAATATGAGTTTCCTCCGTTTTGATTGGCTACAAAACTCGCCTAATATAGGATTTGAGAAATGGGTCATTTTCATTGGCTGTCGAAACCCGTCTATTATGAGAAATATGCTAGAAATCATTTTTAAAGCAGCCATTGTGTTTTCCGTTTTCTGACTGTTTTGAAAATTGTGTGCATCGCATTAACTTATTTTGAATACTTGAACCACTTTTTACGGTTTGTTATTACAGTTGTATTTAACCCGTTGGTAGATTTTACGAATATTTTGTGCACACCGACAAAATGGACAACGAAGGTATAACATTTAACATTTGGCTAACGATTTACGAAATTAAGATAAAAAGAAATGCTTTCTTATAATGTACAGAGTTTTTTTCATAAGCATTTGCAATGTCACTTTAAAGATGAATGTCAAAATCAGCAGAGTCGATTCTAGAAAAGCAGACACCATGAATGAATAAGGGATAACTATGGCTTCAATGTGAATTGGTAAGTTATAAAAATGTTTAAACAAAAATGGTAAAAGTCAATTAATAAAACATTTATTAATTAGGTGATTTCATAATGATCCAGTTATTTGTCCGCGGTCAGATGTATTTGCCTTCGCCCTTTTGGTCTCAGGCAAATACATCTAACCTCGGACAAATAACTAGGCCACTATGATAGCACCTAATTGATAATATTATATCAAAAATAGGGATTTTCTATATACTATTCTATAACATTGTAACAAGGCATGCATACATTTGATTATTAATCAACTATTACTATTAGACAATTGCGATAGCAATACCAGATAATTGAAGAAAATATATTCCAGAACTCGTTCCATATCGACCAAACTCTGCCAATATCAACATAACTCGGCTATTATGAGTTTCCTCCGTTTTAATTGGCTACAAAACTCGCCTTATATAAGATTTAAGAAATGGGCCATTTACATTGGCTGTCAACACTCGCATGACATGACAATCAGTAGAAGGAGGTCACTATATGTTCAGATAATGTACATAAGACATAATCTGTTCACTTCGTGTCTATTATGTCCCTAATATGTGTCTACTAGGGCAAACACAAGAAAGCAGAGGTCACTTGATGCTCCTTTCAAGACGCCATCGCTTTAATATTTATATCAGGGAGACAACCAGTAGGCGGAGATCAATATAGAGTCAGGTGATGTGCCAGTTTGTTCCTATTATGTGTTCTCTTGGACCACAAACAGTACTTTGTTGTCACACGATGTAACATTATAAGAGGCTCGAGTGTCCACTTTAGAAAATCATGAATACTACACACAGAGATTGTTTATTATTGATTAATGAACATTCTAACGAAAGAGGAATATTTTGCATACATAAAAATTAAATATTTACCGCTCCCCAACTTTAAACATCACATAAATAGCCTAAGGTCATATCTCGTATGTTCCTAGTATGTGCTTATTGGGCGATGACACTTTGTGTACAGCTGAGTACCAGTTTGTCCCCATATTTTGACTACTTTGCCGCGTTGTCATGGCAAAGTACATTAAATGATCTGTTCGGGACATTATTTTTTCTATTAGGTACATATTATGGCATCAACCAGAAACCGGAGTGACTTTATGCACAACTAAGGACTTGATTTGACCTGTTAGGTGCCAGCTTGGACCACAAACTGTAGGATGAGGTCACATTCTTGTCACATAACATTATAAATAATATCGACTGTACGCTTTAGGCTGTCGTGTATTGTTATACACGGGTATTTTATCACTATATAGTAAACATTCTAACAAAACAAATGAATAAATTGCATGTTTGGAAATGAAGTAGTTGTTCTTTCCCCGCGTTGAACCTGACACTTGCGACATTTATTCTTCATAACATATGAAGAGCAACAGTGACCTTTCAAGAAAATGACTTTATATAGTGTCCGAAATGTTTAACACAATCAGACCTTTGGGTAACATCGCAACAACCTTTGGGAGACATGAAATTATTTTACCAGATGACAAAATTTTCTTTTGCCCGAAATTTACTGTGTTTGAAAAGAATACAGTTCTGCATACGGGTTTTTATATTTACTGTTATCGCATTTGTTATTATTAAAGGACATAGAAGTATATTGCCTTTTTAATTGCCTACCCATGACATGAATATTTTACCTCTGCCTAAAAGTAAGTATCAGAAAATGTATTGTCAGTAACAGTATAATGTACCATGCTATAATATGCCAATGAAGTTATGTTCATTAAACCTTTACCATCCGTTATAATGCTATTATATTTACATAATTAAGTGTATTACTAGAAGCGAATACAAATATCTTACTCGTCATTGAGGCGAAGTATTGATTTAAGATAACTAAAATTTATCGCTGAAATAAGCAAAACACACTAGTCGGTTGCATAATATCACGTTCATCGCAGAATCCCATCTCCGAGGGGATCTATCACAGGAAAGAAAATAGAAAAATCAGGACAATACGAACATAGTATAACCTTATAACAACATTTAGAGTTTGAGGTTACCAGGCTTCTGCATTTAATGTATATTAATACCGTGAGATTACAGCTGTAACACAATAACCCTGACAATATTGCTACTTTTTGTCCAAGTATTAAAAAGTTATTTAATAATGATGATCGGTGAAAAGCGGATTTCATGAAACAATGTGTTTCTTTATGGTATAATCAGTTTATAAACATAGATTTTGTGACGTCACGACATCTTAGTGATATGCGATTTCTGTTCATTAATGCAGTTTGAACGATCGCGAATACATACATACATACAGCATAAATGAACAACAATTTAAAGCATTCTTTAAACAACATTAAAACCGAAATAACGTTAATATCTTTTGTTTCAAGAAACAATCTTAAATGTAAATGTGATTAAAGGCATCTCATGCCTGGTTAAAAGGGTATCTTCTGGAGTGACAACAAGAAGGAGGAGGACACTATGTGAGGCTTAGGTCCGATTTGACCCTTATATGTGCTTATTTTGACGACAACCAGTCGGCAAATGTCATCTGATGCTCCTTACATGACTTATTTATCGCTTAAGTATGTATAACCGAGCGAACAAATGTAGGATGAGGTCAATATAGTTTCAGATCATGTCTGATATTTTCATATTGTGTGCTTACTAAGGAGATGACACGTAATGTACAATTGCGTACCAGTGTAGCCCCCTTATGCCTACTAGCCCACCATGGCATGCCAATAGACACTATATGTTTAATTCAGAACAAGCATGTCTATATCATGATTCTTAATACCATAATGCGGATGTCACTTTATGTTCAGGACTAGTGTGTCCCTATTATGGGTACTTGTACCACAAACAGTTGGATGAGGTCACTCTGTTGTCACTTTAGATAAAATCGAGTTACCGAGTAAGGCTATTATGTATTAGTATACAATGTGAATTCTATAACTGAATAATGAACAGTCTAACTAGAAAGGAATATATCACATGTACAAAGTCACCCTTCCCTTCTCCCCCCACCCCAACAAGCACTTTGAGCATGACTTTCGCGACATTTTTGGTCAGTAATATATGAAGAACAACAATAATCTTTCTAGAAAATGCTTTTAAAAAGTGTCCGAAATGGTTTGGCAATCCGACCTTTGGATAACATCGTTGCAACATTTTGAAGACAAAAAAGTATGTACCAGACGGTTTAATCGGTTGTAATCCAAACGGTATTATATTTAATAATTATTTGTTTTTTCCAAATGTTTGTTTTTGAATTTCATGTTATCCAATTTATCATTTTTGTAGATCCAATGTTCTGATGAGTGTAAACACAATTTTGATATAAAAGGACATAGATGTATATTTACTTTTTAGCTGCATAGAAATGACATAAACCTTTTTACCTGGGCCTTAAAGACAAGTATTATTTAGGGTTTAGAAAAGTTATGGTCAGCAAGAGTAGTATGTGCCATGCTTGAATATGGCATAAATGAATTATTTTCAGTAAAATGTTATTATCAATAATGGTGCCACAACGCATACTTATGTTTATAATTTTAAACGTTTCTAAATGTCTCTCTCGTCTTTTAAGCGCGCTGTAGACTTAAGGTTAATGTTTCCGCTTAATAGGCAAAACATACCAGTCAGTTGCATAATATCACGGTCATCGCCGAATCTCATATTTGGCGGGTTCGTCTGAGGGTTCAATAGTGATTTGATAATAATGATGATCGTAGAATAGCGGACTTGAAAAAAAGACTGTTGCTTTTGAATGGTCTAATTGTTACAGATAGGTTTTATTACGCAACAATTTCTTAGTGATAATGTATGTACCTTTTTTTCTGTCGGTTTATGCAGTTTGAACGATCGGGCGCGCGCCTACATACGAGCCTACATACCGTATGAACGCACAGTAATAGTTCTTTTTCCTTAAAGTGACACTCTCATTCAAATTCAATCCATACACATGTATAACAAAGACGAATATTGAGAGAATAATATTTAACAACGCACTAATTAATGCATTTACGGAAAATATTAATGACTGATAACAGGATTGTAACCGTATATCCAAAGGCTTGAAACGCATTCATATTGAATGACTGCTACCTCAGCGTTTGTGTTATGTTAAATAATGATATTGAAAAGATCGCTGAGTGGGTAAAAGTTTGTAGGTGCTTTCACCCGAACTGTATCTTAACCAAGTATAAAGCCATAAAGCCCTTAGAGCATAAACACAGATGTGTTCGTCAAATGTCTAGGACACACTTACAGGTTAAATATCAAAATGAACACTGTTGATAATACTGATTTAGACTGAAGCTAGTCCGGGATGAACAATGCATTCTATGAGTTTCAACAAAACGTGAGTACATCCATCCATCCTGACCGACCATTGTCCTGGCTGTATTTTGATAATTCATAATAGGATTTTCGAAACGGCTTTGCCATGAAGGTTAATCATTATGAGGCGACGTGGTGCACACATCAGTCAGGCCTTAAGGTAACACTCAGAGGTCAAGTGTTAAATAGTACTGTTGATACATTCATTAACTAAGTACATAATAAATTAAGAGGTTCGATTTTTTTGCTTTTCAAAGTTGATCGTAACCAAATGATATATTATTATAAACAAAAGTTTTCGTCTAGGACTGGAATTTTCCTCTGATGTGCCTATTAGGGCGACAACCAGTGGACGGAAGCAGTAAATGTTCAGCTCGGACTGGAATTTCCCTCTCATGTGCCGCCTATTAGGACAATAACCAGTAGGCGGAGATAGCTATAAATTCAGCTAAGGACTAGCAATTCTAGCTGATACGTTCACTAGGGCGACAAATTATGCATCATCCTTATCGGTTCACTTCGTGCATAGTATGTCCCTAATATGTATTTATTAGGGCATCAACCAGAAACCGGGGTCACTTTGTGCACAATTCAGGACTTGTTTTGACCTGTTATAGGCCTACTTGGACCACAAACTGTAGGGTGAGGTCACATTCTTGTAACTTCATATAACATTACAAAAATGCAAATTGCATGATTGAACCTGACACATGCGACGTTTGTTACCCGTAACATATGTCGAGCAAGAATATGATTTAATATAGTGTCCGAAACGTTTAACACAATCCGACCTTTGGGTAACATCGCAACAACCTTTGGGAGACATGTAATTATTTTACCAGATTACAAAATTTTCTTTTGCCCGAAATTTACTGTGTTTGAAAAGAATAGAGTTCTGCATACGGGTTTTTATATTTTCTGTTATCGCATTTGTTATAATTAAAGGACATAGAAGTAAATTGCCTTTTTAATTGCCTACGCATGACATGAATATTTTACCTCTGCCTAAAAGTAAGTTTTGTTTAGGATCAGAAAAGTTTACCGAAAAGTCACTGTGTTAAAAAAAAGAATATAGTTTTGCATACGGGTTTTTACATTTAATGTTATCGCATTTGTTATTTTTTTTGCTTTTTATTTACTTTTGGTTGTTTTTGTTTTTGTGGGTTCATTATTCCTCTGAGGTGTAAACACATTTTAATATAAAAGGACATTGTAAAGTAAATTGCCTTTTTAATTGCCTACGCATGACATTTATAAATTATCTCTGCCTGACAGTAAAGTTTAGGGATCAGAAAATATATTGTCAGTAAGAGTAGTATGTGCCATGTTAGAATATGGCATATATACATTATTTTCAGTAAAATGTTATCATCAGTTATGGTGCTATAACATATATGTGTATATGATTATAATTTTAAACGTTTCTAAATGACTCTTTCATCTTTTAAGCACGCTGTAGATTTTAGATTACTGTTTTCGCTTAATAAGCAAAACATACCAGTCAGTTGTATACTATCACGTCATCGCAGAATCTCATATTTGGCGGGATTTGTCCGAGGGTTCAATAGTGATTTGATAATTGTGATGATCGTAGAAAAGCGGATCTTAAGAAAAACTGTTGTTTCGGAATGGTAAATTCTGTTCTGTTAATAAAGATTGATTTTATTAAGCCACGATTTCGTAGTGATAATGTATGTACCTTTTTCTGTCTGTTTATGAAGTTTGGGCGATCGGAATCCCGCCTAAGTACGAGCCTACAAGCGGTATGAACGCACAGCAATGATTTGTACCTCAAATGTCAAGGACACAATACAAGTTAAATATCAAAATGAATACTGTCAATGGACTTATTTTGACTGAACTTAGTCCGGGTTGAAACTTTACCATGTATACTAGTATTTTCAACAAAACGTAAGTACACAAAGTACTTCAATTGATCCTGAGCAAACGTTGTCCTGGCTGTATTGATCATTCATAGTAGGATTTTCAAAACGGTTTCACAATTATAAGGCGCCGTAGCACACACATCAGCCAGACCTTAAGGTAACACTGAGAGGTCAACATTTGAAATAGTTCCATTGAAACATTAATTAATTGAGTACACAATAAATTGAGATGTTCGAGTTTGTTAAATTTTAAAGTTGATCGTTACCAAATTATATATCATACTAAATATAAATAGTTTTCGTCTTACTGTTGAATTCCATGTAAGTCTGTGTTGCAATAACATGGAAAATAGTCTGACTGTGTCTGAAGCTTATTTAGCGGGCTTGACATGTCGCCACTTGGCGTCTATTATTGCCGTTGTTGAGTTTATAAAGGTCTGCCCGCACTCTATAGAGGCTGCGTTATGGTTTGACTCCGTCACAGCCCCAAGTGAGACTGAAACATATTTCTGAGGCCGAGGGTTAATCCCATTTGTTTGTGGAAAATTTGCCAAATGAGTAACTGCGGGCTCTCTATAAATGAAATATGTGGTCCCACAGCTCTGAATTTTGGATATGTTTTTTTTCATTGGTCTTGACTTGTTGTAATTTAGAAATTGGATAGCATGCGTGTCTTAAAAATCTAAAAGCTAGAGTACTGTAACTTTGATATTTTTAAAGGATGAGTAAGACTCGTGGACAGTTCATTGGCAAGAGAGTGTTCTGAGATCAGGACGTTTCGTCCACTGTGTATACATATATAATAATGTGAACTGACTTTTTTGTTGTTGAATTCCAAGTTGCCTCACTACTATCTGAATTCTTAAACTTCTTCAATACCAAAGAATATGTTGACATTTCTTATTGATTCATTTTTCTGATTGTTTTTCAAATGTTTATCTACATATTTAGGTTGTTTTTGTTTGTTTTTTTGTTTGTTTTTGTTTTTCAAACGGCCCGCGTTCGATTGTTTTCCAATTAAGTATTCCAGAACGAGATAATTATTACCCATACTGGACTATCTAGACATAAACATGTCGCCCCTAGTCCAGTGTATGCTCTTTTCTCTGAATATAACTTATTTTCTATATTTGAATATTTGTTATTGAATGAATTAGGTGTGGGTCAAAAACCTACAATGTACTTGGACCCGAAGCTTTATCAAAATAACACCATCAACTTGCATAGCATACACCATGTATCATTCTGGACTTCTATTAGTACAATGGTTGTGTACAAGCTTTAAATGAGAAGAATTGAAACATTGTTTATAACATATACATTTTTTCCGATATTTTCTTTCTTGATGCGTTCGTTCGTTTGACGTTATGTTTTTGTGGTGACATGTATTTAATAGTTTATGGTTAGACCGATATGTAAAACCATACTCTGAAATACCTCATCCTTTCATGTAAAAACGAAATCAGAAAAGAAAAAGAAAAGTTTTGTCACCACAACGTGGATAATACATCATCAAAATAATCGTAATAGTAAGTGTTTGCTTACCGGGCTCGGTAGGGTTAAAAGTTGATTAATATATCGTTCTTTATGCCATGCATAAGTCCATAAAGTCCTTTTCGTTTTATTCCATAATTTCAAACAGTAAAATATATGTGAAACACTGAATATTCTATAAGTTGTTCGATTTAGAAAAAATGGCATCTAGTACGCTATATGAATTTATTATAGACTTAAGGACAATATACCTGCCAATGAATGAAACGGTTGTGTCTTAAAAACAGAATCCTTCACGTTCTTACGTCAAGTTATGCGAAATCAAAGATTGAAGTAAATACAAAAAAGTTGATGATATGCTTGTCACAAGATTTTCAGGACATTCGTACTTAAGGACCTATGCAAATTTATATGTCCCAAAAGTGCATTTTTTTAAAAATTTTCAATCGATAATCTCTGCTCAGTGTATATGTTGAATAAAATTCAAACAAATGTAAATATTCCGTAAAATTATGTTAGTGTTATTGTTTTGTTCTTCCCTCTATTATTTTGCAGGAAAAATGGCCTTTGTAAGCTTCATGTAAATAACGAAATGATCTTAAGCGATCCTTCCTGAAGAAGTAATAGAAATCAATGTATATTGTATGTCGCTTAAACGTATTTCATGTGAAAGCTCTTTTCCATGTACATTAAATAAGGATTTCGTTTAAACCTTGATAATTATAAAACATACATTTTTATTTCCGACTCAGTTATTTATTCAACGTATTGATTTAGATATATCATTGGTGTATAATTGAGGTAAAAGTCATGTTAAGAAACACGAATAAACCTTACATAAACACAACTGTGCATTTACTGCTAGGATGTGTTTGCAAAGTGTTTGTTATGTGTAAATTTGTCTTTAAAACATGCAGTAAATGCCTTTTAATAATATAACAGTGATACACCTCTTCGTCAGTCAAAATTAAACAAAATATTATGTCAAATAGTCAATAGGTTTTCTGAACTTGTGATCAATCTTTTTCCGTTATTGGGATTTCAATAAAAAACATAATCGAATCAATTTCAATTTAAGCCTCATTATCCCGTTTAAAATTCCGCTTCTGTGACCTCATTCCTTTTGGGTTTTTTATACTCCAACGGTTGACTCGACTTCTATCGTGTAACCATAACCTGGGTTTAAGTGAAAACATCAACCCCCACTTTATAACAATATAATCCCACAAATAGTAAAAATAGTTGAAACTAAACTAGGTGTCGTGCTACCAATGAACACATTCTTTATATCTGAACAATTAATATTTGCAGTCGGACTCCTCTGGGAGAGACATCGTAAAACGAATGAGTATGTCTGAAAAACTGAAGTTCGATTTGTAATTGAAATACTTTTTATAAATTGATGGGAAAACTATATAAGAACCATTTTTGAATGAATTAAAATGTTCCTAGATTCATTTTGATACATATTTAAACGAACCTTTGAATCTTAACCGTAATGTTCAAAATATATTATATTTGTTATACATCGTCTACCCCACATTTACATGTGTTATGCCAAAGTTTAAAATACAACAACACTGTTTTAAAACGGTTTGCTGTTTAATACGCCACGGTTTAATTTTTCGGACTCCACTTAATTAATCACTGGAGCCGTATAATAATTAAGCATGTAAACCCCTTTTAAGGGGCGTAGGTTAGAAATGGGAAAGAGGGGCAACCTATCTCCTTTATCAACCACAAAGAGATCGACACATGGAAGAAGGTGTTCGACCGCATACACGATGGAATCAAGAAAACAACGGTTAGTGGCAATATCAGTTTGCTATTCAATCTAGGGAAGGTTCGTGTGTCGCTTTGTTTAAATGGGCTATAGATACGCGGAAAGATGATGTGCAGACAGTCTATGGCTCGCGCCGGGACCTACCGCCTGGAGCGAATGTTGTACCTTCTTATCGTTTATTGTGCATTTTTTCCCCTGCTGTTACCGCTTTTATACAGTATCAAATATACAATTATAATTGTCAAGTGCACCTTTAAATCTTTTTGGAGAGATTAACTGCACTACATTCATTAAAACAAATCATTTTTCTAAGTGTAATTTTAATGTATGGTTTCTGGTGGTTGTTTCTCAAGTGAAATAATACGTTACTGATTTGTTTTGTCATTATTTTCTTAGAAAAGGCGTCATATAATTAATTCGAATGGTTTAACAATCAAACAGATACGAGTGAAACTTAATCAAAATGAATATGTACATATTTTCATAGTATTTCAGCTTTTCAAATTAAAAACATAATAAGTTTACATTGTATATAGATTTCACTCTTATTTCAGTTCTGAAATTATTTTGAAAAACGCACGTGCACTACGTGTGTCCCTTGTACTTTAAGGAATGCCATAACGGTAGATATTAGCAAAGAGTAGTTTCTATTTGTTATTGAAAGTACAGGAACAGTTGGTTTGTAACGACACGTCTGTTTAAGTCGAGAAGAAAACGTATGAAATCGCAGACGACATTACACCAGAGACATATATATAATCCAATAGCCAATTCTTCCTCCAAGTATAGGGTCGTCGATGTCTGCGCCTCCATCAGTCAATTTCGTTTTGGCATTGGCATAACAGGATTAAGGCATCATAAACAACAATTTCAACTTTTCGTATTAAACTATTACTTAAATGAGTCATTCATGCTGCAATGTACATATAGTCATAATAACTTTATTATTTAACAGTATTTTTATACCCGTTTCATCATTATTGATGTTCTTCCAGCACATGAAAATGAAAAAAGCTAGCTGCTAACTACGCTTTTGGATACAGGGGACACGTTTTTGACATACATAATCCCGCCGGAGGATGTATTCCGACAACCATATCATTGCTCACCGGTATCGCCATATATAGGGAGAAAATACCGAAATACACGGTTACTAGCTTGTCAACGTTTTCCGGGTGGTTCCGTGGGCACACTAGTCAATCCAGGGACAGCAGTTTCGATTCCCAACCGCAACATTAATATACTTATCATCCTCCGGGATGGACGTTAATCGGGGTCCCGTGTGACAGTCCTGTACTTTGCGGCACGTCAAAAGATTGGATTGGCTCAAACCAGGGCTGTATTGTGTCTGTGCACCATTCTCGAAATATTTTAAATAACTAATACTCTTACCAGAGCACTCGTCGAATGGGCAAGGCCCGAGTGCGAGTGTAAAGAAGCTTACACACCAACGGGTGGTTAAAGCAATTAAGCAACCCCGTCAAAATTGCAAACAATGCTGCTTTTTTACAAGAGTAATGCAATGATGAAAACGGCAATAGAGTATGTCATTGGACAAGCAACATGTATTTGGTTTAATAATGATGACATAGATTTTGTTGTTATTGTTTATTAAGGTTCATAAACCTTCGTCTTAGTGTGAGGGTAAGATCACAACCTAGCCCGACTTTGAATTAAAATTAACTTCAAATATTGTCATGAACACAGTAAACAAAATGCAAGGAATAATAATTTGACAATATATTGAAAGGATTGAGGAGATGGCTACATAAATCATGGTTACCGAACTGGCATCTTAACGTTGTCAGTAGGACTAAAGTATTAGGTTAACCGATATTTACCGCTTTAATTCGAACAGGGTCTGCAGCGAGACATTCAGAACTCTCTAACGACTGAGTTAAGTAGTTAAGTTACATTCTATATTATTGAACCTTTTACCGACATATACAGTACAACCTTTGGGGTACTTAACCCAAAGGTTGTACTTTTTCATGAACATCCAGCGCTTAACCTTTAGGCGACAGTCAAAAATTGTATATTCTCGATGGCTAGTATTTTTGAAAAAAAACATCATTAATAATGCTTTACTACATTTATATATGCATATTTTATGAAGGAAAATGCAAAGGATATATCATTATAGGATATATAGCATTTAATGATAATGTCTTCCAAAGGTTGTTCAAATTGGCAAAATATCCCAAAGGTTGAATTTGTATATATATATATATATATATATATATATATATATATATATATATATATATATATACTATACCTTGTAGTGTCAAAGAGCCCTATCAAAGTATCCTCTATATATCCTACATTTATCAATGCAGTGTGTCAAAGAGTCCTATCAAAGTATCTTCTATGTATCTACCTTCATCAACGTAGTGTGTCAGAGAGCCCTGTTATAGTATCCTCTATATATCTACTTTCATCAATGAAGTGTGTTAGAGAGCCCTATCATAGTATCCTCTATATATCTACTTCCATCAATGTACGAGGGTTGATCCAGAATTACGTGGACTTTTTTAATAATTCAAATATCGTTGCACATAGAACATAGAAAATTCACATACATTACGTATAACATATCTGGTATAATTCCTGAATTTTTCGGAACAATATATATTTTTTTTGCTGAATTACAATGCATTAATGACATATGGTTAAACCCAACCGGCGCAGTCCAATGACGTTAGTGACATTGCGCTCATAAAGCGTCACATTTTTTCACCACCAATGCTGACACACTTTTTATGGCGCTTAATCCACTGCGTATAAACATTCAAATACCATTCTCTACAAAACGTGGATATCGCATTATGCACATTAACTTGCAGTTAATGGAATGAATGAAAACGATGTCCTCTAAGCTGACTCTTGATTTCTGGGAATACCGGCGCAATGTGTCAGAGAGCCCTATCATAAAATTTTCTGTATATCTACCTTTATTAAGGAAGTGTGTCAGAGAGCCCTATCAAAGTATCTTCTATATGTCTACCTTCATCAACGTAGTGTGTCAGAGAGCCCTATCATAGTATCCTCTGTATACCATACATTCATTACTGAAGTGTGTAAAAGACACTATCAAAGAAACATCTATATTCCCTTCATTATCTTCATTAATGTAGTGTGTCAAAAAACCCTATCATAGTATCTTCAATATTCCTACCTTCATCAACGTAGTATGTCAGAGAGCCCTATCATAGTATCCTCTATATATCTACTTTCATCGACGTAGTGTGTCAGAGAGCCCTATCCTAGTATCTTGTATATATCTACCTTCATCAACGTAGTGTGTCAATAAGCCCTATCATAGTATCTTAAATACATCTACCTTCATCAATGTCGTAGTGTGTCAAAGAGCCTTAATCTAGTATCCTCTATATAGCTTCTTTCATCAACGTAGTGTGTCAGAGAGCCCTATCATAGTATCTTCTATATTTCTACCTTAATCAACGTAGTGTGTCAGAGAGCCCTATCATAGTATCTTCTATATATCTACCTTCATCAATGTAGTGTGTAAAAGAGGCCTATCACAATATCCTCTTTGTACTCTACCTTAATCAATATAGTTTGTGAACGATCCATATCATAAGATCCTCTGTGTACACAACCTTCATCAACGTAGTGTGTCAGAGAGCCCTATCACAATATCCGCTTTGTATCCAACATTCATCAATGTAGTGTGTCAGAGAGCCCTACCAAAGTATCTGCTATATACCCTACATTCATCACTGTAGTGTGTAAAAGAACCATATCAAAGAAACCTCTATATTCCCTATCTTCATCAACGTAGTGTGTCAGAGAGCCCTATCATAGTATCTTCAATATACCTACCTTCATCAACGTAATGTGTCAGAGAGCCATATCGTATTATCTTCTATATACCTACCTTCATCAACGTAATGTGTCAGAGAGCCATATCATATTATCTTCTATATACCTACCTTCATCAACGTAGTGTGTCAGAGAGCCCTGTCATAGTATCTTATATATATCTACCTTTGTCAACGTAGTGTGTCAGAGAGCCCTATCATAGTATCTTTTATTTACCTACCTTCATCAACGTAGTATGTCAGAGAGCCCTATCATAGTATCTTCTATATATCTACCTTCATTAATGTCGTGGTGTGTCAAAGAGCCCTATCATAGTATATTATATATATCTACCTTCATCAATGCCTTATCACAATATCCTCTTTGTACTCTACCTTAATCAATTTAGTTTGTGAACGAGCCCTATCATAAAATCCTCTGTGTACCCAACCTTCATCAATGTAGTGTGTCAAAGAGGCCTATCACAATATCTTCTATATTCCATACCTATGTAGTGTGTCATCTCTATTCAGGGTACGTTGTAAGGAGCACTATTTTAATATTCTCTTTATATTAAACCTTCTTCAATGTAAAATCTTTAAGGGTTTTATCATCATATACTCTATATATCGTACCTTCATCAATGTAGTGGACCCTTTTCTTCTTCACTTGTTCCTTTCGTAATCGCTCAAAAATACGCTCCGCTACTTCTCTAATTGCACTCTGCACATCAAAGTTTGTATGCAACCATTTTTCTAGCGCTTCACTCATAAACACAGGTGTCTTTGCAGACCTCTCCTTTATCTGAAAATTACTTCACTTATTGAGCACACTCGATTTTGATTTTTAGTTCCAAAATATTATTTTTACAGACTAGTTTAGAAACGAAAAGGATATATATTACAATATATTGACTATGATGTTTGTTACCCCGAGGCATCCCTATCAATTTTAACAAAAACAGTTCAACGAATTCAAAACGATTGAATAAATATCAAACATACTTTCATGATATTTAAACTGATCGAACAGATTAAACGACTTACGGAGGTTTCAATTAATTTCAGCTTCAGTATTTTACTCGATACAAGTCACCGAAATCCTCCTGCGGCTTTAACATAATGTATACTACCACGTGGAGTAATAAATATTTATTTGAATGCTGAATATTATTTATCCATATTAACATTAAAGTTTCCAAAATGGAATACGTCTACATACGTAAAATTTCAGACGAAAACTAGTTATGCACTTTTCACATAACTTTATTTTTTTAAATTGATGTAGCTTGCCGCTTGTATGTAAAACGAAAAGGAAATATGTGCACACTCAACTGTTTAAAATCAACCTAAATAGTGTTAAAGACAAAGTTTAATTCGATGGTGGCATTCGAAAATACCAACACTGGTGTTATAAACATGATGTATGCTTTTTGTTGTTTTGTCTTTTTTAACTTGAAATTTCAGTAGATCTACTTTTGTAAAAGTTATAGGCTGATTGTTGACTTGCAAAATATTTAAATCTTTGAACAACAGCACTAACGAGTCTGATGTGATCCGCAGCGTTTTTGGCAGATGCATTATGTACGAGTTCATGTGGATCCTGCAGCACAGCTATCATCTTGTCCAAGCAGTCTTCTGCTGTCTGTCTGTCAAACTCGTAGTGGGCGTCATGTAGGGTCTTGTTCCTTATACTTCGTACCTATAATAAATATTTATATAGTGGTTTTACACATAACATGTATGTGTTTATGTTATCCAACACAAAATTCAGCTTGTCTATGCAGATCAGCACCGTTGATCCGTTCGTAGTGTGTGTCATACAATGTATCGTTTCTTATGTCTCAAATCTGGAATGTACACACATGTAAACATAAATGTGTTCACACTGAAGTCATCTTGACCAGACAGTCTCTGCTTTTTGTTTGCCCAGCACGTAATAGGTGCAGGGTCTTGCTCCTTATTTCTTGAACATATATATCATTGCTCACATCGATTGCTAGTCACACACCAGTTAATATTATAGCAACATCAAATATTTTTTTTAAATTTACATAAACTATAACTGTACTTCAATTTTTAGTATTCTTACCTCTTCAAAATGTTGAATGTTTGATATATATTGATTGATAAAAGAACTGTTAATGCAGATGCTCAGAAGACCGGAGGCATCCACCTAATTTGGCCCCGTCTTATCAAAATAGCCGGATGTACTTAGATAGCACTTTGTCACCTCCCAGTGACCCAGCTGGGGATCCTGTGTAGAATCCGTATTTACCCAGATTGGAGTGTTTCTCACATGATTGCTTTGTACCTCTCTGTTCATTTCATCACAGAAATTGACCTGACATGGATTACATGTTTGGTTATTGCATTTTCCCATGACATTGTTCCGAAACACTTGATATTGCTGTTTGCCTCTTGTATGAACGTATTCCTGCAGTCCTTCTTTCACGTACATGAGTCCCCAGACCACTCTAAGCCAGTTCTCGTGTCTTGCTTCGATACTCTCGGCCATTGCGAACCTTAAAAAACATACGTATTTATATCATGTATCATGTCTGTACCTGATCTATTGAATGATTGTGTAGAGATTTTCAGTGGTGGACACGTTTTGCATATGTTTAGGGCGTTGATGTTTAAACTATAAAAAAGTAAACGAAATGCAACGATAGCCAATATATTTAGTGAAATGTAAATGCAATACTCAGTAAATATAGACGTTAATCAATCAAAATTAATCGATTATTATCCGAAAGCACATTGATAGAAGGTAGAAATAACATCCAAATAGGAAAAGAATAGACAAAACGGATAAAGTGATGTTGCCTTTTCCTTCCATTAGAATTTACCGAGCTGAAAAAAGGTCACTAAAAACGGTTGATTATAAGTTTACCGGTATAAAGCACGCAAGTCATCAATTATATGAAATACACCATTTTAGAGTAAATATTTGCAAATCGGTCAACCAGACATAAAAACAGGGACCAATACGTGTCTTCCGCACTATTCTTATGAAAGAAGCGATTCTGAAGTCTAAATATTTCCTAATGCAGCATTAACGGTGTAGGTACTGAGTGGCTGTTTTGCGTATAAGATCATATTTGTTACAGAAGTGCCGGTGTAGATACTGCCTTTCAGATTGTATATCGTTTAAAGGATATGTGTAATATTAGGCACTGCCTAGCAGATTGTATATCATTATAGAATAAGTGCTACATAAATGACGATTTGTGTACTACAACACTGTTTGCAATAAAGAATAGGTGCTTACACATTTGCGTTGTAGGTATTGCATGAAAAAACGTTTATAATTAAAGGTGCTGCATCAGCATTGCCGATGTATGTACCGATTTGCCTATATATAATAGTTATGCAATTATCTGCTCCATAATGGCGAAATGGAAACTCTCAACAAAGACAAAATGTATGGCTACCCGAAAATTCCAGACAGCCCTATATCGTTACCTAGGAACACTAACTGACAAAGGACATTCCATAGCTACACAAGGACACTACATAACAACCAAACGAAATCCCGCAACTAGCCTAAGACACTCCAGAACTATCCATGGACAGTTTGGAATAACATTGACACACCAGGACTAGTCAGAGACACCAAACGACTGCCCAATGAGTACCCAATGACACTCAAGAACCTCCGAAGAACACCCTTTAAACTATACATGGATATACCAGGAATACTTAATTACACTTCAGAACCATATGAAAATCCGGGACAAGACACCCAAGGAATACACAATGATATCCCTGGACTGCCCTTGGTCACATCATTGCTATTCAAATACATACAAGGATTACCTAAATGACTACCTACGTACACTATATTGCTATGAATGACATAATATCTATAATGATATAACAAAAAATGAATTTCAACAATTACAAGAAGGACACTAAAAGACTGCTCAATGACTTTCTAGATATACATAACTACGACCAAGGACTACCCAAGGAAACCCCATGAATACGCAAAAAGATCAAACAAAAACAGCCAAATAAAACAACAGTACATTGTATGACAACCGAGTAACACCAAATGGTACCATGACTACCCAAGCGCCATCCATTGCTATCCAAGTTTACTCAAGCACTACCAAAGGAAACATCATGACTAGCCAAGAACATGACAACTACGTAATGACACCAAATACTACCCGATGACATACAAAGACTACCAAGATAACCCCAAAATAACGCAGTACTGTGTTTGCATTTTAAAAAGAAGCTATGGGTAAATTCACATCCTCCCCTCTTGAAAATCAAGCCGACGTACGCAAAGTTTCACTAAGAGTTCTTTTCGGACGCCATTATTTCTTTTTCAGTTTTGTTTTATAAAATGCCAATCCATTTCTTTAAAAAAAAACATTTAACGTATGGTCTGTCTTTAATAATACATATAGTTGTAGTAACTTCGGAAAACAAACATCAATGGTTTGTGTCTACAGCAAACGTATACGGTAAATTCTGTCAAACAAGCTTAAAACTGTATGAGATATAGTTTTTGAACAAATACAATGGAGTTAAAATCCGACATGAACATGGGGAATGAGTGAATGACGTAGTGAGCGGTTGATGAAATGACATAGCGAATGGTTGTGTGAATGACGTATTGAGCGGTTGAGTATATGACGTAGTGAGCGGTTGAGGGAATGACGTAGTGAGCAGTTGATGGAATGACGTATTGAGCGGCTGATGGAGTAAGATAGTGGAAGGTTGTGGGAATGACGTAGTGACTGGTTGATGAAACGACAAATTGAGCGGTTGATAGAATGAAAAGTTAGCGGTTGATTGAATGACAAAGTGAATGGTTGTGGGAATTACGAAAAGAGCGGTAGTGGGAATGACGAGGTGAGCGGGAGTGTGAATAACGTAGTGAGCGGTTTTGGGAATGACATTGAGAGCGGTTGTGGGAATGACGTTGAGAGCGGTTGTTGGAATAAAATTGTGAGCGGTTGTGTGAATGACGAAGTGAGCGCTAGTGGGAATGACCTAGTGAGCGGTTGTGGGAATGACGTTAAGAGCAGTTGTTTGAATGAAATTGTGAGCGGTTGTGTGAATGACGCAGTGAGAGGTTGTCGGAATGACGTAGTGAGCGGTAGTCGGAATGACGTAGTGAGCAGCTGTGGGAATGACGACGTAAGCGGTTGTGGGAATGACGTAGTGAGTGGTTGTGGGAATGAAGTAGTAAGCGGTTTTTGGAATAAAGAAGTGAGCAGTTGAGGGAATGATGTAGTGAGTGGTTGTGGGAATGACGACGTGAGCGGTTGTGTAAATGACGACGTGAGCGGTTGTGTGAATGACGACGTGAGCGGTTGTGTAAATGACGTACTGAGCGGCTGTGGGAATGACGTTGTGAGCGGCTGTGTGAATGACGACGTGAGCAATTGTGTCAATGACGTAGAAAGCGGGTGTGGGAATGACGTAGTGAGCGGTGGTGGGAATGACGTAGTGAGCAGCTGTTGGAATGACGACGTGAGCGGTTGTAGGAATGAAGTAGTGAGTGGTTGTGGGAATGATGTAGTTAGCGGTTTTTGGAATAAAGAAGTGAGCGGTTGAGGGAATGATGTAGTGAATGGTTGTGGGAATGACGACGTGAGCGGTTCTGGGAATGACGTAGTGACCGGCTGTGTGAATGACGACGTGAGCGGTTGTGTGAATGACGTCGTGAGCGGTAGTGGGAATGACGTAGTGAGCGGCTGTGTGAACGACGACGTGAGCGGTTGTGGGAATAACGTAGTGAGCGGCTTTGTGAATAACGATGTGAGCGGTTGTGGGAATGACGTAGTGAGCGGTTGTGTGAATGACGTAGTAAGCGGGAGTGGGAATGACGACGTGAGAGGTAGTGGGAATGACGTAGTGAGCAGCTGTGGGAATGACGACGTGAGCGGTTGTAGGAATGAAGAAGTGAGTGGTTGTGGGAATGATGTAGTAAGCGGTTTTTTGAATAAAGAAGTGAGCGGTTGAGGAAATGATGTAGTGAATGGTTGTGGGAATGACGACGTGAGCTGTTCTGGGAATGACGTAGTGACCGGCTTTGTGAATGACGACGTGAGCGGTTGTGTGAATGACGTCGTGAGCGGTGGTGGGAATGACGTAGTGGGAATGACGTAGTGACCGGCTGTGTGAATGACGACGTGAGCGGTTGTGTGAATGACGTCGTGAGCGGTGGTGGGAATGACGTAGTGAGCGGCTGTGTGAACGACGACGTGAGCGGTTGCGGGAATAACGTAGTGAGCGGCTTTGTGAATGACGATGTGAGCGGTTGTGGGAATGACGACGTAAACGGTTGTGGCAATGACGTAGTGAGTGGTTGGTGGAATGAAGTAGTAAGCGGTTTTTGGAATAAAGAAGTGAGCAGTTGAGGGAATGATGTAGTGAATGGTTGTGGTAATGACGACGTGAGCGGTTGTGTAAATGACGACGTGAGCGGTTGTGTGAATGACGACGTGAGCGGTTGTGTGAATGACGACGTGAGCGGTTGTGTGAATGACGTAGTGAGCGGTTGTGGGAATGACGTTGTGAGCGGCTGTGTGAATGACGACATGAGCGATTGTGTGCATGACGTAGTAAGCGGGTGTGGGAATGACGTAGGGAGCGGTAGTGGGAATGACTTAGTGAGCAGCTGTGGGAATGACGACGTGAGCTGTTGTAAGAAAGAAGTAGTGAGTGGTTGTGGGAATGATGTAGTAAGCAGTTTTTGGAATAAAAAAGTGAGCGGTTGAGGGAATGATGTAGTGAATGGTTGTGGGAATGACGACGTGAGCGGTTCTGGGAATGACGTAGTGACCGGCTGTGTGAATGACGACGTGAGCGGTTGTGTGAATGACGTCGTGAGCGGTGGTGGGAATGACGTAGTGAGCGGCTGTGTGAACGACGACGTGAGCTGTTGTGGGAATAACGTAGTGAGCGGCTTTGTAAATGACGATGTGAGCGGTTGTGGGAATGACGTAGTGAGCGGTTGTGTGAATGACGTAGTGAGCGGTAGTGGGAATGACGTAGTGAGCGGAAGTGGGAATGACGACGTGAGAGGTAGTGGGAATGACGTAGTGAGCAGCTGTGAAAATGACGACGTGAGCGGTTGTAGGAATGAAGAAGTTAGTGGTTGTGGGAATGATGTAGTAAGCGGTTTTTGGAATCAAGAAGTGAGCGGTTGAGGAAATGATGTAGTGAATGGTTGTGGGAATGACGACGTGAGCTGTTCTGGGAATGACGTAGTGACCAGCTGTGTGAATGACGACGTGAGCGGTTGTGTGAATGACGTCGTGAGCGGTGGTGGGAATGACGTAGTGAGCGGCTGTGTGAACGACGACGTGAGCGGTTGTGGGAATAACGTAGTGAGCGGCTTTGTGAATGACGATGTGAGCGGTTATTGGAATGACGTAGTGAGCGGTTGTGTGAATGACGTAGTGAACGGTAGTGAGAATGACGTAGTGAGCGGTAGTGGGAATGACGACGTGAGCGGTTGTGGGAATGACGTAGTGAGCGGTGTTGGAAATAACGTAGTGAGCAGTAGTGGGAATGACGTAGTGAGCGGCTGTGGGAATGACGACGTGAGCGGTTGTGGGAATGACGTAGTGAGTGGATATGGGAATGACGACTTGAGCGGTTGTGGGAATGACGTAGTGAGTGGCTATGTGAATAACATAGTGAGCGGTAGTGAGAATGACGTAGTGAGCGGTTGTGGGAATGAAGTCGTTAGCGGTTGTGGGAATGACGACGTGAGCGGTTGTGGGAATGACGTAGTGAACGGTTGTTGGAATGACGTATTAGCTGTTATTGGTATAAAGAAGTGTGCGGTTGTGGGAATGACGACGTGAGCGGTTGAGGGAATGACATAGTGAGCGGTTGTCGGAATGATGTAATGAATAGTTGTGGGAATGACGTAGTGAGCGGATGTTGGAATGACGTAGTGAATTGCTGTGGGAATGACGTAGTGATCGGTGAGCGGTTGATGTAAATACATTGTGAGCGGCTGTGGGAATGACGTAGTGAGCGGTTGTGGGCATGACGTAGTGATTGATTGATGGAATGACGTAGTGAGTGGTTGATTTAATGACATAGTTAACGGTTGAGGGAATGACGTAGTGAGCGGTTGTTGAAATGACGTATTAAATGGGTGTGGGAATGACATAGTGAATGTTTGTGGGAATGGCATACTGAGCGTTTGATGGAATGACAAGTGTGCGGTTGTGTGAATGACATAGTAAATGGTTGTTGGAATGACGTAATGAACGGTTTATGGAATGGCAAAGTGAACAATTTTGAGAATGGTCTAGGGAATGACACAGTGAATGGTTGTTGAAATGACATAGGGAATGGTTGTAGGAATGACATAGTGAGCGGTTGATGGAACGACGTAGTGAGTGGTTGATGAAATGACATAGTGAGTGATATTAGGAATGTCAAAATGAATTGTTGTAGGAATGACGTAATGATTTATTGTGGAAATGACATAGTGAGCGACTGAAGGAATGACAAAGTGAGTTGTTGTTGGAATGACGTAATGAGTTGTTGATCGAATAGCATAGTGAATTGTTGTGAGCGGTTGTTGGAATGATGACGTGAGCGGTTGAGGGAATGATGTAGTGAACGATTGTGGGAATGACGTAGTGAATGGTTGTGGAAATGACGTTGTGAGCGGTTCAGGGAATGACGTAGTGAATGGCTGGGGAATGACGTTGTGATCGGTGAGCGGTTGATGAAATGACATAGTGTGCGGCTGTGGGAATGACGTAGTGAGCGGTTGTGGAAATGACATAGTGATTGATTGATGGAATGACGTAGTGAGCGGTTTATGGAAAGACGTAGTGAGTGGTTGATAAACTGACATAGTGAATGATATTGGGAATGTCAAAATAAATTATTGTGGGAATGACGTAGTCAATTATTGTGGAAATGACATAGTAAGCGGCTTAAGGAATGACAAAGTGAGTGGTTGTTGGAATGACGAAATGAGTTGTTGATCGAATGGCATAGTGAATTGGTGTGAGCGGTTGTGGGAATAACAAAGTGAACGTTTGAGGGAATGACGTAGTGAACGGTTGTGGGAATGACGTAGGGAATGGTTGTAGGAATGACGTAGTTAGCGGTTTAGGGAATGACGTAGTGAATGGCAGGGGAATGACGTAGTGATCGGTGAGCGGTTGATGAAATGAAATTGTGAGTGGCTGTGGGAATGACGTAGTGAGCGGTTGTGGGCATGACGTAGTGATTGATTGATGGAATGACGTAGTGAGCGGTTGATTGAATGAAATAGTAAGCGGTTGAGGGAATGACGTAGTGAGCGGTTGTTGAAATGACGTATTGAATGGTTGTGGGAATGACATACTGAATGTTTGTGGGAATGACATACTGAGCGGTTGATGGAATGACATAGTGTGCGGTTGTGTGAATGACATAGTAAATGGTTGTTGGAATGACGTAATGAATGGTTAATGGAATGACAAAGTGAATAGTTTTGAGAATGACATAGTGTGTGGTCTAGGGAATGACATAGTGAATAGTTATGGAAATGACATAGGGAATGGTTGTGGGAATGACATAGTGGGCAGTTGATGGAACAACGTAGTGAGTGGTTGATGAAATGACAAAGTGAATGATATTGGCAATTTCAAAATGAATTGTTGTGGGAATGACGTAGTCAATTATTGTGGAAATGACATAGTGAGCGGCTGGAGGAATGACAAAGTGAGTTGTTGTTGGAATGACGTAATGAGTTGTTGATCGAATAGCATAGTGAATTGTTGTATGAATGGCATAGTGAGCGGTTGATGGAATGACAAAGTGAATTATTGAGAGAATAAGATAGTGAGCTTTTGATGGAATGACATACTGAGTGGTTGTGAGTGCGACATAGTGAGCGATTGATGGAATAACATAGTGATGTGCTGATTGAATGAAATACTGAGTGGTTGAGAGTACGACATAGTGTGTGGTTGAGAGAATAACATAGTGATGTGCTGATTGAATGAAATACTGAGTGGTTGAGAGTACGACATAGTGTGCGGTTGAGAGAATAACATAGTGAGGTGCTGATTGAATGAAATACTGAGTGGTTGAGAGTACAACATAGTGCGTATGAGAGAATAACATAGTGAGGTGCTGATTGAATGAAATATTGAGTGGTTGAGAGTACGACATAGTGTGTATGAGAGAATAACATAGTGAGGTGCTGATTGAATGAAATACTGAACGGTTGTGAGTGCGACATAGTGAGCGATTGATGGAATAACATAGTGAGGTGCTGATTGAATGAAATACTGAGTGGTTGAGAGTACGACATAGTGTGCGGTTGAGAGAATAACATAGTGAGGTGCTGATTGAATGAAATACTGAGTGATTGTGAGTACGACACGGTAAGCGGTTGAGTAAATAGAATAATGAGTGGTTGAGTGAATTGCATAATAAATGAAATTGGGAATAGTGAGCGGCTAAGTAAATGAGACAATGCGCGATTGATAAAAGACATATTAAGTTGCTGGGTAAATAGAAAATTAAGCGATTAGGTTAAGAATGCAATAAAAAGGTTCTTTGGTCTTCATACAATTATCATCCTTCTAATCCTTTCAGGTATTGTCCAAATAAAAGTCGGTGCCAATTAAAAACTAAACTAGAATGCCGTTTATTTTCAAATCGCTCCTTGTTATTCCCACACACAGATGATTGTGGATATGATTGTTCATTCATTTCTATACAATGAACAATTGAGCTATTTCTCAATCAAATTGTCTTTTTATTTTATCATCCGTGAGACGATCTCACAGCGCGGAATGACAGCCTATGACGGTATGATATCTGTAAGGGTAGATCGTAACATGACTTTGAGGGATGACATTACAAATTACCAATTTACCAACATCAAATAGAAGATAATAAACATGACATTGACAATATATAACACATATACAAATTATGGGCATGTTTTTCAGCACTCAGTTTATGGGAATAACTGCATAGAGAAAGGGGGAAAAAGAGAAATGAAACAGGTTTTAAAATAGTTAAGTATATTCTAATGAATGTCTCAAAGTTTTACCAAGAAGTGTCATATAATGGCCGCCTTTCATTGCTCGCTAGCTCGATATGAAGGAATAAAATTAAAGATTATAAGTATCTTCTATGGCCGAGAGTATAAGATAGGTTCATTCCGACCCGAGCGTAGGGTGCTTGTTGAAACGAGGTTTACAGAGTTTCCGCAAAACACCCTACGCGAGGGTCGGGATGAACCTATCTTACACGAGCGGCTGTGGTAGATGCTTTTTCTCCCACCTCAGTTACACAAAATTAAGTAAATATGTATTTTTTGCTGGGAATCTTTTGTTCTTAGTGACAAAAATGCGTACGGATATGCGATAGTTAGTGGTTGTCATTGATATTCGCGCAGTGATTCAGAGTATGTAAATGGTCTGATCGGTCTTTAAATAGTTCTAAGAAGAGTGCGGCATTATTTCTTTAAAGATGCGTGAGAACTGTTTTCTGGAGATATTTGAAGCGAGAAATAATTAACTAGCGTTCTAAATATTGCCACAAGACAAGGTTTCCATGATGCGCTACAGACGACAGTCTTCAACAAGGGAGGTAATTACAATGTGGTGGCCATTAATATAAGTAATATCCATGGCCGAGAGTGTAAGATAGGTTCATCCCAACCCGAGCGCAGGGTGTTTTGCGGAAACAAGGTTACACGATTGGCCATGTTAGATGCTTTTTTTGTTAGATGCGTAGTAATTCAAAATATGTAAACAGTCCAATCGCTCTTTAAATAGTGCTGAGAAGTGTGCAGCATTATTCTTTGAATGCAGCGTGAAAACTTTTTTTTGGTGACATTTAAATCGAAAAATGTCTTATTAGGATTTTAAATAATGCCAACATACGAGGCATATTTATCAAGTTATTATTTTCGTGGAGACTGATTTGAGCACAATTTCGCCGAAAAATGTTTTGGCCGCCATTACTTTCCGATTTTCACTGTGCAAGGTCATCGCGAAAGTATTCTATTTCAAAGAAGATATCTCATATTTGTTATTCAAAGATTGTTATAAAGAATCCATTGTACATGCTGGAATGAAAGAAATCAAAGTATGAGTTATAAATTTAACAACAAGTGGAACAATTTACTTTTTTGGAAGTCCTACATTCGTTCTCAAAACTTTCGAACCAATGAGGTAAGTCCCTTGTTTGTTTATTTGAATCTTTTGATTTGAAATAAAACCCATTGTGTCTGTTTATATCGCATGTGTTTACTAAATTATTAAAATGAAAAGTTTCAATCAAAAATCTGTTCAAAATTGTTTCTTAGATATGCTAACAGCGCCTTAATTGCTGAAACCAGATTTAATCAGTAATAAGACCTTGACTACCTGGTGTTTGTAGTGCACTAGTAAATTGTAGCCCCCCCCCCCCTCCAAGAATTAGCAAAGATTTTGACTTCTGGTCAAGCTAATCCTAGGTAAAATCCTCGTCATGCAGGGACAAACTGCTGGTAAAATCTCCCCAGGATCCCTTGGTAAGGGCAATTCCCCGCTTTTCCCCACTGCATTAACTCAGCACTGCAGGGACACCAGGAAGGTAAAATCACGGCCCGCTATTCCTCCGGATCTTTAGGGCCATGGTATCAATGGACTGGTGCATAGTATCTGATACAATATTATGTTGGTTTTCCGCTTACTATAAAAGCTGAGTGTTTTTACATTTTTAGGTACATTTATGTGCTGTTCATGGCCATTTTTTGTTTTATTTATACACCAGTCAATTGAAACCACAGCGGTTTAAATAACCGTTTCATTAGTTTGTATATTTGATACATTATTTTTGTTGCAAATCATTCTCATGAATGTTTGTTTTTGACAGAATTTGGGACAAAAATATGCTGATCATATTGTATGTTTTATGCAATAGTGGTGATAAAACACATTGTTGCGGTCATTATCATAGATCTCCTGAGGGCCTTAAATTGCTGAATAAAAATTTCCCCGTGTTATGCACTCGGGAGACGGACTGTTAGCCAATTTGCAGGCCTTTGCAGAAATGATGGTAATAGCATCAAATTGTATTGTCACGCTGCATTCAAAGAATAATGCTACACACTTCTCAGCACTATTTAAAGAGCAATTGGACTGTTTACATATTTTGAATTACTACGCGCATATCTATGACAACCACACATTGTGACATATCTCTACGCGAATTATTTTCACTACACACAAAAGAGTTCCATCGAAAATATCATTTTTACTAATATTTTTTAAACTGAGATGGGAGAAAAAGCATCAACCATGGCCGAGAGTGTAAGATAGGTTCATCCTAACCCTCGCGCAGGGAGTTTTGCGGAAACTCGGTAAACCTGCGCTCGGGTTGGGATGAACCTATCTTACACTCTCGGCCATGGGAGATACTTATAATCTGAGGTGGGAGAAACGAACATCTATGTGGGAGCAAAATCTCACATTTATCTTTGTGTCGTGAATCATTATTACAAACTATGAGTGTATATAATCTACATATTTAACAATTAATCGTTGTTGATTTTTTTTCATTTTGAATACTATAGAGGGCACTTTATTTAATTTGTAAGGCATTGATATGAAGAATATAACGACTTGCCTTCGGTTAGCATTTTCTCAAATACAGACCGAAATCGATGATCCAAAATTGGGTTTAATAAGACCGCTTTTATGTACAGTACAAAGGAACGTTTAAATGCCAATTATAATATGTCAAAATGCCGATAAGCTTTGAAGAAATGTCTTAAATTAATTCTTAATTAATCTATTAAGAGATGGATATTGATAAAAAACATTCTTCAAAGATATTTTATCAACGCCAACGTTGGTACGATGTAACGATTAAACACATTTATGTAATCCTAAGCTTGAGAATTATTAACAATTACAAATTTCAACCGATATTAGAATGCTCATGTACCCGCTCCAATTATATTTAGTGAAAAATATTTTTTAAAAAACATTTATATACATCTGCGTCCCAAACAAAGTTTCATTATGTGATGTATTATTGTAAACCTTTGTTCAAAAGAAAGTAACAGCATGCGAGGTATTATAGTACACCTGCGTCCCAAACAAAGTTGCAGCATTTGATGTATTATGCTTAAACCTGCGTCCTAATGAAAATTGTAGTATGTGAGAAATTATGGAACATCTGCGTTTCAAACTAATTGATAGCATATGAAGTATTATAGTACACCTGCATTACAAACAAACGTACATTCTGTGAGGTATTATGGAACACCTGCGTTACACACATAGTTATAACATGCGAGGTGTTCTGGTTATACCTTTTTAAAGAAAATACAGCCATTGAGTTTGTATAATACACCTGTGTTTCAAGCAAAGTTACAGCCTATAAGGTATTATGGTGCGTCTGCATTTTAAACAAAGTTATGGCATGTGAAATATAATGTTGCGACTGATTTATGAATAAAGCCTCAGTATGTGAGGTATTATTTTAATGTGCGTTTTGAACATAAAGCAATCGTGAGAGTTATAAGCTTTCTATATGATCTAAAGAATAATCTGGTTATATTATTTTATTAATTCATGTAATGATAAAAGGTCAAAGTATTTTCACTATCACGCAAGAAATACTCAGAAAATGAATCCTGTTATTTTACTAAGATTCTGGTGTTGATTTTGCAATGTTTTAAATTCCTATTATATCTTGTATTTTCTAAAAACCTTTTAAATGTTACTGCTCCATAGATTGTCTTTCTTTTGAAAATAGAAATTGTTATATTTATCATATTTTAGTATATAATGTTTCTAAGTTGTGATATATCTTCCGCGAACTGTTGCTTATGTGCATTTCATCGCTGAATGACTACTATTTAAAGCTTCAGTAACATTGATCGTCATTGTAATGATTTCCACGTAATTCTGACCCTGGTGTGTTGACAGCGCACACTAAGCAATTTTAGTCTTTTAAAGGAGTTTTAGTCTTTGCTTTGGGTACATAATGAATAACAACGCGTATTGATCGAAAAATTCAAAGGGAGCTCAATACAGATATAGAAGATATTTGTTCAATGTGAGATCGCAAAATAGGTTACAGAAGTATCAGCAAAAAGAGTACGTTACTCGTGAAATACAACTTTTGGTGAAAAATAATAACATTTTACACTGAAACAAACCAATTTTCTTGTCATAATATGCCTGAAACGGTTATAAAATGACTTTTCAATGAAAGTGTGAGAAGTTGAATGCGAATGTAACGTTATTTCTAAAAGGACATCGTTGAGAAACATTTTGGTACATTGCTTATGTTTTAAGGTGGAACGCTACCCTGAGCGATTTTTTGAGGTAATGTCTTAAAATTGGTATACGAATAGAAGAGCATATACCCAGTTAGGGACAGTTTTTACTTGTTCAATATTCGGAATAGTTTTGAAACTACGAGTCTTCAACTTATACCACTGACGTCAATTTTGAGACGTCTGTCATTTTTTTGCGTTCCAGCTACAATAACCGATATTTTCATCAATTCTTCGTTTACAGCTATGAAATTTAAACCTCAAGTGCGTCTTGTGAAAACGTTCACGGACATATGTTTTCTTACTCTTGTTTTACGTTTATTTTTTTATTTTAAATTCGTCTAAATCGTCATTTTTCACGGGAAAAACGGCGTCGTGTTTCGCTGAAAAAATGTGCGTCATTTATTATTTAAAAAAAAACACTTTTTATTTTTGTAAAATTACATGTTTCAACGTTTTATTACAAATCACCTGATATCAAGAAAAGTGTACCTTACCGACTTCGTTTTTGCGCAGTATCAAATAATCTAACCCCTATACCTGTTTCTTATACAATACGTATTGTATTAAAACGTTTAAGCATGACGTTAATCGAACTATTGTTTTTGTTAATTAAATCATAAGATTAAAAATCTTAGAGTGTCTTGTTTAGTATAAAACTCTGATCAGTTTTATGTTAGGGATATTTGTTATTGTTGTTGTACCAAATATCTAATTCCACACAAGACGGGCGCCGAATTCCCAGCTTTATTAATCAACGAATGACTTAAATCTGGTGGCTATTTTAATGAGAGGCTTTCTAAATTATTAAACAATCTCAATTGCCAAATTATAATTATTTGATAATACACATCGATAATCTTTCAAGTCATGGGACTATGGTAATTAGTGCTTTCTTTTTTATATTCATTTACAGTAATTACACAACAACAAACAGTTCTACTTCTTTATTAGTTACCTTTTTTTGTAAGTTTCAGTAGAGATATGCGTTATAAGGCTCTATACTAAGCAAAAACATAAATTACAAACCAAAATCGGTTGGGAGAGGGGAGGGTCAGTTCTTTGCGTTAAAAATTGATCGTGCATTCTTTGAACAAAAAAAGACTAAATAAATAACGGGGTGAAAATTGATTGTTATATCGGCGTTAATTTAAATAACACTGAAATTTTAAAGTGAAACTCTCATTCAAAATCAATATTTCATATGTATAACAAACATCAATTTTGACAAATAAACCCTTACTTCTTACTAAATGATAAATTCATGCAAGATATTATTCACTGATTACAAGACTGTAACTGTGTATTTAATAGCAGAAAGCGCAAAAATGATTCATTTTTTGGTGAATGCTTAAAGATTTACTGTGATCTACTATCATCTCATAAGGTAGAAATACCTCGTTTTATGCATATTTCTTTCAAATTAAACTCGGTATTCTTTATAGGAACCATTGATTTCGATATTTATTCATTCTTAAAGAAATATTAAAACAATATTATTAATTGTGGTAAATCGTATTTGGAAGCAATAGTGCATCTTAAAGCATTGCATATTGTGTTTAATACTTGCGTTTGCACTGATTATAAATGATCACATTGAATCGTTTCCATAATGTCATCTTATTACGGGCTGTTATAGTTCACACAGACGCACGTAAACGCCAACATACTCGTACATGCACGCACGCCCATACACATGCACACGCCCACACACACACACACACACACTCGCACGCACGCACGCACGCACGCACGCACGCACGCGCACGCACACACACACAAACACACACATACACAATACGATAATAAAATATGTGTTCCAAATGGCTGCATTGATGATCCTTAAGTTAGTTATTAATGCAATAAAATGTTTAATTTTGTTAATCAACGCATTGTTTGTTTTAACCTATAACGATTATTTATGTTTTCTCAATCAAAGCTTCTTGTGCATACAAGCAATTACATGAAACATTTTCCAGCGATGCATTCAATGCCCATGATACAGAAGCCTACATGGCTACCTTATCCCGCACTCAAAGGCTCTGCCGTGCGTACAATGCATGTGCGCGCGTGCGTGCTTGTGTGTGTGTGTGTGTGAGTGTGTGGGCGAGCGTGTGTGTATACATGCCTGCGTGTGAGAGCATGCATGAGTGTGAGAGCGTGCGTTTGCGTGTGTATTGGGGTGCGTATGGGCGTGTGTGTATGTGTGTGTGTGTCTGTGCGTGTGCGTGTATGTGTGCGCGAACGTGTTCCCATACTAGCATGTGTGTGCTCGCGTCCTTGAGTGTGAGATGGTGTGTGGGGTGCGTTTTTACGCGTGCATGCGTGCCTTTATTGTACCTGCGTTTTTTTGCGTGTGTTTGTATGTCAGCTATAACCACCCTTAACAAAATGAGCTTATAGAAACTATTTAAATATTTAAATTTAATAATATAAAGTTTATCTATAATCAGTGCTATAATGATTTGATACTTTTCGGAATTCAACAGGTGAAAACAATGTTGAATTATAAATTTAACAAAAATAAACAATAGCTGTTATATATTATTGATCAGTGGTTTATCTAAAACTAAGCACTAACATAACATAAAAAAATATTTCGATTAACGTCATGTTAAACGTTTTAATACAATACGTATTGAATAAGAAACAGATATATGGGTTAGATTATTTGATACTGCACAAAAATGAAGTCGGTAAAGTGCACATTTATGATATCAGGTGATTTGTAATAAAACATTTAGAACATATATTTAAAAAACAATCAAAAAATTAAACGAAAAGTTTTTTTAAAAAACAATATGAACGGCGCACTTTTTTCAGCGAAACACGACGCCGTTTTTCCCGCGAAAAATGACGATTTAGACGAATTTAAAATAAAAAACGTTAAACAAGAAAAAGAAAAATATATGTCCATGAACGTTTTCACAAGACGCACTTGGGGTTTAAATTTCATAGCGGTAAACGAAGAATTGATGAAAATATCTGTTATTGTAGCTGGGACGCAAAATACTCAAAGACGTCTCAAAATTGACGTAAGTGGTATATTTTGAAGACTTGTAGTTTCAAAACTATTCCGAATATTGGAAAAGAAAAAAAAAACTGTCCCTAACTGGACATGTGCTCTTCTATTCGTATACCAATTTTCAGACATTAACCCGGAAATTCGTTCAGGGTCCCGTTCCACCTTACTTAGCAGAACTTCATGAACTTTTGAATGCAAGTGAAGTATGGAAGAAACTGGCTCATAGTGAACGAAAGACAATATTACAAATTGTCTATTACTGAATCTGGTCATGTGACCTACGAGGAAAGTATCATGGTCTCTTATTATGAACACTGTAAACAATATAACACTTACATCTATATATAGCGGATTATTCATTTTAAATTTAAGACATAACTGACAAAATTGCAATGTAGAAAACACTCATACATTCAAAACTTCTATACTATTATTTCAATAATTGTGTTACATATTTGTATAATTCGGTGTCAGTTATATGTAAAAAGTGAATTGAAAGTTGTCTTACCGTAACTCTCAACTGGCTCTGTAGCTACTGTCCGATATATGCACAGACTGGGGATATAAACCTCTTGTAATCATCCATATTGTACTTAATTGTTTGATAATAATTTCAGTGTGTATTGTCTTTCATCTTATTGATACGTTTACGTTGGATTTTAATGTACTGAGGCATTGTTTATAATCCAGTAATCATTTGAAGTTGTAAGCACTGCAGTAGAATTCCACACACGATGGTTTAACACGATTGCACACACTTTATATATTACTAAAACTGATCTTAAAAACAGGTTTATTAAAACATGCCAATGCAATATAATGAATATACATTTCTATAGGTCAGTTATAATAGAAGGTTCACTCCTCTATAAAATGATGGTACATGTATTATGTTTGTCCGCCTATCCGTCTTTCTTTCCGTACATAAAACCCCTCCATATATCCACCCGTTCGTCTTGCCATCTGCCCATTTGTCAGTCTGTTTTCAAGGCTGTTCGATTGTCTGCGTCACCCTAGGTGTGTTTAGGGTGTGTGTCCATTCGAGTTAGGATTTTTTGGTTATGATTTCTATTGAAAAAGCACACAAAATACACGTTTTATGGGCTATTTTTAAGAAGGAAAAAACACAAAAACAAGATATACCTGTACGTCAGTTATTTTATTAATTTGAATATCATGCGCGGCTAAAAATATATTACCACGATCTAAATTGCGACTACTTCAACAAACTCCTTCAACAATACCCGTTTGTCATACATTGGAATAACCCTCGCGCAGTGTGCTTTGCTGAACCGAGGTTTACCGACGCTCGGGTCGGGATGAACCTATTTTACACTCTCGGCCATGGAATACACTTTGTAGTCTACTTATTATCTACTTAGGGCATAAAGGAGACCGTATATATTTTACGGCATTCAGGAGACAATTTTTTTTTTTTGTTTAAAAAAATATACTTTATATTGCTTTTTTGTTTATAATCTAGTACTGAAATGATCATTTATTATGTGTACAAGCTTTAGGCTTCTTAAATTATTAACCAAAAATATACGTTATTTTCGGTCACCTTGATAATTTGTATGTTGCAAGTTTTAAGGGGACAGACCTGTATGTGTGTCGAAAGGTTTATGGAGACCAGTGTATATATTATATTATTTTTTAAGGATTAAGGGGACCATCCATATTTTATGGCATAGGGGGACAAATTACATATATATCTTTCTGTTGACACTGAAAGCTCAAGTAACCTTCAGAGACAGCTTAATAATGGAGAATCAGATATTTCATAATTGTTTGTAATGAATCCCGAAACAATGCCCAGTCGAAACGGGAAGGCTGCAAATTCCGTATGAAATTCTCCTGATTGTTTTTATCCGACCATCTCGTTCATTAAATGCAAGTTAGCTTCAGTAACTTGGTCTGTGTATTGTTGTAAGGCCACAAAAAACACCTGTGTTTCCGGTAACCGGACCGACCCTACTTTTTCCTCGACGACCCTATTCTTTTTTTAGACATAAAAGTAAAAAAAATAATTGTAAAATATATATATATCTAAATATATCGTCATTATTTTCGTTGTTTGTCTTTCAATGTCCCCGGGAAATAAACTTTCATTCCTGATTATGTATTACCGAGACGGGAAAACAAAATGGCGGAGGGCGGCGAACCATGTTCGGTTTTTTTCAAATTGGCAAACGCATGTTTTCAGTCCAAACACGTGGTTTAATGTAAATATTTTGAACTACAGTTCGCGGTGTTATTTATCCATATCCATATCCAAAATAAAACTGTTTTACGATTTGGCTTTACGTTTATCATGCAGGCTTCTTACAATTAGGCGGGGCGAATTCATGCAGTTACAGGTTCCAATACACATTTCATTAATCGTTACATTAATATATCCGCAATTATCAATGGTTATTTATTTCGCCTTATTTAAGTCCCATCAACTGAAATCCAAACAAAAACCTGCGAAAGTTAACAACACATTTATTGGAATATGTCGGCTGCATATCAAACGGTACAATTTGTGACGTCAGAGCACGAGTGGTGACAAGATCAAAGGTGCGTGGCTATGGTTTGTATTTAATTCGCTCAGTCGGATATCGTATGATCCAATTTAAATGAATGCCTAGATTTCACATAGGCTGGTAAGAAAATACAATACGATCGAAAAAATAATAATCAATAATCGTCGTCTGTGAATCTTAAAACAATGAACGAAATGTTTGAATTCACTATAAATATGAATGAAACTTTGTACGAAAATAAGATACGTAAAATAAATCCATATCCGCGTTTACTTGTTCTATTATTAATCTACCTCCACTTGAAGGCCTAGTTTAAGCAGCTCACAGTTGACAAGAAAATCGGCGATTTTCCTCAAGCAAATTAACAAATTTAGTTGATAATTGAGTGTTTGGCTAGAACATTATCACAGATTTGTAGAAATTGAGTGCTGGATTTTTCCTAAAACCGATACTTATAAACGAGTATTCTATACAAACACACCAGATTTCATGGGCAAAATTGGCGGGAATCAAGGATAAGGAAAGGATTTCAGACATTAAACAATGCTGTTTTATCAGACGTTTTGTAAATTTGGAAACGCTTACATATTACATGTTGATCTAATGCAACAGAAAATTGCATGATATGGAAACCAAAAAAAATCCCAACCGACCAACCCTATTTTTTTTTCGCCATGTTACCGGAAACACAGGTATATTGTTTTTTGGCCTAAAGCAAATGTATAATGTTCAGGGGCGGTCCAGGAATTGACGTTAGAGGGGGTGTAACTTAGGGGTGTTTGCTTGGGGATGTGGGGTTATTCAATCAAGACGGGTTTAGAGGGGGCGCACGCCGGTGAATGGTGGCTTAATATTTGATATATTATGGTTAAAAAGAACTTTCAGTTGAATAATATAGAAACTGTAAATGCTAAATAAAAAGTGTGTGCTTGTTAAACAAAAGCCGTCGTAAGACAGCATGCTCGACTACGCCGCTTTGACTTAGAAGTGAAAACAATAATGATGTCATATTACCAAGTTTGGTCTCTTTATGTCAAACCTAACTAAAATTATTCGATACATAAGGTGACTTTGATGCTGCCCTCCCACCAAGGATATACAAATATGCCTTTCAAAAGAAATAAAAACAAGTAAAAAAATAAAGGGCCATAATTTGCATTTAGGGTAAAATGGCGTTTGTTTCTTGTTGTAAGATGGTCGTAAATAATTTTGAATTTTATTAAGTGCATTGAATGAACGGTATAGAAGTTGTATTATTAAAATCCCAACTTGCCCTTAACTTTTACTTGCCTAATAATTTGTATAAAAACTAATATGGAGTTATCTAACCTCATTATGTGATGGCTCTGAACAACTGTGTGAAGTATTAAGTCAATTGAATGAATGGTATTGGAGTTTTAAGAGAAAAATCCAACTTGCCCTAAAACTTTAACCTGCCCTAAAACTTTAACCTAAGTCAATCAGGGGCCATAACTTGTATTAAGGATAACATGGGGTTATGTAACCTCATTGTGTGATGGTCCTTAACAACTGAAGTAATAAGTCAATTGAACAAAGGGTATAGAGGTTATTAATAAATATCCCAACCTGCCCTAAAACTTTAACCTAAGTTCCATAGTCAATCATTGGCCATAATCTGTGTAAATAATAATATGGAGTTATCTAACCTCATCATGTGATGACCCTGAACAACTGTGTGAAGTATTAAGTCGATTGAATGAAGGGTATTGGACTTAAAAGTGAAAATACCAACTTGCCCTTAAACTTTAATCGGATGCCGACGCCGACGCCGAGGCGAGTTGTATAGCCCACATATTCTTCGAATAGTCGAGCAAAAAAAAAAATAAAAGTTTCCTCTGCACTTGAATTTGTTTGTAAACCTTTGACACAGCTCATGATTAAAGAACATTGTTCATAGGGTTACATGTTTTAATTGTGGCACATGGATATAAAACATTTCAAATTGGGTGTCAAATTTCGGCATGGTGATAAACATTAAATAGAGAAAAAAACGTTCTAAAGTACCCTATTGGCATCAAAAACAATATGGAGTCATCTACTTGTCAATATCAACAAACTACCAAGTTTGAGGACACTATGCCTGACCATTCATCAGTTATTGATTGGACATGTTTTTGTCTACAGGCAGAAATGGTTTTTTGAACGTAACGAGGCCATAACTCTACTATACATAATTATATAGATTTTGACGTCATTTGACATGCATCATTCCCATTCCTGTATATTACCTATGGAAAGTGATATATGACCCACCAGTATTAAAATATGGCTCCTGGTGGCAATTTTCCTTACATTACATTAGTGGAATGTAAAAGCTCTTAACACATCATTTCCCTTATCATATATACATTCATACAAAGTTTCAACAAAAGTTTACTATCAAGTAGCAAGATATGGCTCGGGGCAGAAAGACAAGTGTTACAGATGGACGAACAGGGGGAAGGAGGGGCTGACAGACAACACTGAAAGAATATCCATCTGCCTTTGGTGGGGATAAAAGAACTGATATAAACTTACATATTTATATTAATATTCTTATAGTGAAATTGTATTTGTACAATTCACACTTGTATTAAGTTCTAATGCTGTTTCATGCTACATGTTATATTTTATAATATTATGTTTATAAACATTAAGTAAAACTGAGGGTTATGGAAGATACTGGTGTCTATGTTCATACTATGCTATCACAAGTCTGTCCATGCCAGTTGAAAACCTGTTTTTGTCTTAGAAAAGAATAAACACCATTTATTTAGAAATATTTATTGAACATCCAAAGAACAAACATTCACAAACTTTGACACAATGTTATAATTAAGCACTCATGTCACCAAATCTCTAAAAATAATTATATCGAATGATAAAGGTTTTTGTATTATATTGGCCTAAGGCTCCAATATTCTAGATCTGGTTGCAACAATATCTCATCAATGCAATAAACCTCCATTTAAATAATTGTTGACTGATTTATGTATTTTCCCTTTTAAACTCAATCTCAGTTTTAATGGAAAATTCACTATAACTGTAGCAACAATGCAGCATGCAGTTGACAGAATGGTGGAAAATTGTACACAAATTTTAAAGTTACATTATTTTTTGATGAATACAACAAGTATGACATAATGTTGTGGTTACTGAGCAAATATCAAACTCACATGAGAAAAACTTTGTGCTAGTGACTTGTTGATAATAAAAGGGCAATAAATGGATTTTGATTCTCTGATGTTTTATGCCCATTCACATTCTCACCAAATTTTGTGATGATTGGTGATTGCTTAAAAAGTTATTGATAGGGCAGGAGCAATTTTAGGTAATTTCTATAATTAAAGCTCTCGGGTAACTACAGCAATTTTGCTAATTATCAAACACGTTCATATACATTCTACGGCTAAAGTGAGCTAAAAAGGTCAAAACTGTCAATTTGCGAGAGCGCAGTTTTAAAGGGACTGTACACCAGATTGGCACCAAAAAAGTTTGTTTCTGAAACGAATGATTTAATAAAGGGTTTTACGCTTTGATATCATAATTGAAAAAAATTGCAGTCCAAGGTATCCACTGTGCTACGATTGCTTTCTCTAAAAGTTTGGAATATTTAAGCTATATTCCTAACTTGGTAATATCACGTGATAACATCGACTAGCCAATCACATATAATGAATGAATTTTACTAGGTAGACATACCTAGTATTTTTTTAATGAAAAAATACGAAAAAATGCGAAAAAATAAATTAATTGTAAACAATGTGGTACTAATCAGTTATTAAGTTTCAATGCATTGTACACATCAATACCAAGTTTGTGTCAGTTTTCGACAATTTTCTTTCTTTTTTTCACTTTTTCATTAAACGGAGTACAGCCCCTTTAATGGTCACTTTAATACCCATGGCTATATACAAGTTTACAAGTTTTACAAGTTTATTTATCTTTTCGCAGAAGGTCATAGACCCATGTGGTACAATTTGCAAAATATATAATATGGCAAACGTGCATCAAAATTAAGTTGACATGATCTCATACATGCATTACAGTAGCACATTTTACATTGGAAATGAAGACTTATATTCATTTAATTACATGATGTACATGTTTATAATAATTCACATTTTCGTCGTATGTGTCAAAAGTATATATGCAACATAAGACTTAAAAGAATAAAAAGGGTGACAAAAATCCAGTTGTACTGACTTTACATATTAGATTAGACCTATCACTAGTGCTGTAGATAATTTGACAAATTAAAACCTTTCTCATTTGAATATTGAATTTAAATCATATTGATAACGAAAGTGTGAATTTTACATACATTTTTACATACTGCATACACCATTTTCGACAATAGTAATATTTAAAGAATTTATTTAACAAATTTGATTTGATTGTGCACGGGAGATAATTGCTATGGTCTTATCACTCGACCTGTATATCGAGTTATGTAACATCCGCCGCACTATACCTTTAACAATATATTGACATAGTTACAATATAATTTCTTAACATAATTAACTGCAGTTATCTAATAAAATGGAACAAATTTGTATATAAATGTGTATTGTCCAAACAATTTTGGTTACTGATAGCGAACATTACGTATTGTGCGATTTTTTGGGAGATAATCAATATGGTCATAACGCCTGACCTATATATCGTGTTGTTGAACGTTTAATGTACAGTATAGAAATAGACACCGCTATACCAATATGATGGAATATAATATATTTCTTAAATTGATTAACTGTGATATCCTAATGAAATAGATTAAACTGCTATATTTATGTGCATTATCCAAACAAATGTATATAGCGTTACTGAGCAACTTTATATGAAGAATAAATTGAAAACTTAAGGGACATAATCTTGTCAAAAAGCGAAATACAAGATTATCCATCGGTAAATCTAAAGATGTGTGTTTACTTATGTATTTCCTCTATCCCAGATCTTGCCATCAATGACAAGATATGAGGAGGAACAATTAGATAACAGCAGTTTCGCTTGTAAAATAAACATCTAGATATACCTATATTTGAGCTGTAAAATATATATTATATAGGATGTATCACACATTTACATGGCTGAAATTGAAGAAATATCACATATTCATATGACTAACATATATTTATCAACATGTCAATTGGAACAATGATATAATAAGAGAAAACATACACTGTAGTACTATAAGTCTAGCTTTAACAAAAGTATAGACACACATGAAAATCAATAACATACTAATCAGATCCATATAAAATATCTGAGCGCATCACGAATGCTTTTGAAATATATATACTCAGTTTTCTAATTAACAATTGATTTTCAGTATTCATTAATTCTATAAATTTACACATATTTGGAGATCTCCAGTAACAAATTGGGATATATTGTGTTCTTAATTGAGAGTACATGCTACATTGTAATACAAAATGGAATTCATCTTCTAACACATTGCAGAATGTGCATTTGCGTTCATTTATAGGTACACTGGCAGGTCTTGCCCATCTTCCTGTTTCAATACATAATCTATGCGAGGAGCATCGCAGTTTTGTCATACTATATATCACAGCGTGTGCAAAGTGGTCAGTCAAACAAATAGGTAGCTGTTGTGCTATTTATTTCACACCTGTTAATCAAGTCATCAGACTGATTTTATATGAATAATAAAGTTACTTTATTTGCATATTATTGCTTGCTAGGTACAGTCTGATCAAACTGAGTCCAGATATTTCTTAACTAATGTGAATAAGTTTGTATAAAAAGTTCTACCAAAGTATGTATCTTTTAAATATTTATAATTTATTATTGTCTTGAAAATGATAACTTGTTTGCATCACGAGATTTTTAAGAATCCTTTCCCCACTCTTACAAATATTGGACTGATTCATATGGCAAATACATCTTCACTTCATGCCGAGCATATGTTTAAAGTTCTAAGACAGTATCTAGAAAACTTTAGTCTAAGTAGAAATTGGTTTGCGTCACAAACTTTTTGCACTTTTGTACCACAGACAACCTGCAAGACCGACCGACTTGATGACTGCATTATATCCTGGTGAAACTCCAATCACTTCAGTTTATCATCATTGCTGCTTTTTTCTTCTGTGCTTTCAAACGAAAGTGTTTTGTGTTCATTAAAAAAATTGTTCTTGTTTTTTAATACTGCTCTATTCTGCTTAATCCCTGCAGGGAGGTGATCATGTCCATATCCAGGAAATCATGGGTCCGTTCTTTACCTTAAAGTACAAAAATAATTTTAAACAAGAAAGGCATCACTAATGTCATAATGTCTTGCAATGATTTACAGTAACTGTTCTATCCTATTAAGAGTATATGTGAATGGCTAAAGAATCTTTTAAATATTCTACTTACAGGATTATCATACTTCTTTTCAACCAAAAACCCAAGGATATTTAATGGATATGAAACGAAATATAAAAACAATAGTGAAATAGGCATACCAAGAATAGAAGCTGTTACTAATAGTCATTGCAGGATTTAGAATTGCAAGACATGAGCTGGACAGTTATTTGTACACATTTCAATCATTGTGACAGTTATGGGAAAATAAGTGATATAGTGTCTTAAAGGGAATGAAAAACAAACTGAAAAAACTTTTGGGGGCACGTATTAACAACCCATGCTAAAGAAAGAAAACAGCCCTGTTTTCACATCTTTGCGTTGCTGATTACTGTAAAATCTCACTTTAAAAGAGAACATCTGGAATCATAAGACAATTGATGGAACCCATCAGCGAGTATAGGTCAATAAATAATTTACGTTAGCATTCAGAGTGGAAGAATAAAAGATTAAAGAACCGTGTGATTGCTAAAAAAATACCTGTCACAGAACAATCAGTTAAATTGGAGTCGTCCACCATGTTGAAGCAGGCAACACTTGGTTGGCATTCTGTAAAATAGTGATTGTTCCATTTGAATAAACCATGAAACAAAAAATGTATCCTTAAACAGAAAAACATATCAATGGTCCACTTAAGAGTGGTTATATATTTTCATGTTAATATAGAAATTAACTTAGAAATGTATAACAAATATACTTAAGACAAACATTTAATGTTCTGCACAGTTTTTATTTTTTAAACATTTTATTAATGCAATAAATAATATCAATTGTTATTTATTGTTTTTAAACACCTTCTTATCAACTGTACAATAATATCACAGTTTAGCAAATATGCCCCCTACAAAATGCACATAATGATTGTGTGGACTTTTATGAAACAAGAACTTTATCCTGTGAAAGTCATCTAGCCATCTTTGATGTGAGAAATCTAATCATAAACATCCTTTGCTTTTAGCAAACATGAACAAAAAGTGTTAGTTTACAGCTATTTCGTAGCCAAGGAATGTTAAGCACTTAAGTTAACTTTAATACCTGTCATAATAATGGTGTCCATGTTTATTGGAATTAATTTCACAGGATTTCAAAATGACTTACAGAAAGTAACCAGCACTCTTTAAAAATACCATAAGGAATTATCATTATGTAAAATATTAAATTATCTCATACAGTGCACACCAAATACTGTTTACAATCAGAAATGCAAAAAGAGACTAGTATGTTTACCTCATTAATAATCTGTTAAGCTGACGGACCTCCTCAGCAATGTCACAAAAGGCAACATCTAGAGGGTCCACTGCAAAATGGATAATAAAAAGACATGTTTGTTAATACAATACTGAAACATATAGATCATAGCTGTGAACTGCCAATGAAACACCCATAGTGGTCTCCTTTCTAAACAAGCAACATTTAAATATGACAGTACATATGGCATTAGTCAAATTTAAGTATGCAAAAGCAAAGATTGATGATTGACACATCTTGTCTGTCTCGCAAAACTGTTCAAACTCATAATTGTCTTCACAAATGCCCTATTTAACTATCATCAGTCATGCGTAAACAGTGATAAACGGTTTTTCACACCTTATCAAATTTCCTTTCAACTGTCATTGCAACTTTTATCACTTGCGAATATTTTAACACCTTGCAATTATTTGTTTATTTTCGACCACGTGTTCGGGAAAAAGTGTGAAATTATGACTTCAAGGGAGCTGTAAGGTTTTGGGTATTTAGGACCGGTTATTGTGCTCAACTCCTTGATTTATTAAGGTTTCGATGCAGCGTCAGTATATTTTATATGAAAATAGAAGGAAAATGTTCGGGACCAAGCTCCGATCTAGAGGGAACGCCGGTTCTAAAACGATCGCCTGGTCGAACGACCGCAGTTTTACCGTATATATATATAAGGATAATTGCAATATAAAGGATAATTGCTAATGTTTCAGTGTTATTTACATTTGGTTCTCACAAGGTGGAATATAATCTTACACTGAAACCAACATTTTTTCTTTTTATTAAATGCCTAAAAAACATGTCAAATGAAAACTAATTGACATTATGTAATACAGTAAAACTGCGGTCGTTCAAACAAGCGGTCGTTCGAGAACCGGCGTTCCCTCGAGGTCGGAGCTTGGTCCCGTACTTTTTTCCTTCTATTTTCATATAAAATATACCTACGCTGCATCGAAACCTAATTATGTCGAAGAGTCAAGCAATATTCTCAGTCCCAAGTACACAATTCATGCACAAAACCTGATGGCTCCCTCGAGGTCATAAGTTCACACTTTTTCCCGAACGCGTGTTCCTAAATAAACCAACAATTGCTAGGTATCAAAATTTTCGCAAGTTGCGATGACATTTGAAAGGCGATTGATAAGGTGTGAAAAACCGTTTAACACTGTTGACGCGTGACCGACATTAGTTGATATGGGCATTTTAGAAGATAATTATGAGAAGTAAATGACGAGAAGTTAATTGTGAGATATGTAAATGAGTAATAAAATATGAATAAACACTACCATATCGATCCAACATCGGAATCTCTGAAAAGAATTCCTTTTTGTCACTTTGCTTTGCAATATGGCCATTTTGTAAAAAAAATAATCATTTTATTAATATTTCTTTTACATTTTATGTTTAGTAAACATATAGTAAACGACAGCCTTCATACTTCATACTTGAAATTCACTGAAATATATTTCATAACAGACTGGAGAATTGAAAATCGGGTCGTTCGAAACATCGGTTCCCTCGAGGTTAAGGCTCGGCCCCCTGCGACCTCGAGCGATCGCAGTTTTACTGTATTTTTAAAAGTGCGCCAAATTGTATGCGGACGCAATTTCATTTCTGAAATGACATCGTTGAAATTGTGTTCCAGCCCTGTGCGAAGTGACGGTTCATTTGGAATTGAGAGCAGGCTAAAATTTCAGAACAGTAAAAAATATCAAATGTTATTTCACTGATAAATCCCGATATGTCACCGGTAGTTTTACACTGGAGGAATATAATAAAGCCATTTAACAATACAAACAAGACTATGTTCTATTGAATGTACAATAGTAGTAATATGCAAATAGTTACATGTATTGTATCACAAAAAGTACATCCAGACCAGTTCATCATTACAAGTACCATCAGTTAAAAATGGTTCTGAGTTTAAAGAGCATAATTTCCATTTTATTGTTACTTTAAACATTATATATTCAACAACAATTGTGAAGAAAGGAGTTATCAGTATATAAGATTATATTATCTGGCAGTGGGTGATAATGTTAAGTGATGGTTGAAAATATTGTCCCGGAGTTTTTACTATATGTTGAATATATGTCAATAGGTATAATCATTTTAATAATCTCAAACTGTGCACACAAAATTCTGTTAGCAATAAAAAATGCAAACAAGACAAGTATTTTTACCTGTTATTGAACAAATTGTTATACATGTATGTTGGCAGAACTCAGTCCTCCTCGGCAATGTAAAGAATGGCAACGGCTGGCTGGCACTCTGTAAAATGGTGATTATAACATTCTGTCCAATTAAAACTGACCCATTCTAAACAACAAAATAAATAAACAAGAAACGCCGCAATGCGACGAACCAGGTTTTCAATGATTGACAGAAGAACTTATCGTGTGTCTATTTTTTTTTTTTTAGTAACATTGACCTTGACCCTAGGGACCCCAAATGCAATCCCATGAAATGTATCCATATACTCTTCCTGTATAAGTTGGGTCAAGATATGGCAACCCTAACTAAACCAAACACAATTCCATGAAAGGTATCCCTAAATTCTTCCTATAGACCAAGTCTGGTCAAGATATGTCAACCCTTACTTAAATTATTCAGTTTCATAGGTGAGTTTGACACCGCCCAACCCAAGCTTGGTCAAGATATGTGAACCCTGACTAAAGTTATTCAGTTTCAATTCTTCTATTTTAAGTAACAGTGATCTTGACATTGACCCTAGAAGCCCTATACGCAATTCCATAAAAGGTCTCCATAAACCTTCCTATATACCAAGTCTGGTCAAGACATGTCAACCCTTACTAATGTTATTCAGTTCCAACCGTTCTTCTATTTTTAGTAACAGTTACCTTGACCTTGACTCTAGGGACCCAAACGCAATTACATGAAAGATCTTCATAAACTCTTCCTATATAGCAAGTTGGGTCAAGATATGTCAACCCTGATTAAAGTTATTCAGTTTCAACATTTTTTTTATTTTTAGTAAGAGTGGCTTTGACCCTGACTCTAGGGACCCCAAACGCAATCCCATGAAATGTCTCTAAAAACTCTTCCTTTCTACACAGTTGGGTCAAGATATGTCGACCCTAAATAAAGTTATCCAGTTTCAACCATTTTTCTGTTTTTAGTAACATTGACCTTCATCTTGACCCTAGGGACCCCAAACACAATTCCATGAAGGGTCTCAATAAATACTTCCTTTATACCAAGTTGGATCAAAATATATCAACCCTAACTAAAGTTATTCAGTTTCATAGGCGAGTGTGACGCCGTCCGGCCGCCCGCCTGAGCAACGAGGTTCGTCATTCTAATAACCAGGTTTCACAATGTGAAAACCTGGTGAATGAGCTGCGCCATGTGGAAATGTGTCATGGGAAGAAAACATCATTCCATGTCATGATGTCATAATGATGAACAGAAGACATTACTAACTATGCAGTAAAAGTTCTAACTATAACGGTAAAAATATATCGTTTTTTTTGTGAAAATGAATAATATATATATAGTGATATATGTTATGGCATGTTTCTAATGTTAGTGTAGTACACACATAATTATGTATAAACAATAAACATGAATTTATTGTTCATAAAGTCTGCAGACAACATATGGAAAACAAGAAGCCAATGCGGCAACGCCGCATTAAAGACGGATTTTTTATTTGACGAAGCAATTTTGCAAACCTAGGATTTGAGCTAGTGACCAAGTATTTTTAACCAAAAAGACCCATATTTATACTTATCGGAGAAACTTTTCCATTTATTTGAGGAAAAATGAACATTTTATAAATACATCAGCTTTTCCAAGTTTGATAACCATTGAATAAAAACTCTTGTTTTAATTACATCAAATGAAAATTTTAAAGCAGAATTGTTAACGCCAGCCCGCACGACTAGTTTTCTCCATTCTATAACCCGAATTTTTTCGATGAAAAGTCCAGCTAAAAATGAGGAGTTGTGTACACACTAATTCTTCCTTATAGATATACTGTATTACTCTGAGTCGGGAAACACAATCCATAATTCTAGTAAATCTCTAGAATCTAGAATTCCCTTACTTTTCTCACGGTACAAAAATAAATGAGGAGGTGCAAACAAGCAGGGTCATCAAACTTTTGCTATTTCAAACTGTACCGCAACAGCAATTTTAAGACAGTGATACTCATAGATGGATTAGGCCCTCAGACAGCTACATTTTCTGAGAAATGAAGATCAGACTAAATTCTCTAGAGATAATCTATAGATATACATGAAATAAAGAACAGTTTACAGTGTTGTTTGTATTAAACTTGTTCTCATCACTCATTTGGTCCATTCACACCATTTGAAATGTGATTTTGAGAGCTTTAGGATAGAAAAACTTGGAATTTTCACTAAAAATATGCAAAAGTTATGAAAATTAAACTATTTTTAGTTTAAATTGTACAATTGTAACAATCATTATTTTCAAAATGGTGATATAATAAAAACAAATATACGTAATAAAACACTGTTAACTATATCATCTGTATCCCCCCCCCCGTTCTTACATACTTAATCTGCTCTTACTCAAGTAAAGAATGAAAGGTCAACAAGGTCTCTTATAAACCATGAGAATTATGTTTACTTATCTGATTTTAAATCACCAAAAGGATTTCTACACATAATGGTTCCTTAATTTGTATCTAGTCTCCAAAGATGTCACAGTTGTGATTTCATTGAAAGACTCGAGGCACTTTTTTAATAAATGACGGAAAGCTTAAATGCAGGAAGTCTAGCGGAGTATACCAGCCTGGAAATAAATACGCAAAAGCTCACCGTGCTGCTGAGGAGTCAGATATTATTCCCAGCCCCAGTTCAGCTGGAGATGTAAATCCATATGGCTGGAAAATCGGCCCAGTTTACCCGAGCTACGCACTCTGCAATATCTGCAATAGGAGGGTGTAAATCTTGGAAAACGCATTTATAATCAATTTAGAACATTCTTATCCGTCATAAGTAGTGACTATTTTTATGTGGCTTATAGAACATCTGAACTTAAGTTTTATGAAGGAGTCAAGGTTTGGTCTGGGATCTTAAGCTGGATTTTGATGCTAAATTTGTGAGTTTCGCTCATATCAAGTATAAACTTAAAGCGAGTACATAGATGTCTTGAAGCCCAGATTCATCACTTACCAAAAGTTCGTAGGGCTACAATTGAGAGCTTAGCCGTAAACTGCATGGACTTTCCCCATGAGCCTTTTGTCTGTGAGGGGAATGGTGGCTTAGGTGACTGGTGGTACCGCTCTGCATTTCTTATCCACACACATCACGGTGTATCTAAAAGTGACAGAGAATGGCCATGCACTTATGTAAGCTATGCTGGAAATACGCCTCTCTACACAGGCAGTTTTGAGCGCATTAGATGACATTTCCACACATAAATTGTAAGGCCTCCAATACAGCAGTACTGACAACAATGCTGATACATGTGTATCTGTCATGGAGCTGTGGTGGTTCTGTGGTGTCAAAACCACTGCAACTGGGCAATTCACTAGAAAAATATTTTCCAAAAAAAGAAACAACTATTACTGGGCAGCCTTTGTCACCCAGTGTACACCCTGAGCATCTAGTTACTTTACAGTAGCCTCACAAAGATCTAAAATTAACAAGAAGTGTATCAGAAAGATGTCATATACTGAACAAAGTGTAAACTTGAGGCGGGCTTTGAGCAAATATTTTCAAGGGCAGAAATCTTGCAGAAGTTTGTAAAAGAATATGCCAAGCTCTAGCTTGATGTTTTAGGCCCAATTTCAAAGTGTTACTTAGTAACGTGGCGGCGTAAACTTAATCAAACATCAATAAAGTAACACAGGAAAAAAAGAAATGGCTTTAAACTCTCTCACACTCATGGCAAAATGTCTGATGACTGTCCTGTACGCCAACCAGGACGGAGAAATATGTGAAATTGCATGCACACACTCATACACCTTTACAGCCCAACAGTCATTGAGTTATGGTCTCACACTTAATCTCTTACACAAACTAACACTTACACAATCAATCACTCAATCAATCACTCAGTCAATTTATCAATCAATGCACACCAACCTGGAAAGCTTAATGACATCATTTGGAAGATATGAATCTTGCAGTCCGGTTAACGGTTGCTGACAGCACTTTAATGACCCAAACAGCAACTGCAATTAGAAAAAAAAACACATGTTGTTTACAGTCCAATATGAAGATGATTGCATTAAATTTTAAAACAAAGCCTAGTATTAAGTAAAATAAACCATTCAGTCTCTTGACTGGGGTAACATATTTAAATCCCCAAATGGGTGATCAGCGAATCACAAATTGCATTGCATGTCCGAGGTGGGGGGGGGGGGGAATATATCTTGACCCAGCTTACAATAGCCGCCGTGCGTTTTCGTTCACAAAGCTGTCACACACAGTTCATTCTTAATTTGCATGCTGTGTACTGAAAATATTCAGCTTCCCATGACACTCATATCAAACCTATACATGAATTAAAACAAATTAACAAATAACTACCTTTTTTGATCATGATGATTGTGGTGGTGGTGGTGATGATAATGATGATGGTGGTGGTGATTATGATGATGGTAGTGGTGATGGTAATGATGATGATTGTGGTAGTGGTGATTATAATGGTGGTGGTGGTGGTGATCATGATGATTGTGGTGGTGGTGGTGATTATGATGATTGTTGTGGTGCTGGTGTTGGTGGTGATTATGATGGTGGTGATGTTGGTGGTGATAATGATGATCGTGGTGGTGGTGGTGATTATGATGATTGTGGTGGTGGTGATTATTGTGGTTGTGGTGGTGATTGTGGTGATTATGATGATTGTAGTGGTGGTGATTATAATGATGGTGGTGGTGGTGGTGGTGATTGTGGTGGTGGTAGTGGTGGTTGATTGTGGTGTTGGTGATCATGATGATTGTGGTGGTGGTGACAACAATAACATCAACAACATGTTGATGATGATGGTGATGATGATGATGATGATGACAACAACAGCAATGTGATGATGATTATCATGATCATGATAATGATGAGTCAAACTCAGTTTTCTGTTACTATTTCCCCAAAGGTACAGGGATCCCATTAATGTTTGATTTAAACTCGGGTTGACCTCTCTGCTGGAAAATCTCTTCAAAATATTGAATCTTCTGACAGTTGCTAGTATTGTGGAACTTTGAATAGTGAGATAATTTTTGTGCAGTTTTGTTTAATTAAATGGATTGATTAAAAGGTAGCTGTTTTTTTTAAAATGATTGCTTGGAATTATCCTGCTTGAATGTGATTATTGTCGCTTAAATTAGTACTTAATTATTCATGAATATTTAAGGAATGCAAGGGGTCAGATTTCAGATTGCCCATTATTTCTGGAGCAGTAAATACATATTTGAGCATTCATCCATGTTATTTGGGTAAATATTGGCAGAAAATAGGGTCAAAGCTGAAATCTATCCTGCCAATTCATAATAAAGTGGTGAACTGGAGTGATTTTACATAATAACAAGAAGGACAATTTCGTTGTGGGACATGACCTAGAAGTGAAAACCAGATTGTGAAATAACTCGGCTTATATTCAGTGCACAGTAATGAAATCTCACACAAACGTTCCTGAGGGTTTCCCTTCCCTAAATTTGCCACGAATTGGACGTGGAAAATGGGTGGCAGTTGGTGGAGTATTGGAACGGGTGGCACTTGGTGTAAAATGATGAAAAACAGAAGAAAATGGGATTTTTATCTAATTTTTCACCCCAACGTGGCAGTTGGTGGAGTATTGGAACGTTTTCCACCAAATGCCATGTGGCAATATTTTTCACCAAATGCCACCCCAACGTGGCAGTTGGTGGAGTATTGGAACGTTTTCAACCAAATGCCACGTGGCAATTAGTGGCCAATTATTCACCAAATGCCACACCAACGTGGCAGTTGGTGGAGTATTGAAACGTTTTCCACCAATTTTCCATCAAATGCCACGTTCAGTTTCTTTGATCTTTTTCACCAAATGCCACGACAACGTGCCACTTGGTGTAAATTACGTGGCACTTGGTGGAAATAAAATCATGGGATTATTAAGTACGCATACAACAACCTAAGAAAAAAAATCTTTACAATCATTTAGTTTCATATGTACACACAATTACAAAGGATCAATGATGATGGTGAAGAGCTGTCTGCATTTCTACATTTTGAGAAATCCTGAAAATAGTTTTAGTATAATTAAATTTGGAGGTTTTATTTTAGCTATCAATATTCAAAATGTATTTGTAAAATTACTACTCTAAATATGTTTCTTCAGCCTAGCCAAATTAATACCAAGTATTACAATAAAATGATATATGGTAACAAAATATTAGAATCCACCTCATACATTGAATCATTGCAAATATGTTTTACAAGAGCACTCCTCTGTTGTATTAGCTATGCCAATACTAATTTTTCCCCCTAATATTAATAAAAAAGTTAATTTAACTTCCGGTTTTGGTATTTTGAATATTGAAATGTCAATAACCTGTTTCTTTTCTTAAGTGATGCACATCCAGTTGTTGTTTTCTGCAAGTTTGGCTGTACTTCTTCTGCTATAGAAGTCCTCTATTCATATTTCTTTCTGAAAAAGGGAACATTTAAGTAAATCTGTTCAATAAAACAGGGTTTACCTCACAGACGAATGTTATTTGTTCTACAATTTGTTCTACAAATGTCTTTGGAAACATGTATACACCAAGATTCACTTGAATATCTTTATTTTTTTAAAATCATGCAACCAACAACATCAATAACAGTCCAAGGCTTTGTCAATACCTCAACTGTTTTTCTTAAACACACACACACACACACACACACACACACACACACACACACACACACACACTTTAAAACATATACATCATTTAAAGTAATTGTAATATTCAAATATTTACAAAAAGGTCTTAGAATCTTGTCCAGGTACATTGCCATCTTTATGGGGGTTTTGTCTGAAAAAATGTGTATTATAACATTTCTTTATACATCTTCAACTTCATTGTACAAATTGAATGATACTTTTTAAACTTAGTACATTCCTACAATGAGTATTTGTCAATTCTGTTGGAAAAACGTGAAACATACTTGGCAGTACATGCATAAAGCTTATAAATCTCTTAGTCAAACTTTAAACAAAGACAAAGAGCCTAATATGTGTAAAATAAAAACAAAATATATGATAAGTCCTGATCTTATTAAAATTTTGTTTGTTAATATGATAAAAAACAGCTGCCTTTTAATCAATCCATTTAATTAAACAAAACTGCACAAAAATTATCTCACTATTCAAAGTTCCACAATACTAGCAACTGTCAGAAGATTCAATATTTTGAAGAGATTTTCCAGCAGAGAGGTCAACCCGAGTTTAAATCAAACATTAATGGGATCCCTGTACCTTTGGGGAAATAGCAACAGAGCACATGTTCACAGAAAACTGAGTTTGACTCATCATTATCATGATCATGATAATCATCATCACATTGCTGTTGTTGTCATCATCATCATCACCATCATCATCAACATGTTGTTGATGTTATTGTTGTCACCACCACCACAATCATCATGATCACCAACACCACAATCACCACCACCACCACCACCATCATCATCATAATCACCACCACTACAATCATCATAATCACCACAATCACCACCACAACCACAATAATCACCACCACCACAATCATCATAATCACCACCACCACCACCACCATCATCATTATCACCACCACCAACATCACCACCATCATAATCACCACCACCACCACCAGCACAACAATCATCATAATCACCACCACCACCATAATCATCATGATCACCATCACCACCACCACCACCACCACCACCACCACCACCATTATAATCACCACTACCACAATCATCATCATTACCATCACCACCACCATCATCATAATCACAACCACCATTATCATAATCATCACCACCACCACAATCATCATGATCACCACCACCACCACCACCACCAAATTTCATGGCAGTTGGTGAAATTCTTGATATTCCACTAAGTGCCACCCATTTTCCACCAAGTGCCACCCATTTTCCACCAAATGCCACCCAAATCCATGGCATTTGGTGGAAGTTGTGGCAAATTTCGGGAAGGGATAGGCATCTAGTTTCTAAAAGGATTTTATTAAGGTTTGTGTAATTTAAATTTTAAAATTTTGACATTTAATTATTATTTATTTTAATATTTGCCTGACCCTGACTTAATGCTTAAATTCTTTGTCTTTGGACTGTTGTCTGCAACTTCAAAACCTGACTATAGGGAACAGGACACATGTTTCTGATATTTTTAACCCAGTTTGACTGCAATATAAGTTGTATTTATCAATAATTTAGGTAAAAAAATACATTATTTCCATTTAAGAAAAAGGTAGTTATTTGTTAATTTGTTTTAATTCATGTATAGGTTTGTTAAAGAGTGTCATGGGAAGCTGAATATTTTCAGTACACAGCATGCAAATTAAGAATGAACTGTGTGTGACAGCTTTGTGAACGAAAACGCACGGCGGCTATTGTAAGCTGGGTCAAGATATATTCCCCCCCCCCACCTCGGACATGCAATGCAATTTGTGATTCGCTGATCACCCATTTGGGGATTTAAATATGTTACCCCAGTCAAGAGACTGAATGGTTTATTTTACTTAATACTAGGCTTTGTTTTGAAATTTAATGCAATCATCTTCATATTGGACTGTAAACAACATGTGTGTTTTTTCTAATTGCAGTTGCTGTTTGGGTCATTAAAGTGCTGTCAGCAACCGTTTACCGGACTGCAAGATTCATATCTTCCAAAGGATGTCATTAAGCTTTCCAGGTTGGTGTGCATTGATTGATAAATTGACTGAGTGATTGATTGAGTGATTGATTGTGTAAGTGTTAGTTTGTGTAAGAGATTAAGTGTGAGACCATAACTCAATGACTGTTGGGCTGTAAAGGTGTATGAGTGTGTGCATGCAATTTCACATATTCCTCCGTCCTGGTTAGCGTACAGGACAGTCATCAGACATTTTGCCATGAATGTGAGAGAGTTTTAAACCATTTCTTTTTTTCCTGTGTTACTTTATTGATGTTTGATTAAGTTTACGCCGCCACGTTACTAAGTAACACTTTGAAATTGGGCCTAAAACATCAAGCTAGAGCTTGGCATATTTTTTTACAAACTTCTGCAAGATTTCTGCCCTTGAAAATATTTGCTCAAAGCCCGCCTCAAGTTTACACTTTGTTCAGTATATGACAACTATATGATACACTTCTTGTTAATTTTAGATCTTTATGAGGCTACTGTCAAGTAACTAGATGCTCAGGGTGTACACTGGGTGACAAAGGCTGCCCAGTAATAGTTGTTTCTTTTTTTGGAAAATATTTTTCTAGTGAATTGCCCAGTTGCAGTGGTTTTGACACCACAGAACCACCACAGCTCCATGACAGATACACATGTATCAGCATTGTTGTCAGTACTGCTGTATTGGAGGCCTTACAATTTATGTGTGGAAATGTCATCTAATGCGCTCAAAACTGCCTGTGTAGAGAGGAGTATTTCCAGCATAGCTTACATAAGTGCATGGCCATTCTCTGTCACTTTTAGATACACCGTGATGTGTGTGGATAAGAAATGCAGAGCGGTACCACCAGTCACCTAAGCCACCATTCCCCGCACAGACAAAAGGCTCATGGGGAAAGTCCATGCAGTTTACGGCTAAGCTCTTAGTTGTAGCCCTACGATTTTTTGGTAAGTGATGAATCTGGGCTTCAAGATATTTATGTACTCGCTTTAAGTTTATACTTGATTTGCGCGAAACTCACAAATTTAGCATCAAAATCAAGCATCAGATCGAACATTGACTCCTTCATAAAACTTAAGTTCAGATGTTCTATAAGCCAAATAAAAATAGTCACTACTTATGACGGATAAGAATGTTCTAAAATTGATTATAAATGCGTTTTCCAAGATTTACACCCTCCTATTGCAGATATTTCCGAGTGCGTAGCTCGGGTAAACCGGGCCGATTTTCCAGCCATATGGATTTACATCTCCAGCTGAACTGGAGCTGGGAATAATATCTGACTCCTCAGCAGCACGGTGAGCTTTTGCGTATTTATTTCCAGGCTGGTATACTCCGCTAGACTTCCTGCATTTAAGCTTTCCGTCATTTATTAAAAAGTGCCTCGAGTCTTTCAATGAAATCACAACTGTGACATCTTTGGAGACTAGATACAAATTAAGGAACCATTATGTGTAGAAATCATTTGGGTGATTTAAAATCAGATAAGTAAACATAATTCTCATGGTTTATAAGAAACCTTGTTGACCTTTCATTCTTTACTTGAGTAAGAGCAGATTAAGTATGTAAGAACGGGGGCGGGGATACAGATGATATAGTTAACAGTGTTTTATTACGTATATTTGTTTTTATTATATCACCATTTTGAAAATAATGATTGTTACAATTGCACAATTTAAGCTAAAAATTGTTTATTTTTCATAACTTTTGCATTTTTTTAGTGAAAATTCCAAGTTTTTCTATTATAAAGCTCTCAAAATCACATTTCAAATGGTGTGAATGGACCAAATGAGGGATGAGAACAAGCATAATACAAACAACACTGTAAACTGTTCTTTATTTCATGTATATCTATAGATTATCTCTAGAGAATTTAGTCTGATCTTCATTTCAAATGTAGCTGTCTGAGGGCCTAATCCATCAATGAGTATCACTGTCTTAAAATTGCTGTTGCGGTACAGTTTTAAATAGCAAAAGTTTTATGACCCTGCTTGTTTGCAACTCCTCATTCATTTTTGTACCGTGAGAAAAGTAAGGGAATTCTAGATTCTAGAGATTAACTAAAATTATGGATTGTGTTTCCCGACTCAGAGTAACACAGTATATTTATAAGGAAGAATTAGTGTGTACACAACTCCTCATTTTTAGCTGGATTTTTCATCGAAAAATTTCGGGTTATAGAATGGAGAAAACCAGTCGGGCGTGCGGGCGATAACAATTCTGCGTTAAAGTTTGCATTTTATGTAATTAAACCAGAGTTTTTATTCAATGGTTATCAAACTTGGTCAGACTATTTGTCGGCATGTTAACTTGAACATATATGATTATGGGTCATCTCGGGTCAAAACTAGGTCACTAGGTCAAATATTAAAAGAAATATTTGACGGTAATAAATTCAACAATTTTTATCAAATCTTCATGAAACATAGTCAGAATGCTTGTCTGCATTATATTTTGCATATTTTTAATATGGGTCAACCCGGGTCAAAATCTAGGTCACTAGGTCAAATCTTAGGAAAAATATTTTCACATCATAAATTCAACATTTTTTTCATATCTTGATGAAACTAGGTCAGAATATTTGCCTGCATAATATCTTTTTTAATTTTTTATATCGGTCATCCCGGGTCAAATTGAAGATCACTAGATCAAATCTTATGAAAATCTTTCCACGATATAAATTAAACAATTTTTGTAAAATCATTATGATACTTGGTCAGAATATTTGTCTGCATAATATCTTGAAAGTTCTTTAATATGGGTCATCCCATCTAGGTCAAAAGGTCAAATCTTAATAGAAAGAATTCTACGGTTATAAAAAAAACATTAATTTTTGTCAAATCTTTATGAAAATTTGTAAGAATATTTTTTACATATTGTCTTAAACATTTGTGAATTTGGGTCACCTCAGATCAAAAACTAGGTCAAATCTTAGGAAATATTTTCCCAATGTCATACAATTTTTTTAAGCTTACCAAACCTATCAATATCAGTCAGCAACTAAATTTAATTGCTATTTTATAAACACACATCTCAATCATGAACTTCATATCTACCCATATTTTTCAAAAATTTAAATTTTAATTAACTTCATGAAATTGTGTTTGGGGTCCCTAGGGTCAAGATCAAGGTCAATGTTACTAAAAACAGAAAAATGGTTGAAACTGGATAACTTTATTTAGGGTCGACATATCTTGACCCAACTGGGTAGAAATCAAGAGTTTTTAGAGACATTTCATTTCCTGAAAACTTTTATAACATCAATAAATCAGGTTGTTAAAAAGTATAAGACACAGTATAGCTTAACCGCATAAAAACACGTATTGTACGCATTTGCTTTGCAACGTAGAGCGTTCGTATTTGACGTTTTTAAGCCAATCTGTGGGCCCCATAAAAACAACAAAAAATGCCACACGTAGCTGAAAAGGTGCTACAGTATGTTATGGTAAGTGTTAAATTAGGGAAATTAAATTATTTTTCATTTATTTATAAGTTGCCTTATTACAGTTAAAACAAAGAGAGGGAAATAGAATCCTATCCTTAATATTGCAATATTGTACAATAAGTGTAAGTCAACTGTAATTTATTATTACACTTAAATAAAACATCGAACTTTTCAAAATGACTATTATTCATAGAACACAGTTGAATAGTTCTAGACACTCTATATTCTAGTTTCTATCCGCATATAATGTTCAATATGTATGCAAAAAGCTATAAAAACAAGCTCAGTAGCAAAACGTTTAAACATAAACCCGGTTTATGGCACTGGGCAAACGCCAAAGACATATAACATAAAATCACAAACAAACAACATGGAAGAACAGCACACAGCTCCACAAACAGCACAGTGCATACATACTATATATAAAAAACTAGGTATGTTTATCAAGGATTGTTAGGTACCGCCTTGGAACGGTAAGTAAATTTACTGGGGGCCTTAACCAGTTTAAGTGAACAGACCTCACTCTTATCCCAACAATCATATAAAAGAAAAAAAAACCGCAAAAGGTAAATCTTATCAAAGTATTCATTTTTGAATGGGTGAATAAGTCCGAACAATTGAGAGTCCTTTTATTTTCTCGATGCCACCAAAACAATATCAACTATTAGTCTAAAGCCTCTATTATACTATAACTGACAAGTTGGATACCTTTTGTTCTATTATTAACCTAACCTCACATGAGCTTACTAATATATTACACCTACATACTGACCTAGCTATTTAGCTGTAGTAAAAAGCTATTTTACAGAATCATCTGAAGGGGTGGACTTTAAATAACTGGTCAACCTTTCTCTGGTTTCTACAATTTACCAACAACTTAATAGACCCTATAGCATGATTAGCATTTAACATATGAGGACATTTTGATTAGGATAACAGTTTATAAATCTAAACAAAATATAGCTTGAACACTGATTGCAGTGCATTCAATGTTGTTAACTCCTGCAAGTATATACTTTAGAGTTGGACAGGCTGGTATGTAACCTGAGAATAAGAACTACTTAATATTTCGTAGTCCAATGCGCAATATATTTTCTTTATAAACGGCCTTTATTAGCCATCAAGATGAAAAACACATGACGCAGTGGAATTGATACACATGTTTTAAACTTAAGGTGTAACAACAAAGAACATCGTGTATTGCTGCTATATTTTATGCTCTGCAAAGCACTAATACGGGTCACTATTTTATAGGCTAGATCGTTGCGAGTCTTTTTTTATATGGGAGTCTATATTTTACAGAAAAGGAATAATTTAATCTTAAGAATTTTGACTGGGGGTCGATCTAACATGGGGGTCAAAATACATTCGTGTACCAACAAGCTTAAACAAATTTATGCCAACTAAACTTATCTCTGTATTCGAGATACAAAGAAATGAAATAATTTAAACCGCAAAGCTCTGCCACGTGTATCAGATAACGTTCTGACACATAATCCAGATCCGTATAGCTGCGTAGCTATACATTTGACGAGATAGTATATAATATTTCAAAATCATTTCAGGGATCAGCCATTATGACAAAGCGCATTAAACGTATCTAGTTAAAATTCCAAAAGTGATACCATTACATTTACATGTGATGGGGGATAACCTCTAGGATACCAAACTATTACAAAACGTTTTAAAACGGAGAACCAATACATTGCTGTCTTACACTGATCATACAAGGTCAATGATAACAGTTGAAGAGTTGAGACGAACGTTCTCGGACATTCTTTTTTCAGTAACAAATTGTTAAGGATTACATTTGAAGAATCACATTTTGTAAGTATTTTTCTTTTGTTTATATGATTTAAAAGTTGTTTGAAACAGCCCGAGTTTCGCACATACAATGTAATGCCAAATAAAACTCATGTGTTTGTATTTTTTCCGATATTATCTAAACTACAAAAAGGATGACAATATGATTATGAGTACAATTATTAATTTTGCAATAGGAAACGAGTTTTTTACTTTGACTTAAGAATTACAAGCTCATCGTTATACAAACAAATATACAAACAAAACATAGCATGTGACATGTAAAACAAAAAAAAATAATGGGTATAAGGTTTCCTTAAACACATAAAAAAGAAACAAATTTGTGAGAGTAAATATATATTATCTAAACAATCAATTTTATTAAACGGCATTCTCGTAATTAGTCAGAAGTTTGCAACTAAAAGGGAAGTTTCAAATTATGAAAATGTAGCTGTTACTATAACCTATACTATAACTTTTTTTCATTCGGGAAAGCTTAGGTTTAACATTTTCATCAGTTCAATGAAAACAAAAATGTAAACGAAATAATGTATAAATGTTTCTGAATGGATCGGAAGAAAAGCCCGGGTTCGATTCCCGCGCGGACCAGGTCATTTCTGTTGTGATTGATTATGAAATCCTTTCTACGACCATTTGCACAGTACCACTGCCCTTGGCATGTACAGGAGTTGTCAGTTCCTTGCAGAAGTGAAGGCACCTAGTACTGGTTCACCGCCCAGGATAGGTGTGCGGTGATTGAACTATTGCTTGTTTTTGCTATACTGAGTATTTAAAATTCCTACGTGATGCAATGAATATTTAACATTTTGCAGTTATTTTTATTTTTTGCTGTAAATGATAGGGTTACTGTAGGGATAATACATGGTTTAAAAATAAAACTGGACTATCTAACACAGATTTCAATTAAACATAACCATATCAAATGGTGTTGGTGTTGCAAGTTAAATTTGTTAAATTCCAGCAATTAATTTGAATACTAAGCTCATGAGTGATCGTTCTCTCGGATCTTAAAATGTTTGCCACAATCTTTACGTGAATTAAAAAGTCATTGTGCTAACTGTTCCTTTTAGATGGTAAACATATATTAGAAAAAAAAAACAGTTTAATAATTTATGCTGTATTGCAACAATTGTTTTTCTATAATCAGTTTATACCATTGTTTGTTGATAAAGTGTTTTTTATCAAACAAGCGTTATAGTTTTATTTTACAATAATAATTTGGCTCACTTATTTTGATAACGTGATGATCCATTTTGCAACATTGAGATGTATCCCAAACTGACGCGTTTCCACGCAAAGTCAATATCATAACAAAAAAAACAGAGCCTATTTTATGATAAATTTGTCCACCAGGTATTTTTTGGCAAAAATTAACTTATTAATTATTTAATTAGAAAGCAAAAGTAAATGTATAAATATTAACAAAGTTAACCAAGATTAATTTAGGTAACTGACCAATTCAAAACAGATAACTGATTTCAAAGAGTTGACTGTAGAAAATTATCTTGACCAACGCAACACACATGCACATTGTCATATATCATTACATTATATAATTATACATTACATAATTGTATACATGTGACCATTAGCATTTAAAAACAAAAGATACATAATAGTTTTTAGTTTTGAAATCAAGAAGAGTACAACTATGGCAATACTGTGTTATTAACTTATACATATTGAATATACTTTCATTAAACTGTTGTAATTAAAATATCTGCAAATTTCAGAAATTCAACCTCAAATTTTTCAAATTATTTCAGTTTTGGGCCATCTGTTTACTGTTACTGACCTACCACGAACAGGACAGTAAACACCGGAACAAAGCTGTTCTGTTTCGAAACATTCCTTATCTCTACCACACAAATGCCTTTATCTGCACATTTATAATATCAAGTAACTCAACGACAAAATACTTGCTGACTTTATAAAATCAACAAAATCTATGAAAAGCTTTGCTGTTGTGGTAAATCTTATTATTCTATTTGGAAACTGTTCAAAGTTTTGTCATGTAAGAGCCAGGCATAGAAAAGATGGCGGGGCCCTGGTAGTAAGTTACACACTGATATGGTTATTGTACTGTACAATGCTGATTGTAATGGCTTCTTTTCTCATCTGCACAAGAGGAATTTCATTTGCATCTGGTGTATTCTCAGTGGCTCTGCGAACCCTTGTACAAAAATCACAACCAAAAATTCTGCAGAGTCATTATCATACTAAAGCAAGTATTTATCATTTATCAATTTGAGGTGCCTGATCCCACTGACACTTACCTTCTCTCTACCATCAGCTAGGTCGAAATTCTTTAGGCAATTACTTACCATTTTAAAAATTATAAAGTCGAAAAGGCTCATTTCCTTGACAAATTTAGGTTTTTTTCTCTTGCTGATCGAACTATACGTGCCTACTAATGTGTTTTGTATATTGTCATATGTCGCGAAGCACTCGTGATAACAGCTAGCACACAGTCATTCTCGTTCAAATGTGTGTCCTTTTTCAAGATATTTATGCTCAATCGATGTTAGTTAAATTTATTTAATGCATAAGTATCCTTCCGAGAGTAATGTGATGAAATAGTCATGAACGATTCAATATCTTGACGAACAGTTTAAAGCATATCGCCTAGAGTTTTGTTTGATCTGCTCCCATCAGACATACCTCTTCGATCTCTTCCAGCCGCACCAGAAATTCCTGTTTTGCCATGTTCTGTTTCTATTTTCTTTTAAGATATATCCAAAGTATACAGGAAAAATCTTTTGCAAACTCTACTTGCTGTATTTTCAATTAAGTGAGGATAGTAAAATTTGTGTTGTGTAAAAGTGTGTTGTCATCTCAAATGATGATTTTTTTTTCTCTTGCCCTTTTTGAATTGTTGGTTAATTTGAAATTAACTATTTTTGTTTAGAACTGCACCCTAACTGCTAGTATGAAGTAAACATGCAACTGATAGTGGCATTTAGATTGACATTTAAGTTAAAATCCGGCTTTAGGTTGTATTTAGTGTCTTTGCTTGCCCTTTTTATTGATAATATGTTTTTCATTCCTTCGCCGTTTAGTGGTGTTCCTCTTCCAATCCATTTCATTCCTAACCCTCTTTTTACCCCGTTGTGAACTTTGTATATTTCAACATGAAAGTAATCTATGGTGTTATCATCACTGCTTGATACATGCACCTCATTTATATTGTGCAAAAATGTTGAGGTATAATTAAGTGTTTCTATAAATTCATCATTTAATAATCACTGTCTCAAGTACTTGTTTTTTAAATACAATGTTTACAAAATGTGAGTTGTCACTATATCAGCTGCTGTTCAAAAGTATTTCCGTTGGTTTAAATTTTGTTTTTATATTTAACCAATACTTATTAAGATTAGCAAAAGAAGGTAGAATAATCCCTCAGTGTACTCAGAACTTATCAAAATTTATAATTTGATTCCATTGCTTTGACAACTAACAATTAAATGTAAATAACCCCTAATACCGGTTCTAACATTTTAAACCTTTTTGATGTATATTTAAGTTGTACCATGGTATCAATTTTCTTCAAAGCGCAATATAGGTAAACCTACTATTTACAGCTTACTAGTAAATATGTTTTGATGAAGATACAAAATTATTTAAAACTGGTAATTTTGTATAACAACTTAACTTATTGACACATTCAAAATTAACTTATATTCTTGGGTGGAGTATCATTTATAATATGTCATCACATTCGTCCGCCTGGTATATCGCTTTTTATTCTTCTCATTTACCTTTAGAAAACCTATATCGTCTGTTTGATCCCTCTCAGATTATATTGTATCCGTCCTTTTAACTGGTAACCTCTTGTTATACATGGATATTCTATACGGAAAATACGGCGAAGGTACAACTTTCCATGAGCGATTCATTCTTACTTTCGGTCACTTTCATGACAAGTTTTGAGGTAGTTGCTTCTTTCCTAATCGTTTGTTATCAGTTTAAAGGCAACTTTTCTTGCGACCTTACATGTACGTGTAACATAAAGTGGATAAAAGTCTGCTTTGTTCGTTATCCTATTTGAGATGTTTTTTGTACAAACTGAATGATACCATTTTGTCGAGTATCAATTAGTATACAAGTCTTAATGGTATTTTTTTCCATTTATGTTTATATCATAAAGAATGCATAATATAAAAACATAAGTACAAAATTATTAAACACGCATAATTATGACATGATATGCAACGCTTATAGGAATGATGGGATACACACATTAATTGTAACGATACTCAGCGCTCAAGGTTGTCTTAAAGTCACACTTTTAATTGTCTAATTGTTGTCATTAGGGATTATATTACTGCTCACGTAATGCTATCAATAATGAAATAAATAAATGTGCACATTTCTTTGGTCTTGATGTCAGCGTCAGTTTGTTTTAGACAACTGAGTTCTGAGTCCATGAAAGCATTTTAGTTATTGTGTTATTTTGATTAGCAGTACTGGCCGTGATGCCGTATTTCCGCATAGGTGTGAACGTTGAACGTGAAAATGTCTACATTCAACTTTTCGACGCAGTTGAAGGTCATGTGCAACTGTACTGCAAAGGCCGATTTCATAAATCATCTCAGTGAAAAAATAAATTTTCATTAAAAAAACGTTGAATTTAAAGGAAATTAAAAGAAGTTTCTACAAAATCATAACGAATGCAAGATAAAGCCTATGAATAATTTGTTGGAAAATAGAAGGTATAATTTTAAAATATTTGTAGTTCAAATTTCGAAATATATCACTTAGAAGCTTAATGAATACAGCTCAATTGGCTGCACATATGTGATAAAACCGATCACTGCTGAAACACGCCATAAATTATCGTGGAAGGTAGATTTTTGTGAGTTAACAATCTTCTTCCAGGCTGCTGTAGACGGTAGTGAAGATGTCTAGCGATATAAGTCCTTGTATTTTATCATGTTATATTTTCGCATGTCACAATCAATGTCAGGAATAAAGTCAATTTGACTAGATTTGTTTCTTATGATGAAAACCTGTAGCCTTTAAACAAAACATCTTCGTTGGAGTGTTTTTGACTGCATACAGCACAGGTTGTGAAAACCCCCCATAAGAATACGTTTGTCAAACTATGCAATCATGAGCTCGTCATCCTAGCAGGCACGGGGTCATTACTTAGGAAAAATATCAGAAAAGGAATTTCATTTTCAGAAAATTATGTATCATCATAAACTGAATAAATTGTACATACTTATATATGGACGATAAAATGATTTCGACCTACTACTACTACTACTTCTACTACTACTTCTACTTCTACTACTACTACTACTACTACTACTACTACTACTACTACTACTACTACTAATACTAATACTAATACTTTATCAGCACTTCCACTGCATCTGCCACTGCCACTGCTTCGGTCTCGTGTGACACGGATTCTTCCACAAACATTTCGAAGTGATACAACAAAAATTTTCAATATGGATCAATTCAATGGTTTGCTCTATCCCTTGTTACTACTTACAATTGTTTGCCGACGCTGATTTATTTTCTTGTTTTGCTTACAAATGAGTGCCGACGATGCTTTATACTCCATTGTTGTTTTGGTGCCGATGGTATTATTTCATCACTTAGTATAATATATCTTATTATCGTCTACACCTTTCCTTAAATCTGAACTCTTACAGATAGAACGTTTTGATAACATTTTCTCTTTTTTTGTGTTGGAACGAGCCATATTTTGCGAAAATCCATGGAAACAAGGGATATAAGACTGCTGACAAAACATAGATCGCAGATTTTTATATTTAAGTTATTTTTTTATGTTTTATGCATTTTTCTTTAACCGTAAGTAACGGGCTAAGCCATAAATAATAAATTTTCGAAACGGCAAATCTACGATCTGATCTTTTGTCAGCAATCTTTTCCCATTGGTTTGCAAAAAAATACTCTTTCCAAAACAAAACAAAAAATTGTAAAAACGGTAAATCTGTGAGAGTGTAGCTTTAGAATACTACGAGTATATCCGAATTATTATTGTTATAACTACTGATTTTTCTTCAAGTTAGATTTAGTATTCATAAATTATTTACCTTTACATGAGAATTATTCATACTCCAAGGTGAGAAACTTGCTATATATGGGCAAACAGATATTGAAAACATAACTTCCAATTAAAAAAAGAGTTTTTTTTTTATCAATTTACCTCTACTAAAATGAGCATGTACGAGTATACATATATCAAAATGTCGCGATACTTTTGACATGTTTATAAGAAAAGACAGATATTAATTTTAATTTATATTCATGTATTTTTATTGTTTGTTTGTTTGTGTGTTTTTTTATAAAATCTAAATAGTTCAATAGCCATATACCATGGACATTGTTCTGAGTATAACATTAACTACATGTAACAAAATGTATTCACTGCATGTTCAAAGTATACGTTCATAATGTACGTGCTGTTTGTTTCTTTTTAGTTAATCACTATGGCGACCGGTAGCGAACAGAATGTACGTATATTTTTGTATACTTTTGTAAAACTTATTTTTTATGTTAAAATAATTATTTGTTAAAGCTCGATTGTGAAAACAGCTTATTCTAAGACACCGAGAGAACATACCTTTGAGGAGGCTCGAAGTGACGTTGTGGAGTGAACACCTATACTGAATATGATTTATATTTATTCATTGCCATATTCCGGCACCTGAGGAATCGGGTGTCTATAAAATCAGAAATGCACCTTCCTTTATTTTGACATTTTAAGTGTATTATTTAATAATCAGAACATATTTGACCGTTTAACATACTTTGGTATTAAATTTAAATACAATGGTTTAAATGATGTTATTATAATGCTCAATGAACAAGCCTTAAATGTTTATAATAATCTTTTATGTATATTCAGCAGAGTAAAGCTAGATTTTAAAACGAAATTATTACTATTATGTTGTGCCTATTATCACTCTCGGTTGTGAAGTCTTGGAAATCTATAGTTTTACTGAGGTTGACAAGCTACACCTTTAGTTCTATAAACACATTGTTGGTGTCCGACAACTGATCTCGCGGCTGTTATTGGTGAGCTTGGTCGTTTTGCACTATCTGTTGTATGAAAAGAGAGAGCTCTTAAATGATGGCTTAAATGACTTCCCCAAACTCTATTATAAGTGGTTATGATAGGAATGTTATAACATTGTATTCGTGAATATGAATATAAAACTAAGTAAGGTTAAAGCTTAAAGCTGTTTAACACCTCCTAAATAAATTTGAGTTTATTTTTTTATTAAATTTTAACAACGAAATAAATCATTTCCCATTACTTACACAAATACTTTATGACCATTATATTCAGACATGGTTCGATATAGTGAATTCACAGGGCAAGTTAGAATTTAAATTAAAAAAGTATATCGACAACATCGACGAAGAGAACCATCGAATTGCTTTATCAAGATTCGGAGTGACTGCCCATTCCTAAGAGCTTGAAACTGGAAGACACAAAAAATATTAGAGAACTATGTACCTCCAATATGGTTTTATCAGAATATCCCTTTTTATGTATTTGTCCTCTATATATAGAATTTAGAACTAAATGTAATATAAACAGATCGTTTAACTCTATTCGAAAATTTGTATCTACCTTATCTATTAATAATTATCAGGTACCTTGCCAAAAGAAACGATACATTTGCTATCGGTGTCTCTTGATTTTTTTAAATGTTACATACAGTAGCATTTGATTGTATTAATATATGTTTATATTGTAAATGCGTAAATGTTAGCATGTGTATGTACTCGTGTGTAGCTTAAATTATAGTTTTCAAATACTTACTTGTTTGTATGTTGATACTTTTCTCTTTTCTTTGTATTACCTTCTTTCTTTTTTGCTAATATTGGCAATACACTGAAACTGACATAATTGAGTATGAGTCCATTCTTTCGTTTAATGCAAGACATATACCAGTACAACAAATACAAATACGCCATGTGCAGAAAATTAATAGAAAATCGTCATGTCAAATCATTTTTATCATTATTATTATTATAATCATTATAATTATTGTTATTATTATTATTGTTACTATTATTAAAATTATAATTATTATTATGATTATTATTATTATTTTTTTTAGTAGTAGTAGTAGTAATAGTAGCAGCAGCAGCAGCAGCAGTAGTAGTAGTAGTAGTAGTAGTAGTAGTAGTAGTAGTAGTAGTAGTAGTAGTAGTAGTAGTAGTAGTAGTAGTAGTAGTAGTGGTAGTAGTAGAAGTAGTTGTAATAGTGGTGGTGGTGATGGTGGTGGTGGTGGTTGTGGTTGTGGTTGTGGTGGTGGTGGCAGTAGTAGTAGTAGTAGTAGAAGTAGTAGTAGTAGTAGTAGTAGTAGTAGTAGTAGTAGTAGTAGTAGTAGTAGTAGTAGTAGTAGTAGTAGTAGTAGTAGTAGAAGTAGTAGTAGTAGTAGTAGTAGAAGTAGTAGTAGTAGTAGTAGTAGTAGTAGTAGTAGTAGTAGTAGTAGTAGTAGTAGTAGTAGAAGTAGAAGTAGTAGTAGTGGTGTTGGTGGCAGTAGTAGTAGTAGTAGTAGTAGTAGTAGTAGTAGTAGTAGTAGTAGTAGTAGTAGTAGTAGTAGTAGTAGTAGTAGTAGTAGTAGTAGTAGTAGTAGAAGTAGTAGAATTAGTAGTAGGAGTAGTAGTAGTAGTAGTAGTAGTTGAATTAGTAGTAGTAGTAGTAGTAGTAGTAGTAGTAGTAGTAGTAGTAGTAGTAGTAGTAGTAGTAGTAGTAGTAGTAGTAGTAGTAGAAGTAGTAGTAGAATTAGTAGTAGGAGTAGTAGTAGTAGTAGTAGTAGTAGTTGAATTAGTAGTAGTAGTAGTAGTAGTAGTAGTAGTAGTAGTAGTAGTAGTAGTAGTAGTAGTAGTAGTAGTAGTAGTAGTAGTAGTAAACTCACCAACACGTATTTTCAATGAAAAACAAAATCGATATTTAATAAATTCCATATATTTCATTTTTCTTATAAATTCTGCTAAAGTAGTTATAACTCAATCAAATTAAAGAAGTTTGATATCATAAATCGATGGATAACATTGTTTATTGCCTGTTTGTCTAATGATGTAAGAAACTCTGCTATCAACATTCCTGTGTGACATGTTATATTTTTTTTATACACTCTCATGCCAATTAACTTATTATTTTGTTTTCTGTGTTTGTATCATTATCTATGTTTTTGTTTGACTGCATACCATTTACATACATGTATATTTGAAAAATTGTGTCATTGATTATAAACTGTACATGCTTACATCAGAATAAACTTTATGTATGTATGTCTAAACTTATAATTAAAAATAAATTGATATAGAAAGACCATAAAATGAATGTGTCAATAACTTTAGGCGAGTTGTTTGTACAATTCACATACTACATTTAAATCAAATGCAAACAAAAGCTCATAATATCTTACAGGAATGTCTGGGATTTGAAACTAATGGGACTCGATATTTTCGGTTTGGAGTTCGACCACATGTTAATAGTGTATATTAGAAGTCGAAATCGATGCATTTTACAACATTCGATGCGTATTTGTCTTGCAAATTAACATAATACTGACTAGTTTAGAGGGTGCGTGCATATAGTGTCCCTTTTCCCGGTACGGTCGTATAAAGTTTAAAAGAAAATCTGCAATGTCACGAAACCAGATTTTAATTAATGCAATAACGTACTTCGTGATATATTAGCTTTGATTATCTAAATCATTTTTGCTATTTTGAGTGACAGGGATCTTAACAAAAAAGCATCTGACAACCTTTACCCCAATAACCCATAAAGATATCAAAATGTACATGTTTATATCAACAGGATTTAAACGAAGTTTCATCCACTAAAATTTATACTATCTGCAGCTTTCTGATCTCAATGTTTGAAATAAAATGTGTGTTGTTAATTGTAATGTTTTCGAAAATGTTAATATAACGATACTTATCAAACTGCCGCTAGTAGTGTTATTTATCTTCCTACTACTACTACTCTAAAACGTACTAATGACATGCTATAAAACAAAAAATAATCTAACAAAATAATGAAATTGTTTTTTTTTTTCTTTTAGAAATATGCAGATTTTAAAGGTTCAGACAACTTGACGCCGGGAGAAATCATTATAGAGCTAGACAAAAAACTGAATGATTGGAAAAACGTGCCTGTGAATATTGCGGTCGTAGGGATCACGGGAACTGGAAAATCCGCATTTGTCAACGCGTTCTTGGGACTCAAACATAACGATCGGAGGGCGGCTAATGTCGGCGTTGTTGAAACTACGAAATATATATCAAGATACCCGCATCCAAATACCGATAAACTTATTTTCTGGGACGTCCCTGGTATTGGAAGTGAAGACTTTCCAGCGGCAACATACCGCGAGAAAGTTAAAATGAAATCATACGACTTCTTCGTTCTAATGACAGCTCGTCGCTTCATGGAAAATGATGTGAAGTTGGCACAAATGATAGAAGCGATGGGAAAGAAGTTTTTCTTTGTCAGGTCCCAAGTTGATGTTGATATTGAAAGCGAAGCCAAACGCACTCATCTACGTACTGAAGATGTTGAAGAAAAAGTTCTAAGCAAAATACGAGAAGATAGCATCTCAAGGCTCAAATCCCTTGGAATGAACGACCAAACAACTTTTCTGATAGATAACTATAGCATCGACAAGTATGACTACGGTGAATTGATCGAAGCAACGCAATCTGGACTTGACCAAATGCAACAATCTGCCGTGGCGTTTTCTTGTACACACTTAACATCAACGTACCTGATTGAAAAGAGGGCTCAAGATCTATATTGGAGAATCCCAATTGTTGCGACAAAGTGTGGTCTGGTTTTGTTAGATTCATCCCGCGTGGAGGTGATGAATGATGAAATACGTTTGTACCGAAAGCAGCTCGGCATCGACATCGAGCAAAAGTATTTGTATGAGCCAGGAAAAATAGTCACATGGTTGAAAGGAGTTGTCGGACATTTTAGCAGCAAACTTCAAGGCCAGAGTATTGCCACTATTTATACGGTGTTTGCTAGATTCAGAAATAATAAAACGTACGAACAAACAAAAGAACGACTAGAAAAAGAATTGAATGGTTTATATAACCAAGCGATCGAAAACACGAGAAATATGTATACATTGACTGCGGCAAAAGGAAATCCGTAAAATAAAAGATTTGACAGAATTTCGACTGAATATCGTAACATCTATGTTTCTATAGACATACTGACATGTTAATGTGAAATGGAAATAACATGGACATTTCAAGAATCCAAACATTTGAATGACAACATTGTAAACCAATGTAAAAAATATGCATTGTTTTAGTAAATATGTGTAAAACGGAGTTAATCCCTATTATAAAAAAACAGGATACGACATTTAGGACGGCAACAATAAAATAGTGTACGTAAAGAAGCGATTGAAAATTAGAGAAAGCTGAATTCATAGGGAAAGTGATAAACTAAAATAAATGATTTCCTAGCACTTAACTGACTGAATATCTCGTTACCTATGTTTCTATAGACAGACATGTTCATGTTCTTGTCCAGTTACCGAGAATTCTTTTAAACTTAATAATGTAATGAAAACTACTGTACCATTCTAAGAATTTCAACATGCAATTGAGAACACTATTACACCACTGCTGGATATATATTGTTTCAGAAAATGTGTGTGTCGAAGAGAATTATAACAAATAACGAAATTAACAGGGAAAGCATATTTCGGCAACAGAATACAGATGTTGAAACAAAAGGTTTGTGACAACAAACCCAAGACTCATACTTTAGCTGAAACAAAAGGAACATATTCACAGCTAGTCTACTGATACAGATTTAAAAACATATAATATTAACAGTTGCAAACCAAAAGTATACATGAGACAAACAAATAAAAGCAAATAATTATTTCTTATCAATGTAGATTGTATGCGTGTCACGTGAAAAAATGTTTTAGTTGTTTGGTACATTATTCAATTTAAGTTTTGTGGTGGTTGCAACATTTAAAATGGTAACAGTCGGTACCTCGTGTTTAGAAAGGACCACTCATAAAAAACTTAAACGAGGCATTTAAGTAATAATGTAGCGGCGGTGCTCTTTCTTGAAGTTTCTAAGTAACTAATTCTCGCATCGATATACTGAAATGCAATTGTCGTGTTTTCTTTGTAATTGGTTTTATTTCAGCTTTATGTTCAATGACTATATGTACTGTTTTTCATTTTGTTACGACTGAAGTATTGGTTTCCGCTTATGGGTTTGTGTATCCTTGAGCAAATGTTGCGATGCTCATTACTGTCAAATGCAAATACTCGTATTTAACGAAACTTTTACTATCAGTTATCTTTATGATTACCTTCTGAAGGATCTCTATTCCAGAGTACACATTTTCCATGAATGTAAGTTGATTCAGATCAACGTGACAAAACATGTACAGTGAACGTATTTAATTAATTAGACACGTGAAGACTATCCTTTTCGTTAACGGTCTAAATATTAAATACATATTTTATTGATTTTTTTTTTGTAGATTTGCTCTATATAATATTTTTGAAAAAATATAGGCACATCCGAAATGCTTAATCCCATCATTTTAACAGCTACTTTTTATCACGTTTTGTTTATTTTTCTTATCATTTACATGTGCATTTATGTATAATATTTTAAGCAGAGAATACACTTAAATTGCCATTACCTATCTTTGTTATTTATTCCAATATCTGTAGAAAAAACAAATATTAACATATGCTCTGCCATTAATATTGATTACGCGGATTACGGAGCAGTGCAGACGTGTTTTTTTGTGTTCTAACGTGACCTTAAAATTTCATAAGATACACTTAAGACATAGAGTTGAAATTTATATGTGCATATTCGTAAAACTGAGAGGAATATCGCTAATGCTTCTAGTTGGATCTAGTTGGATGCCAATTAATTGGTTGAGGAAATATCTTGGAAAATAATTAAACAGCGTTTGAAACAAAGGAAAGTTATATTTCGCGCGCAACTGGGTATCATTATTGGTTTACTGCGGATTACAGTGCTCTATGAGCGATTACGGTACATCAAGTAGCGAACACCTTTCACGACCCGAACAAAGGATTTAACTTCTAGGCGACAATTAAAGAGTTGCTACACATGTCAACGTTGCTAAGCCCCAGCGACCCGAGGGTAGTTGTCAACAATGAATTACTAAATATTAAAAAGGAGATGCTCGATAAATCCGACCTATCCAACTACTCTGAACTCGACAGGTCCGATGGCGAATGGTCGCAAGCCCCACTGCCGCACCAGTTCTTCGAGGAGCTAGACGATAAATTGTTTGAACTGCCTAAGGAAACCTTCATAAAGGACATCCTTAAAGTCCGCCACGGTGATTATACAATAATCAATGAGTATCGCGAGCGCCTGGCGACTAGAGCGCGGCCACTTCCGGGATGCCCGCAAGGTAAACTCGTGAATCGCCGTAATACAAGCCACCAGAGAAGAGAGGATAAATGCGCAAGTGACTGTTACACTATCCAGGCATTCATTAATGGCGAAAGAACGCGTGACATTGTTGAAGTGTTTTCAACAGCGAGTAGTCAGAACGAAACTGTGGTCATTGACGACGATCTCTCAAATTACAAATTCCTCCAGCCGGACATATACGTGATCCTATCACAACTACAGTCTGACATTAAGGAAATTGGAAGACAGCATGCTAGTGACTCATTCACTCTCCAGCAGTTGCAGACTGATATTAACAACGTAAGCGTCGCTTTCAGAAGATTTAATGGAAGGTTAAACAGTGTTCTAGCAGGCCTTCCCAGGCAAAATACTGATTAACATTTACAAACACTACAGACTGATGTATCGAGGCTCGAATCGAGCATAAACAATATTTTGTGGCTAACGACAGTGAAAGTGCTAAAGAGCATCCGATCGAAAATCATATTGTTAAGCCAAAAGAACCTGAGTACACCGTGCAACGACTCAATGAAGTCCCCATAAGAACATACAGCGAGGTTCTAAGCTCCCCGCCCAATCAAATAGTTGTCAACGAATGCAACACGTGAGATAACCCTACACGACTGACGCTAGGTGGTAACCATAAAATGCCATCCACCCTTGAAGGGGCTATACCAGCGACGATGAACACGGTGCATAACCAACAAACCCAGGCTGGTGCCGTCGTTGAAGCAACGCCCCAACAGCCCAATGTAGCAGACAATAATAAAAAGCATACCGGTACTGTCATGATTCAAAATACGTCCCACAGGCACTCGAGCGAACCGGAAGCCCATCACTATAACCACAGGCAATCCGAACGATTTTTTGCCGTAAGGAGAAAGAAGACATTATCCTATCATATCGGGAATATTGATCCTAGCGTGACCGAGGATGATATCGTCGACTATCTTACGGAGGGCGGTGCACATGCCAAACAAGTAAGACTTTTTCGTGGAAAGTATGGTTCTTCAGCCAGAATAAATATTTACCCCGAGGACATATCCGTTGTCGAAAGCGAGAACTTTTGGCCGGAAGAAGTAGTTTTTTCGCAAATGGGTCAGCAAGGCAGAGTTTGAGCATGAGCGGAAGTGGGAGAGACGCAAGACGGACGTCCGGCGCTATGGTTATATCAGGGACGACGACGACTACCAACGTTACCATGGCAACAACCAAGGTCATTCTTCAAGAGGCCGCTCCAACGACGATTGGTACGACCGTGGCTACGACCGTGAAGAAAAGGACGACTGGGACCCAGCCAGAGACGAGTATTAGTTCGATAGTGTTCATTAACTGACCGCATCTAGTCCGTATATGTACGTTCAATTATCATGATCAGTGTTAACACAATACTAATTACAATTATGATCTTAAACATTGCATGTTGGAACTGTAGAGGTATTATGTCATCTGCTTACACGTTAAGCTCTATTTTAGACACGTATAAGGTGGACATATCACTTATAAGATCACAGATCTCTGAACTTCTTTGATTCTATTACAACTAATTATGTTTCATACGTGAACATAGACGATTCATTAGATCCCTTTAGTATGTTACGTTGCGGAAAAGCTGGTACTGCAATTATGATAAATAAGCACTTGTGCAAGTATGTATCAAAACTAGACAATATTAACAACAGCCGAATCCTCGGAATTGAACTTAAGATTTATAACCACCTGCCTCTATATATATTTTGTATTTATATGCCTGCCTGTAACGATCTCGATTTGTACAAAGAAACTTTAAATGATGTGAACGCCCTGTACGCATTCTATTCTAGAATAGGTACCGTCATTCTAGCAGGCGATTGGAACGGGCAAATAGCTCAAGGCGTTATGTCACCTAAATCCGTATTGCTAAAACGGTTTATGCATCAAAATAATCTGCAATCTGCTCAGAGTGTGAATGAATTCAACGCTGATTTTACGTTTATTCCTAATCGTACGGGACTCGATCATGTATTTATTGAAAAGTCAACGATCAATGACGTGTGCTCATACAGAACTCTGTCACCTGATCAAATCTTAACGTCAGACCACCTGCCCATAATAACTTCTTTTAAAATGCAAGTGTCAACAACTAAATCCGATAAGATCATTAAAATACAGTGTATATCATGGACGAAATGCACGCACGCTCACTTAGTAAATTACAAAACATGTATAGCCCATACCCTTATAGTACAGTAACGTGCGATCCGGACGAGTTAAAAGAGAGACTCGTCAGTGCGCTTCATTCAGCCTCGGTACACCTTCCTATAAGCACCTTTAACGAGCACGTAAAACCATACTGGTATGCGGAGGTAAAGCATTCCTATGCGCATGCCCGGCGTGCAAAGAAAGAATGGTATGATCAAGGTAACCCCGCGACGTCCATTCGCAGACTTTTCGAGACTATAAAAGCGCCAAGCGTGAATTCCGGCGCACTCAGCGACACCATCGTGATACGTTCGAAAACAAAGTGTTTGATGACCTTGATAAATCCGCTGAATTGGATCACAGAACATTTTGGAAATCATTGCGCGCAAGAAGTGGCAATTTCGAACTATGTAATTGTATTTCCGTAGATAACCATTCTTACAAACATGAAGAGGTCGCTGAGGGATTCAAACACCATTTCGCGAAAGTATTTAGTGCGACGACATCGGCTGATAATCTAGATTCAAGGCAACACTTCGAATTAAATGACTATTTGTAAGAAGATACGTATGTCACGAACACTATTACTAAATTAATTACATTCACAGAGGTGAATAACGTCATAAAAAGCCTTGCACGAAAAAAAAGCCCAGGTTTAGACAACGTACTAAACGAACACGTACTTAATTCAGGCACTGAGTTCACTTCGGGATTGACCTTACTGTTCAATAGCATTATCGCGAACGAGTGCGTCCCGTTATCGTGGCAAACGAGTGTCCTCATCCCCGTCTACAAGGGAAAGGGTAAGGATAAATCCGACCCCGCTAGTTATCGGCCAATTTATTTGATACCATGTTTCTGTAAAATATTCGAAAAAGTTATCCTTAATAGGCTAAACACATTCACAAAACTAATGAAAATGGACTTCCCTTGCCAACAACAACACGGATTCCAGAAAAACTTAAGTTGCATAACAACGTCCTTTAACTTTCAAGAGACTGCTCTGTACAATATTGAACGTGGCAGCGACGTCTACGTGGCGTGTCTGGACCAGCGCGCCGCCTTTGACACCGTGCGGTACGGCTCTTTAATGCAGAAGCTCGGACGTCTTGGCGTCAGGGGTAAGCCCCTTCGCCTGCTTCAATCGTCATATAATAACTTGCGTTGCGTCATCAGATATAGCGGCCAGTCATCTAACACCTTCGATATTGTGCGTGGGGTCCGTCAGGGTGGGGTCATGTCTACATTTTTGTATCTAGTCTACGTCGACGAGCTACTCCATACTCTAGAAAAAAAGTAAATATGGTGCAAAGGTGATGTCTGTTAAATGTAATAACCCTACATTCGCAGACGACATCTCCTTACTAGCAACTTCCCCCAACAGTCTGCAGAGTCAAGTCGACATCGTATATAGATACTGCCGCCGATGGAATATCGAAGTTAACGTAACAAAATCGCCAACCATAACAATTTCAAAACGTCGTCGTCCCCTCCCGATAAGTGTTGTCTCTGGCGACGCTCTTATATCAAATGCACCTTTTGCAAATCATCTCGGTATACTTCAAAAGTCGAACTGAAAAATAGATGAACGAATAAGTGGTCGAATTCAAAAGGCTCGAAACTCACTTTTTTCAATCATTTCACAGGGCGTTCCCCTTATACGTGAACCCTTTTACCTCAGTAAGCTTGTATAAAAAGGTTGTTCTACCAACACTTTTGTATGGATCTGAACTATGGAATGACATGTCTAAATCCGATGAAAATAAAATTGATGTCTTCCAACACTTTGTATCAAAGAAAATTCAGGGATTGTCATTGCGTTCACGTTCAGATATGGTACAGTCTATGCTAGGGCTACACAGAATATGTTCTGAAATTGATAGTAGAAAGCCTATGTTCTTACATAAATTATTGTCCCTTCCTGACCATTGTAATACGAAACTAATATTTACTTGCAAGTATTATATGTATATACGTGATAGAAACACAGCTAGATCAGGATTTATTCCCGATATCTGCTACATCCTACAAAAGTATAATATTGTTCATATGATAAATGATTACATTGTTGAATCTGTTTTGCCATCCAAACACGTTTGGAAAGCACATGTCAAAAGAACAATTAATGCTTATGAAATCGACATGTGGAACACTAGAATAGAAAATGATCCAACATTTATGTTATTTCGTATACTGCATCCACGTATCTAACCATGTGTCATTTACGTCGTAAGTAAACAACGATCATTTCGAAACACGACGCTAGCTATTGCTAAACTATGGTGCAAATCAATTGTCTTAAGAAACATGTACTGTATAAAATGTAATTGTATTTACCAAGAAGAATTATCGTATGTTATTGCCGAATGCGACAACACTGTCCATCTACTTAATGAGTTCTTAGTGCATGTATTGTCAATTTGTTCAAATGACTTTGTAACCGAACTTGTTAGTCTTGATGCCATTGGTTTCTTTCTCCGTCTTCTTGGCGCTCCTTTGCCGCCATTACTCGATAGTTCGGATGAATACGCATTCCTTAACGTGTCGTATTCTTTTATTGTGAAATGCATGAAAGCTTACTTCTCATAGTAGAAGTATGTCTGATGTCTAGGTACATGTACACTTATAAATGCCCCTAAGCTTATTTTGCTGTCTTCCGATACACAAGTGTTAAATTATTTCGAAAGCGTTCGAGCAACTTATGATTACTACCTCAATTATGTACTGTTTATTGCATATCGACTGGATATGGCACAATTGTTATATAGTGTGTGTTTTTCTCTATTGTTAACTTGATTTTTTCTGTGTTCATTCAAATACCTTCTGTTTCGTTTCGCTAAGGTATTTAACACATTGATCACCTTGTATATTTGCTTATATTTATTAGTTTGTTCATATATATCCATTTGACAATAGTTTATATTCATCACATCTATATATATATATATATATATATATATATATATATATATATATATATATATATATATTGGTGCAATGTTAAGCAAGAGTGTGGTATTGTATAGTTGTTGAAACTGAAGTACCGGATGAAACCTTATTGAAAGGCTTTATGACTACAAATGAAACTCAAAAACACACCCAGGCAAAGAAACGAACCTGGGGCGCTTTAGTGAGATGCGATGATGCTTACTGTTTTAACCGACAAAATTGACAATGATGACTGTAGGTTAAGAACTCGATCACAGTTTATGCATTAAACACATACCTTTATCAAACCAATATACCAATTAAAGTACTATGTCCTTACATTCGTTCGTCCGAAGGACTGGGGGAGGTGTTCATAGAACTCTTCCATGAGCTGTGTAATTTTGTATACATCGTACATATACCTAGTTTGAATATCATTACAATTATATCCCTACATGTGTGCGTCCGTTTCGTAAAGCAATTACGCGATATTGGTTTCTATATATGTCGTACAAATACCTGGCGTATTAATATATCCCTAACTTCGTCTGTCCCTTATATCTCTTTTCTTATATCAAGGACACATGCATCGTCTCTTTGATTTCACTGTGAATCTATATATGTCATTTTTATTGGAATTTGAAAGCAAAAGTTATACATCGCATGTAGTCGGGAAAGGCCGATCGAACGCACTTGTTGCGGTATTGTTCCCCCATAAAATTAAACGTCTCCGAGAATATTCGACAACTATACAGGAATGTGAATGAAGATTCTGCATACAATATTCGATTATATCGAGGTGACCTTGGCCGAACTTGTTCATATTTGTTTTAAAATCATCATTTAGTCACGTTGTCGAAATAAATCCGCTACACCATTTCTGTCTTTGCATTTGAACAAATGTATCAAGTATGCAGTCGAGAACGACCACTGATGATATTAAATTGCATAATATCACCAAACGATATTGCTACGAACATATTCCAAACTAACTTCGTAATGTTTAAACAGTCCAGGAATACAGGACTGCACATTGTGCTCATATAATAATTATAAAGAGTTGTTGCATTATTCAGTTATGCAAGAAATATACCGCGATATCTATACCAAATCGTGATCTAATATTTCAATCAATTTTTATGCAAAGTACATACATTATATCGTATTTATAAAACATATGTCATACAATTTCGGACACAACCATGTAAATGTCGGCACCGTCGTACCATGACGAGCACAACCATGTACCATGTCGAGCACAACCATATACATGTCGTCACCATCGTACCATGTCGATCACAACCATGTAAATGTCGGCACCGTCGTACCATATCGATCACAACCATGTAAATGTCGTCACCATTGTACCATGTCGAGCAGAACCATGTAAATGTTGTCACCGTCGTACCATGTCGAGCACAACCATGTAAATATCATCAACTGTCACACTACGATGCACACAATCATGTTAATATCGTCAAATGTCATAGTTTTTCTCACACAACCATTAAAATGACATCAACTGTCACACGTTGCACACAACCATGCAAATGACGTCAACTGTCACACTACGTTGCACACAACCATGCAAATGTCATCAACTTTCACACTACGTTGCACACAACTATACAAATGTCATCAACTGTCTTACTACATTGCAGACAACCATGCAAGTGTCATCAACTGTCACACTATGTTTCACACAACCATGCGAATGTCATCAACTGTCACACTATGTTACACACAACCATGCGAATGTCATCAACTGTCACACTATGTTACACACAACCATGCAAGTGTCGTCAACTGTCTTACCATGTCGCACACAATCATACAAATGTCGTCAACTGTCATACTATGTCGCACACAACCATACAAATGTCGTCAACTGTCATAACATGTCGCACACAACCATACAAATGTTGTCCACAGTCATACCATGTCGCACACAACCATGCAAATGTCGTCAACTGTCTAACCATGTCGCACACAACCATACAAATGTCGTCAACTGTCATAGCATATCGCACACAACCATAGAAATGTGGTCAACTGTCTAACCATGTCGCTCACAACCATGCGAGCGAATGTCGTCAACTGTCAAACTTAGTTACATTAATCTATGCGAATGTCATCGACTGTCACACTACGTTACAAACAACAATGCGAATGTCATTTACGTTAACACTATGTCGCACACAATCATGCAAGTGTCGTCAACTGTCTAACCATGTCGCACACTACCATGCAAATGTCGTCAACTGTCAAACTATGCTACACACAACCATGCGAATGTCATCGACTGTCATACCATATCGCACACAACCATGCAAGTGTCGTCAACTGTCACACTACGTTGCACACAACCATGCAAATGTTGTCAACTGTCACACTACGTTGCACACAACCAAGCAAGTGTCATCAACTGTCAAACTATGTTGCACACAACCATGCAAACGTCGTCAACTGTCATATTACGTTGCACACAACAAAGCAAGGGTCGTCATCTGTCGCACTACGTTGCACACAACCAGCCAAATATCGTCAACTGTCACACTACGTTGCACACAAGCAAGCAAGTGTCATCAACTGTCACACTACGTTGCACACAACCATGCAAATGTGATCAGCTGTCAAACTATGTTGCACACAACCATGCAAACGTCGTCAACTGTCATACTATGTTGCACACAACAATGCAAGGGTTGTCATCTGTCATACTAAGTCGTCAACTGTCTAACAATGTCGCTAACAACCAAGCATATGTCGTCAACTTTCACACTTTGTTGCACACAGCCATGCGAATGTCGTCAACTTTCACACTTTGTTGCACAAAACCATGCAAATGTCGTCAACTGTCACACTACATTGCACATAACCATGCAAATGTCATCAACTGTCACACCATGTTGCACACAACCATGCAAATGTCGTCAACTGTCTCACTACGTTGCACACAACCATGCAAATGTCCTCTACTGTCACACTACGTTGCACATAACCGTGCGAATGTCATTTACGGTAACACAATGTCGCACACAATCATGCAAGTGTCTTCAACTGTCATACCATGTTGCAAACAACCATGCAAATGTCGTCAACTGTCACAATACGTTACACAAAACCAAGCAAATGTCATCATTTGTCAAACTATGTTGCAAACAACCATGCTCATCAACTGTCACACTTTGTTTTACACAACCATGCAAACGTCATCAACTGTCACACTAGGTTGCACACAACCATGCAAACGTCGTCAACTGTCACACTACGTTGCACACAACCATGCAAATGTCGTCAACTGCCACACTACGTTGAAAATAACCATGCAAATGTCATCAACTGTCACACCATGTTGCACACAACAATGCAAACGTCGTCAACTGTCACACTACGTTGCACACAACCATGCAAACGTCGTCAACTGTCACACTACGATGCACACAACCATGCAAATGTCGTCAACTGTCACACTACGTTGCACACAACCATGCGAATGTCGTCAACTGTCACACTACGTTGCACACAACCATGCGAACGTCGTCAACTGTCACACTAGGTTGCACACAACCAAGCAAATGTCATCAACTGTCACACAACGTTGCACACAACCATGTGAACGTCGTCAACTGTCACACAACGTTGCCCACAACCATGCAAACTATGCTACACAGAACCATGCAAACTATGCTACACACAACCATGCAAACGTCGTCAACTGTCACACTACGTTGCACACAACCATGCAAATGTCATCAACTGTCACACTACTTTGCACAGAACCATGCAAACTATGCTACACACAACCATTCAAACTATAGTACACACAACCATGCGAATGTCATCAACTGTCACACTACGTTGCACACGACCATGCGAACGTCGTCAACTGTCACACTACGTTGCAAACAACCATGCAAACTATGCTACACACAACCATGTGAATATCATCAACTGTCACACTACGTTGCACACAACCAAGCAAACGTCGTCAACTGTCACACTACGTTGCACACAACCATGCGAATGTCGTCAACTGTCACACTACGTTGCACACAACCATGCGAACGTCGTCAACTGTCACACTACGTTGCACACAACCATGCAAATGTCATCAACTGTCACACTACGTTGCACACAACCATGCGAACATCGTCAACTGTCACACAAGGTTGCACACAATCATGCAAACTATGCTACACACAACCATGCGAATGTCATCAACTGTCACACTACGTTGCACACAACCATGCAAACGTCATCAACTGTCACACTAGGTTGCACACAACCATGCAAACGTCGTCAACTGTCACACTACGTTGCACACAACCATGCAAATGTCATCAACTGTCACACTACTTTGCACACAACCATGCAAATGTCATCAACTGTCACACTACGTTGCACATAACAATGCAAATGTCGTCAACTGTCACACTTCGTTGCACACAACCATGCAAATGTCATCAACTGTCACACTACGTTGCACATAACAATGCAAATGTCGTCAACTGTCACACTTCGTTGCACACAACCATGCAAATGTCATCAACTGTCACACTACGTTGCACATAACAATGCAAATGTCGTCAACTGTCACACTACGTTGCACACAACCATGCAAATGTCATCAACTGTCACACTACGTTGCACATAACAATGCAAATGTCATTAACTGTCAAACTTTGTTGCACATAACCATGCAAATGTCGTCAACTCTCACACTTCGTTGCACACAACAATGCAAATGTCGTCAACTGTCACACTTCGTTGCCCACAACCATGCAGATGTCATCAATTGTCACACTTCGTTGCCCATAACCATGCAAATGTCATCAATGGTCACACTTCGTTGCACACAATCATATGTTATACCATATCGTACACGATCGTGCTAAAATGCAGTATTGAACTCGCAGCAGTCGTCTTCAAAATTTTGGTTACACGTTTGTGTATGGGTGTTACGCTGTGATATTGTCGATCCTTTTTCTTATACCGATGACAATCTGTCACGATATTTTTCGAATAGTATTTTACATTATTTCATTAGTTTAACTCACTGATTGGATTCAAAATCTGTTGTTGTTTTTTCGCTCAATGCATTACAGAAAATGATGTTAAATTGGCAAAAAGTATTAAAGCGATGAAACAAGATCTTTTCTTTGTCATTTGAAATGGTAATATCGATATTTCAAACGACGCCAAGGAGCAAGATATACCTCCCGAACACATGAAAGTTGCATTTCTTGGCATTATAAGAAAAGGCATCGACTTCAGGATCAAATCGCTTGGAATGAACGAGCAAAATCAATTACTCGTTGTTAATTACGGTGTCTTAAAGTTTAATTTCGGTGATGTAACGCTATCATGTCCTGACAAAATGCAAACAAAATTTGAAGGCGTTTTCTTGTGCATACTTAACATCAAAGTATCTGATAAAAAAAGGCTTCAAGACCAATTTTAGAGTATACAAATAGTTGCAAAAAAATGTGGTCTGGTTCTGTTATTCATCCCGCGTAGAGATAATATATATACATGACGAAGCGATGAAAAACACAAGGAATTTGTAAAAGTGTCCGCGGGGAAGACGTTTATGAAACGGAATGAATTCATTGCATATTGAGTGAATATCTTTTTATCTTTGGTGCTATTAACATTCATGTTAATGTTCTTGTCCAGTAAATGGGCAGTGTCTTCAACTTTATAATACAATGAAACCCACAGGGACATCTCCAGATAATCCACTTGTCATTGATAACCCTGTGATGTATTTATAGAAACATTTTGATTGAACTTACTTATAACCAACAACAATACAGTTGTCTAAAAAACATACTGTACTGTGTTGAGAGGAATGTTAGAACTACGACACAAGCGTCTTAAGTTAATTTTATATATTTTCAATAATAAAAAAATGAAAAATGATTTATTTCGAAATATTCACGATTTTAAACTGGTTTGGCATAGAAATAATAGAACTATTAATTAATGCCTCTAAATGTAACCACACGTGATCTATTTGTTTCTAAAAACCAGTCCCAGTATTTAAAGTAATTTAAACATATTCAAATGTATGTATTTTCAAATGACTTCTCCTAAACTTTTCAGCATTTTTAACATCCAATTTGAAAGAAATGCATTAAAACCCAAAGTATAGTTTAAATTAAGTGCGCTAAAGGTTACTACGAAATTTGCATATGAAGTTCTTCCACAATGCGCGAAATTCCATATTGCTTAATATATTTATAATTTCATATTTTAACTAACTATTTTAACGTTGAAATAATATTCTAAATGCAATAATCATAAACACATTTAAATCGAACGCTAAATTATATTAGTTTGACGAAATGGAAGGTAATAAGACATGTTACGACGATGCTTATTGCATAGTTGGGTAACGTGCAGTTCCTACATTATATCATTGTTACTGTTATATGTAATGACTTGCCATTGAAGTTTTAAGTTCTCCTTTTTTATTAAAAATCAAATTAATTTTCATAAGCAAAACATCATCCGGAGCCTTTTTTCCGAAATTTGATGAATCTGGTCTTAAGATTCGCAAGCTAAGCTTTAAAAACCGTAGCCTATAACTTTTGGAAAAAGTAATCATATCCGATTAAATGTTTCCAAAGTTTTGTTATAATGGTTTTTACAACTATCTAGTCATAAGATTTACGTTTTGAAATAGCATATCAATATGGTTAAAAATATGATAATAATAAATTTGAATTCTTCGTATTTTTCGCAGATGCAGCGTCTTGGCAATGCCTTAAATACCATGGAATCAGTAGTGAAAAATGGGTAAACAGTTACCATCGTGTTATCAGTATTTGATATTTTCAGTTAATGCAGTATTTAGTAATAGTTAAAGGATTATCAGTCAGAATTAAAGTTTGTTATCAATACATGATTTTGGATAAGAGTGTAACTTTAAAATGCATAAGAACTACTCCTACATGGCAATTGGACGGTACGTTATGTTAACGTCAATTGGACGGTACTTTATGTTAACGTCAATTGGACGGTACGTTATGTTAACGTCAATTGGACGGTACGTTATGTTAACGTCAATTGGACGGTACGTTATGTTAACGTCAATTGGACGGTACGTTATGTTAGCATCAGTTGGACGGTACGTTATGTTTACGTCAATTGGACGGTACGTTATGTTAACGTCAATTGGACGGTACGTTATATTAACGTCAATTGGACGGTACGTTATGTTAACGTCAATTGGACGGTACGTTATGTTAGCGTCAGTTGGACTGTACGTTATGTTTACGTCAATTGGACGGTACGTCATGTTAACGTCAATTGGACGATACGTTATGTTAACGTCAATTGGACGGTGTGTTATGTTAACGTCAATTGAACGGTACGTTATGTTATGTTAAATACGTTTTCATAAGGGAAACACATTTCTGGTTAGCCCGTTTCCGCCTAGTAGGATTTGCCCTGGAATGTAAACACGTCGCAATCCGTTGCTTACCCAGGACCCCGTTGGAACTAAGCTTTAGGGGTTTTATGTGCCCTAGGTCAAATTCACAAAGTATTGTTGAACATATGTTCCCTAATACTGTTTTAGCTATGTATTTTTAAAGAATATATTCCCACCTCAATTTTACGAACTATATCCTGTTAAAACAATGTCTGGTCTGTTGCCGTTTTATAAGGTTTTGCAATAACTATTCAGTCTTTTCCTTTTGAACTGATCACGATATATCAGTTTTAGATCATACCCATTTTATCAGTTATCTTATCATATTTATCTGTCATTACTGGTTATTTTATCATATACCCATCATAAACCTACACGCAATGCATATCGCAAAATACGGTAGTCCGTATTCCACTCCAGTGAAATACGGCCGTATTCCACTCTTGTGATATCAATTCATAACAGGTATTGTTGCGCGATGTTCAAATGACGTCAAAAAACAAAATTGTGCATCGTTAAAATGACATATATTATGACAACATGTGTATTTTAAGTGATCTAACCAGTAATGTATATATTAAAAGGGTTTTTAGTACTGCGTTTCGATTCGGAATGTCGTATTCGACACTTGTGGATTTTGGCAGATTTTGATTTTAGTCGGCTAGCGCCTCGTGAAATTCGATTCTGCAAAAAACCACTCGAGTCGAATACAACCTCCCGAATCAAAACGCAGTACTAATAAAATATACACAATGATATTAATAAAAAAAACCCTGATCATTATAAATATTAACATAATACACGAAATTACATTTCAGCAGCTATAAATTAAAACCCATCCGATTTTAGTTTTGATCCATAGAATGGATTTCAAATCTTTAAAGTGACACTCAAAATCAATTCATACACATGTATAACAAACATGATGTTTAAGCAATTAACATTAAACTATTTACTAAATAATGCATTTATGGAAAATACGAATTACTGATAACAAGATTGTAACCGTGTAGTTTACAGTTGCAAAAGTATTAAATGAATGGTGGGTCCTAAAATATTTGCAGTATTCAACTATCGTCTCATAGGGTAAATACCGTGTTTTCTGCACATTTCATTCAAAATGAACACGGTATCTTTCGTAGGAACCATTGTTTTCGAATTTAATTATTCTTTTTCGGTAAATTAAAATGATAATATTAATTCTGGTACATCTTATTTGGGAGTAAAAGTGCATCTTAAAAACATGTTTTGTATTTTGTACAATTCAAAACAAAGCACAAAAATGTTATTTACTATTTTATATAACCAAATGCAATTGTTTCTCATTATATTTTTTTAATTCAAACCCCAGACCCATCGACCGCCCGGACTGGCCCAATTCGTCCCGGACTGAAAACTGGCCGATCCGGGATAAGATCCATGTTGGATTTGTTTTGGGTCCGGGCTTATACGGAACAGTCCGGGAAAATCTTTGGTGGTCCAAGTTGGCCCTAGATGGACATGGATACTATCTCTGTAATTTTATAATGTTTAAGATTGAGGTGTTCATATTGGGCGGTCCGATTTTGGTCATGGGGAATCAGGCTTGTCGTGTTTGACACAGATCACTCCTGGCGGTTAGTGTTGGATGTGGGACAGTCCGTAGCTGATCATGGATGGTCCATGACGGTCCGGGATGTCATTCGTGTTTACACCGTGTTGGTCCGGGGTGATTCGGGTCATTCCGGGACGTACCTCGTTGCTGACATGGTGGTATTGGAGTAATCCGTGTTGATCCGTTGTGGTGCCGCGTTTGGTGCGGGCTGGTCCGATGTTTTGCGTCCATCGACTTAATTTCGCTTAAGACCAATACGGAAAAATCCTGTTCAAGAACAGAACAGAACAGAACATAATTTTATTAGACGTGTACCATCACAGTACATAATAAAATATTATCAAACACATTTATCAAAAAAATTCAACAAGTCACATAATACAGAACCGATGTAGGTTGAATACAAATAGAAATAAAAAAGTTGTCGTGAGCAAATGCAAATAAATGCACGTACATACATAATGTGAGGATGAGCATATTATACTTATTATCATAAGTAAGGGAAATTCTATGTTTTACAGATTCTTTAATATACTTTGACAGTTTAAATATCGTATTTTTATTTTCAGATTTTAACAATTCTATAAACTTATACATACTACTTACAATATTTACAAAATCATCATTGTCCTTCTTATCATCTGTCAATCCATTTACATTCACTCAGATCACCTTTAGATCACCTTCTTCGTATCCCAACTTCCGTTCGCCCATCTTCTCCCGCTGCGGCTTACCGTCAATGTACAAAGTGTCATTTGATATTCATGCCCGATTCTCCTCCTGCTTTGCCTCGATCAATTTAGGCACTAGACTCTTCCTTTTGTCAATTACTTCCTCAGGAAATTGTTATTGATATCTCTTGATCCGGGGTGTACCGTGTTAATCCGGGGTTGTCCGTGTTAGTCCGGCTTCGGTGTGACAATAGCTGTAATTAATAATAATAAGATTGCATACTTTGACACTTCTGTTTTATAAATCATGATTATTATTTTTAATTATTGCATGTTAACCCGTTTATTATACGTCCGTCCATATCTCATATTATAAGCAATTTATTGCAATGTTTTATTCGTTTGATTGTGTATGTTTTTGATGGTTTTATCTATAATTAATGGAATGTTTCAATCATTAGCCATTCTAACTGAAAGAAAAAATATCAAAATGGTAATTTAACTGTGTATAGAGAACTTAAAACCCATATTTTTAGTTGAGTATTGTTTAGGCAATATCGCTTCAAAAATATTAAAAAGATACGTATAAGTTCTTATTATTTAAGAATATTGGTATATATGATAGACTAGAAAAAATCTTACCGTAATGTATGTGATTCTAATGAATTAGAAGACGAGTACCACTTTATTATAAGAAATAAGATTTTGGACTAAATTACAAAAATAAGGTTTATTTTCGCGAAAATAACACAAGAAAAGTTTGTTATGAAATTGATTATATTGTTATTAAAGAAGAATATGTATATTAAGGTGATAGTTAGATAATTTTTATTCATTTTTTTAAAAGTCTGTTGCGAAAGTAGGGCTATGTTTTAGCAAATAATATATGTGTAATTACATTTATCATATTGTTTTATATTATAAGCAGATATATGTTGACAAGTGTAACTCCACCCCAACAGTTCTGGGGTGAGTATCTCGACACTATCGTTAGTTAAGCGTTAACGAATGCGTTAACGACTGTTGTAAGGTTGGTTTACGAGAGACTTGCGCGGGTATCTCGAAAGCGTTCTTTAGGCAATCGTTCGTTTCTCACTCGTTAGTTATTAACGATTGACCTGTGTAATCGTTTTCCGCGCTTTTTGTGTGTTTATGCAGGAAAATGGCTGAGTCAAAACAACGAAAACCGAGGTATTCAACAGACGAATTACAATTGTTCGCACAAGAGGTAAATAAACATATACATATTCGCTTTGGTAAATTCAGTGATGTATTGTCAATGGATAACAAGCAAAAGACATGGTCAGAAATGACCAGACGTATAAACGCTGTCACACAGACTCTACGAACGGCGGATGATCTTAGAAAAAAATGGAATGACTTGTCTAGTGTTACCAAAGGAAAGGCAGCAAAACGTAAGCAATCACTCGATAAGACTGGTAGCGGGCAGCCGGATACGAAACCATTGACTGAAATAGAGGAACTCGTGGTTTCCATTCTAGGAGAGACTGCCGTTAGTGGATTTAAAGGGGGAATAGATACGGCTCGTGTTGCTGAAGAAGAAGACTTTTCCGGGGGCGAAGGCGAGTGCGATTCATCCCCATATGACAAGGCTAAGCCGGAACATGAATTCCCGACAGCATCCGGTCCGTCGTCCAGCGGCATGGACTTAGTTTGCAGGGAAGCCCCAAACTGTTTAGACAATATTGAGTGTGCTTCTAAACCAATGAAAACGGTTCCCCCCCCCAAAAAAAAAAGAGAAAACTTGCTGCTGCTGAATCAGTTGCAAGTTCTTATGAAAATGATGTCATTTCAATTGAGAGGGAAAAACTTAATATTGAAACTGCCAGACTAGAAATTGAAGAAAAAAACGACTGGAAATTGAACAGCAGCGACTGCAGAACGAGCAGCAACGACTTCAAGTTGAGTCAGACATTTTGAACACTTTACTTAGTCAAAGGAGATATTCTGACCAAACTGCTTCTCAACTTCCGGGACAGTATCCGGGGCTAGGTAACGCTGGGACATTGTTCAGAATATAGCAACAGTAGAAGAAGGTACGTAAGTATACTTCTAACATAAAGGACAGAAACATATATACGTGTTTAATGTGATGAAGAGCTATACATGTATACGTAATGACGACAGACCTTTCCAAAATTATATGTATATATTCAACGTGTATGGCTTACATAAGCTGTATATTGTTTCCTAGTGTAACCAGCTACTTGTGAACAACGCTCATATACGATTTAATGGAAATCGGGACATTGTATTCTACGGCATAACGCTTTAGCGCTCACATATCATACGGGCACCGTACGATGCCATTGAAAAGTTCATGAATCTAAATCGCAAGGTGCCCGTACGAGCATCGCAAGATCATCGTAGATTCGTCGTACGGCGATCTTGTGGCGCCCGCCAGAAACAGGGCGTCAGAACGGTTGCCGTACGGCGCCCTTAAAGCACCCGTCTTGTGTCATTGTGGAGCGATCATGTACACGCCCTTGACGGTCTTACGGGAAGAAAAATACATCGTTAAATTTTAACTCCGCGTAAAACGCTTCTGCTGCGCCGTACGGCATGTAAGGCACGGGGCCCGTACGGTGTCTACGGTACCCTTGCGGTCGCCGTATGATTTTACAAATTTTATACAAAATATGACATCGTACGGGCGCCGTAGACCGAATAGTAGGATATGTGAGCAAAGTTTTACACGTGAGCTGTATAGTGCAAAGCATTTCCAGCGCGCGCTTTATCTGGAAAATACGATCATTAAATCCTTCTTTTTTAAAGCTGCACTCTCACAGATTGACTGTTCTGACATCTTTTTATTTTACTGTCTTCAAATGAAGTCAATGTCTGAAAACCAGTGATATAAGACTGCTGACAAAATATCAGATCGCAGTTTTCATATTTACGTACGAAAATTGACGTTTTAATGCTAAAACCGTTACCAACGGTTTAAGAAAAATGGAATTTTTGGGAGTTTTTCCAAACAATTAAGATCTGTTATATTGTGATTTATCTTATATGACTGAATTGAAGGCATTGATGCCAAAATAAGCTGATTCTGAGACCAAAAATCAAAAACTGTTAATCTTTGAAAGTGCAGCTTTATACATTTTTGTAATTATGCTACTGTAAACTGTATACCTGAAACAGCAAATTTTAAGTAATTATATACACGCTTCATAAGTGAGTGTGCAAGTTCAAGCGCATTAAATCTTAATGTAATTTTGTATATTTTCAGAACGACATATTGCTGGAATTGGTATTCCGCTATTTGTCCGTTGACGAAATTATGTTAACGGTGCCCTGCGTCTGCAAAGCATGGAGACGTGTGGTTGAGTCTGGATTAATTTGGTGGCATTTCCGCTTTGCAAGCCTGACTTGCAAGTCTGTGACCAACTACGACTCAGCATTCATGAAGATGTCCAACCTGAGACGTCTTACTCTGAACTGTGATTTGATAGAAAACCTCGATGTTTTTTCACATATGTAACATCTAAAGTCCCTCGAAATGTATGCAGGGAGACCCCACGATTTAAAAACATTAGCGCATTGTGTATAACGTTCCCTTACGTCTGTCTTCACTTTAATATGTTGGGGCCTTTATTTCATTACTGAAATCCAAACATTTCTAGCATATTTTCTCAGGAACGTAAAATCTTTGCAATTGTTTGGGTGTGAACCTCTAAAACCATGTGACTTTTTGTACATTAAGAAAAGGCTTCCACATATTACAGACGTATATGTCGAGATGGACACCACAGAAATTGAAATTTAGGCAGAAATCTTTAACAAATATTGTGGAACAATGCGAGTCCACATCAACATGATTGACATTATTCCAAGTAGAATGCTGCAGTAGAACCGGGCACAATATCGAATGTAATGAACATTATAGTGAAAAGCTCTGATGACTTTTTAACATGCATGCATAATACATACTTTGTTGTATGTGTAGTCCTGAAAATACAGTGTATTGTTCGTAAAATCTGTTTTTGTATGTCAAAACACGATGCTATGTTTTATTTCATTTTGATTGATCTGAAGCAAGACAATATTATTTCGAATAACTTGGTAGGGGGTTGGCCCTTAACCTTAGCGGGGTTTCGACTTAGGTTTAACAACGAAAATATCCGCACTAATCCCAGTTCAATTCACAAAATCTTGGTTAAATAATCAACCCCCAGGTATACGCGACGGGTATGAGCTTTAATTTAGGTAACTTTCCTTCGACCTTGACCCAATACATAACCCCGCTAAATTAAAAAAAAAGTGCCTTACCCCAAGAAGAGGAAGTGGTTTTTCGTCCTGACAAGATTAAAACAAATTTCTCAAATTTGGATCTCGTTCACCCTTATTTGTCAAACTTGACCAAATATGGTATCACAAACTTGGTTAAGGTATTAAAAGTTGCGCGTGGACAGGGGTTATCGATTAAAGGGAATGCCATTGTCATGGCCATCGCCGACAACCACGGTACTTTCTTCCGTTACACATCATACGAACCATGGGACAATTGACTGTCAAAATCTCGTTATATATCTTTCCGTAATAAACGTAACAGTACAGTGCGTATTAATATCTATATAATCAATACATGTAATGTCTAAGTACATTTATAACAAAATCTCGTTTCAATCCACAAAATCTCAGAAAAGTATAACCATAAGTAAAGCATGAATGGACATATTTCCTTGTGAGTTTTTCTAAATACTTTAGGAACAGAACGGAAACAGAACATAACATGTTTTGTTCTAGTTTTACAGAGCATTACAGTTCCACATTGAAATAACAATATTTCTTACTGCAACTTTAATCATTAATGGGACGTTCCCCGCCACACAGTGACATATAGCTATAAACTTGCTTAATGTACATTAAACCATGGTTGTGATCATCAAAACGCCAATTTCATAGCAAACATTTATGATTGTAGACGTTACGAGTACATGTCCTAGATTTAATTAGCGTGAAAACGTCTCGCGAATAAGGTTATTGCGTGTCTGTCTACCATCTTCGTTGATGTTGTTTTCCCCATCATTTCCGTCGTTGTCATCGCCATTGTTGTCATTATCATTGTCGTCAACACGGTCATCATTGTCATCGATGAATGGCAGATTTCTCGAAACACAAATGTTGTGAAGAACCGCCACCGCAGTAATAATATTGGCACACTTGACTGGCGTGTACGTCATGTACCCACCTGATTATCCAAATCCCGAAAGTACGTTCAATCACACACTGTGTACGTTTGTGAGCGACGTTATATCTTCGTTCAGCCTCTGTGTTTGCAGTAGGTAATGGTGTTAGGAGGCATTTCCTCAACGGGAACGCACTATCGCCCAAAAGCCATGTATTCTGTAAATCCAATTCTTCGATCATACGTTCACATTCACAGTTATTCCATAATAAAGAGTCATGTGTTGACACTGGCCAACTAACAACTATATTTATGAATAAATTGTCAGCACTACATATACCCTCAACATTTATTGCATGAAATCCCTTTCTAGTCACCTACAAATGTTCATATTCAGTCGGAGACATTATTGGTACATACGTCCCATCAACGGCACCAATTACATTGGGTAAGCCGCTTATATCATGAAATAGTTGCTTCGTTCTTGTAAGTTCTGCACGTATAGTTGGAAATTGTATCTGCCGGGGCACTTATCTCGTTAGGGCTTTAGATACCGCGTGAATGCTTCTTGAAACCGAGTGAATAGATATCCCATGACCATCCGCGAGCACTGACTGGAAACTTCCGGTAGCGTAATATCGCAATGCAACAAGTACCTGCAGGGAAACCGGAAGTGACTGACTCCCAGAAATACAAGTTCCATCTGATAAGGGAAGAAATTCTAATATAACTGATTTAACCATAAAGTATTAAGTAAAGAGTTTGATGTTGTCTGCGACCGATATAATAATAGTTATCATCATCATCGTCATCGTCGTCGTCTTCATCATCAGCATCAATTAATAAATGGTTCAATGTTATAAATTTACCTCAAGGATTAAAATTCCAACCAGGATATTAAATAGTGACAGCTTACATTTAGCTTTTGTTATAATTATGTGACAACACCTTTTAAAACCTTTAAAAATATATTTCTCGCAGGATTCCATTAACAATGTTTTTGACAAAAGATGTCGGCATAGTGACACACTTATTGGAGAAACTTTGGATGCGATTTGTGAAGACAGGTATTTTAACCAATTAAATTCATGGTTTTTATAAAACACGTTATTTTATTTGTGTATTGTATAAGTTATAACACGTTAGTTAATTTGGGAATTCGTTCGGTTTTTCGAGTACGACAATATAAATAATTTATGAATGTCGATAATTTCGATGAACAAAGCAATAATTTAATTGCAAATATGTTATATGTTGAACTACTAACATGCTTCTACTACTGCTCCTTCTACTGCTGCCACTTCTACTAAACTACTTCTTCTCCGCATCTTCCTCCGCCTACTACTACCACCACCACCAACACCACCACCACCACCTAATACTACAACCACCACTACTACTACAACCACTAATACTACGACTTCTACAACCACCATCACCACCACCACCACCACCACCACTTTCAACATCTCCACGACGACGACAACGACGATGGTGACGCTGACGATGACGATAATAATAATTATAATAATAGTAATAATAATAATAATAATAATAATAATAATAATAATAATAATAATAATAATAATAATAATAATAATAATAATAATGATTATGTTCATATTTATAATAATAATAATAATAATAATAATAATAATAATAATAATAATAATAATAATAATAATAAGTAATTCACAATAACCGTTTCTGTGGCATAGTGGTTAAGGCGTCCGCCTTCGGAGCGGGAGGTCGTGGGTTCGATCTCTGATGGCGTCGTACCGAAAGACGTTAAAAGTGAATAAAAGTAGCTCCCATGCCTTGTGCTCGGCATTAAAAGGGTATTGCTCAGAAAAGTGGTGTACTCAGTACGGGTCAAACCAAGGAAAGTTGTACCCCGTGTATCGGTTGTTTCACCGAGCACGTAAAAGAACCAAGGGTCCTCTTCGAAAAAGAGCTAGTGTATCGCGACCGGACTTCCTTGTATCCCATCACACTTGCTTCCGCGTGCTGTCCCTTCAGCAAAAAACAAAATACCCCGTTGGAAAAAAGTGTTTCACGAGTTATCCTTGACCGCAAGGTCTAATGAAATACATACACACAATTATTATATTAATACACATGTAGTTATAATCATTATCGTTAATAGTGTATTAAAATTATAATAACAGGTACGATAATTATAACAATAACAATAATAGAAACATATCGGAAGTCCGTTTTCATAGTAGGCACATCAGGTCCTTGCTACAAATCGTTACACGGTGAAGCGGTGAATTGTACACTCTGTCAATGCTTGAATACACATGACATCTTAAAATGTCAACAAAATTTGTATTGATGTATAGTAATGTAGATTTGAACTGGTATAATTTTGCATTTTCTTGAAAATGCAGCTAAAAAAAACCCCCAAAACAAACGACAATGTATACATACGCAATCGCTCAGAAACGGCGAACAACTATGAGTACGGTTACAGCTGTAAATCGGTAAATAAGTACCTACATCTATAATCGATAAATCGATGTTAAACAATTCTAAAATTTTCTTAATAATAAATGGATATGTTTAACATATTTAAATGAGAAACAAATGTACAAAGAAAATGATTTTTTTTGAAAACGTATATCGATTAGGCATATTGAGTAGATTATTGCGTCGGGCATTTCACTTCCGATCGTCGCCATTTTTCTAAGCGCCTAACTGAAGCGTGTACGACATTGGCAACTTCTTAAACATCAGCTCGAGTGATTGTAAGTATTTGATTGTAACTCACGAAATGTTTAGCGCTTTAGTGGCATGATTTATAATTGAATTGTAATGGTTATTCACAGCGTATATGCTTCCTAGTGCAAACATGTGTTATATGTGTTTATGTGCTTGACCTATATAGAACGGCCTAAATAATGAACCGGCATGTTTTTCATAATCTATGATTGGAATGCGATGTGAATTTGTTATGTCCATCGAGCAAATTTCAAAGACGTACATTTCGCATTGTTTACATGTTTTTGTTTTGTTTTAATATGCATTCCTGATCTACAAACTTTTTTATGAACTTATTGTTACATTCGTGACCTACTCAGCACATATGTAGTTTATCGTGTAATATAATCACTATTTTTGTAAGGTTGTGGAAAGTTGTTTAGGGGTTTTACTTGCAGTAAACTAAGTCTTTGTAACTTTGGGGCAGTGAGATTTTATTTCATGCATATCGGTGAAAGAATAAAAAAAATATTGGTGAATGATAACTTGATAATTTCACTCTGGCTCGAGTGAAATGATAATATTTGATCATTTCACTCTGCAGACGACTCGGGACTACTTTTTCCATCTTTAATAAGATTTGCCTCCCTTGACTTGAAATAGTACATGTATGTAACAAGTAGAATACATGTTTGTTGTCGTCTGTAGTATATCGGGTATCCAACAGTTACTTCCCTTTGTATAGAGGCAACAGGAAGGGAATGTCGACAAACAAAATTTACTCCAGCGGGAAATATATTGAAAAACACGATAAATGCATGAAATAAAAAGACTCGTGGTCACAGAAAAATGATATTTCCACTCTAGGCTACGCCACGCGTGAAAATATGTTTTCCGTGACCACTCGTGAATTAAAATACGACCTTACACTGATTTCAACAAATATCTATATATTTATTGAATTCAGTATATCATATATATCTATATATTTGATAATGATAACAGTGATAAACCAGATCTTTGATTGAGCCAAGTTGTGCGTAAATGACTGAGAAGCCATGGTATAAGACTGTGGACAAAGAATAAGATCGCAGTTTTCGGTTCTACGAAATTCCAAGACATAAAAGAAAGTTGTCTTCAAGGTAATTCTGTGAGAGTGCTAATTTTTAAATGACACTCTTATTTAATACCAATACATACACTTGTATAACAAACTTTTGACTGATAAACCTCTAACAACTCACTAAATAAGGGCTACAATTGACTGTTGCATTACTGGTTTATTGATAAATCAACTATTTTTATGCAACTTTAAGTTGGATGATATTTAATTATAATTACAATGATGGAAAGATAACTTTTAATAAGTTACACAAAATACAATTATTTTCTTAAGATTTTCATTTGATGTGGCACAGATAGATTTTTAACAACCTAAATTGTACTTCACGAATACCAGACAATTTAAAATTGCTTCATTGATATCAAGCTATAACTTATCTTTCGCTGCTATAAAAATGTCGTATGAACTCCTGTTATTAATAATGTTCTGCCATCATTATGTTTTGTTGGGAATTTTTCAGCTCTTCACAATGCCTTTTTCAGATGTCATCCATAACTGTCTAAGCCTGAACAAGTGTCGATGGAGGCCATGAATGAGGCTAAGATGTCGAAGACTCTGTCGGTGCCAGGCAACAGTGTATAGTCACTAACATGGCGTTGCGTTAATGGATGTGATCAGGAGAGGTTACAATTGATGTCACATAGTGGTGACAAAACCCCCCAAAACATATGGCTCAGGGACAGTCCCTTGTCATCCCATTCTCTGCAGAAGTGGTGCCTTTTCAGGAAGCACTGTCCTCCATTGCAAAGTATCGTGTGCATTCAGGTATGGTCTCAAAATTAGACATAGGCTTTCTTACCGACTTGACCGTGTGATCTTAAAATAATGTTAGGCCACACCAGTTTCATATAGGTAACATTATCATCTTTTGTGGAATAAGTTCAATTTGTGATTTAAATCAGTATGGTTCATCTAAATAATATATATTGAAAATGATATCATATATATAGATCATATGTGTGATGTTACGTTCCATCATGCTTAGAATTAGTCTGCCATTCCATATGGATATATTTATGCTATATTTCAGTTATTAGACAAACTATTGGGAAAAAATCAGGAATTAAATAATGCTAATAAAGTATAATGATTAAAAACTGATAATAATTTCATGATTGTTTAAAAAACACTAGCAGTTCCATTCATATCATTATTCAAATGAAATATATCATGACTGACTTTTTATTAAATATCAGCCTTTAATGCTATGTTGACAAAAAAAAAACATTAACAAAAAAGTTTTCAAAGTGTCCGTATATAAATTAAGTTGCACACAATTCTCTTTTTGGCCAGCTTTCATGTTGCTTTCTAGGGGAAGATGCTGTTTTAGGCAATGAGTATTGAAATGTTGGTTTAAGGAAGACTTTATGCAGCATCAAAGTCTGAGGGGAGGAAGTAGCCATAACGGTAGAGGAAGTTGATATTTGGGCAAAAGTTACACTTTACATCAACATCAACACGTTCAAACAGTGGTTTGGGGTTTGCCATTAATTGATCACAATCGCTTTGCACAATACTGATAATTCAATGAACTGGTGTAGATCAAACCAGATAATTTGCTATTCTTATCAGTTATTTAATTTTGCCCTTTCAAATGGCTTAAAACCATGTCACTTAAATGCTGATTGAGCCCGTCAAGGCTATCATTGCATATGTGTCCTATGCAATTCCCACATCCAAATCTTAGAGGCCAATGTCCCATGTAGACTGTGCTTGTAAGGAAATGCTGTTTACATGCATGCACATACATTACATTAAGGTCGTTTTGTCTGCTCCGTCACTTTGTTATATTAATTGAAAGGGTGTTCATATAATTTGTTATATTTGTTCAGCAATTAATGTTGACATGTTGCATGCAATCCCATAATGGTCAGGTTTTACTTACTATTTTAAACTGTTTTAATGAAATGCTAAATATATAAATGTATAATCAAGGGATCTTTTGATAATCTGTTTGGCCCACAATGGTCACTAACCATGAACAATCCCGATATACTTTCATCAAAGGTCAAGGTTAAACACACATTATCACCACCACACATGGCTTTTCATTAGACACATATGATGTCCGGGTTGTTGACACCATCAACATTTCATCTGTTCTTTCACTTAATCAATGCCTTTTTTTATCATGCTTTGAATACATGTATGTTTCAGTAAGTAAGTAAGTAAGTTAAAAGCAATCATAACTTTCAATGACATCTCTTGTTCACTAAGAACTATGAGTATGTGTATGAACCATAGACACTTACTTAGAAATTTCAGTACACATGTAATAAAAGTAAAAGAAGTAGTTTTTATTACGTATTCAATGATTCTTAATGATATTAAATCTATGTATGCTGTACTTCCAGAAAACTGAGGCACCTTTTCAAAAGGTCAACACAACCATTGACGGTATTGATGTCAGAGCTGTGGCATAAGGTACCTTCAAGCCACCAAACAATTTTGAGAACTTCTTAAATGATGTTGAAATTGAGATATACTTTTCCACATATCCTAAAGTGATTACATGCTATGTTCATTTAGCAACCAATTTTGATATATTTTTTCCTGAATTATAACAAACAATCCAATTTTTGCATTGACCATGCTTACCTCTTACACAGTTGTATACCAATACTGAACATACGCTTGCAATTAAACTGTGCCATTCATTCATACTTTAGACATCTTCATTTCATGTCATGCTTGTAAATGCCCATTAAAATAAAAAAATAAAAAATAAATTCAATGACTCAAGTTCATTTTTGTCATTTTGATCTACGATGCCTACCTCTTACACATTTTCATACCACTACTTCATTTCCCACTGCATTATCAAATTTATATGTAAGCACCAAATACTTGACTTCTGTTTTGAACATATAAATATACATTTAGCATTTAATTCCCAGTTCTTTAATTGTTATCAATTGCACCTAATTTTGAACAAGTTTATTACATTATTTCTTTTTTAAGTGCATGAACTATTATAGTGTTTTTTTTTTGTAAATACAATTACACCACATTTTCCCGTCTGTTCTGAATTGTTGTGCTTTATTCTGTTTATGTTTTTTCTTCATTAAATAACTTCTTACAGTGAATGTCAGTCAAAAAAGTCTACCCTAGCAGTAAACTGTACTGGTTGAGAGCTTTTTCAAGTACTTTCTTTAGATCTTTATAAAGAAGGTGCTGCAATTCAACTATATAGTAACTAGGCAATTAAAAGTTGCAATTCCTACCGAGACACGTAAGTAACTTTAATAATAATTTAATGTTTAATGTTTATTTTTCATTTTGTACACAAACTTGCACGTGGGGGATCGGCACGCGCAGCATATTGCGCATGCTTGTGAACCTAAGGTTTTCCTAAATTGACTGATACAAACGATGATCATTGTGTACATAGCTGGTTTCATGTTTTTATCGCACCCACATTCACTTAAATGTATACAAACACAAGCTTCTATCAGAAATGAGTCAAAATATCATTGATATTCAGTGTCTGCCTGATTTCGAGTATGAATTGACTGTCGTAAATTTTAAGGTATACATTTTTCGTTAATCCTGAAAATCTCTTATTACAGTCTTATATTTAGTATATTTAATAAACGGATAATAAAAACACACAATAGGCACCTTCAATCTGCCTTGCATTCCATTTGTCGGAAAATGCTTCTCATCACAAGCTAATCAGAACTGTGTAAGTACCCTCTTTGCGCCCCTATTAGATACACTATATGTGACGTCACACATGCGAAAAATATATCGACAATAGCAGCTTGAGCTGTAGTTAACTAAAATGTGAACAATTTTAGTAGGTATTTAAACACGTATAAAAAAATAAATCAAAACATATAAAAACTGTCAGAAACTGCTTCTCAACCAGTAGCCTTCAGTCATATTCTTGTTTCACCCATGAACACGGTCATGCATTTCACACTGACATTAAACAACAAAATATTGGGATATAGAGCTATGTTGTTTCGGCTTTTAAAACATATTTTCAAACTTTCACTTTCTCATTCTTAAGTTGTTTTTTTTTATATGTTTTTCATATACATTTTGTGCTCATTTATTTCCATGTTTCATCATTTGTAATGTATTGTTGTGGATTTTTAACAATAATGCTTGCTTTAATCACTTGTCCCTTTGTTGTACTTATAGAATAATTGATAATGCTAACACATGTTTTGTTTTTGTTTATTGTATTGCTGTTTATATTTGTTTTAACTCATAATGCCAGTAGTGCTTGCAAATAACTAATGTTTTACCAGTTGCTGCTTCGTATTGATACGTTTATGGAACAACTGTACATAAACAGGTTTATGGAATAATGGTACATAAACACTTTTATGGAATAATGGTACATTAACACTTTAATGGAACAATGGTACATAAACACTTTTATGAAATAATGGTACATAAACCCTTTTTTGAACAATGGTACATAAACACTTTTATTGAACAATGGTACATAAACACTTTTATGGAACAATGGTACATCGACACTTGTAACACATATTATCTGAATGTTTCATTAATACTTTTATATAAGTCTGTTGGGTATATGTTGATAATGTAAATACATATTTATTTACATGATGTATAGATTTGTTGTCACCCCATCAAAACATAAAGTTTTTTTTTTTACATTTTTCTACACAGACAATTAATGAATTTATTACATTCCTTATGTTGATTTTTATTTTAAATAAAACAGTACTTTTAAACAAGGGGCTTTTCATTTTCTATGCTGTTCATTTCTATGTTGTGCTTGCATACACATGTCATTTTCATATTATCAATTTCTCATGTTAATCATTTCCGTTGCGGACTTCAAAACCAATGTACTATAGAATAAATGTTTGAATGTGTATCCAATATATGACCTCCTTATGGTTACTACTGAATTTAAAATGCAATGTCATATACAGTTTATTCAACCCCTGTATCTATATTTTCCTATTTTCTTTTTCGGACAAAAACAAACTTCAAAAACCTAAAATCTTCTGAATGTTTCACACAAATTACTTTAACTAACACTGTACCTGCTGTGTTCTTTGCGTTATATCATTCCTTATAAATACTGGTTTGGTAGCATGTTACTGCTGGGCCTGACCAGTACATGATCAGTATATGAACCCTTTTGATTTAAGGGTCATTGGGTCAAATGTGAAAGTCACATGTGAAAGTCACAGTGACCTTCAATGCGAAAAAGTTGTCCAAATGATAACTCGACAATGCCTTTACCCATAACCCTTAAACTTAACCTATTGATTTTAGGATTCATCCGGTCAAAGATCACAGTAACCTTGAATGCAAACATTTTGTCCGTGTGATAACTCAACAATACATGCACCCATGGCTCTCAAACTTAACATTTAATTTGGAGGGGGTGACAAGTAGATGGTACCTAATGAATTAAGGTAATCTTATCAAAGGACAAGGTCACAATTTAAATTGGTCATTAAAAGCTATTAAGAGGTTGCACGTTAACTGCAAATATCAGTCACGATCTTAACATAATTAAAAACCAGCTAGCCTCACACTTTGAATGGTCATAATCTTAAAACTACCTCGAAGGCATACAATGTCAATGTTAAATCAGCTGTCATCTCGGTCCATGCATATTTCTTTCAATTGTCAAAATATTCCAGACAACATGGTGCTCGTTGGGGGCATTATGTTTGACATAAAATGATGTTGTTAAAAAAATGTTCTAATGATCTTATCCTTGAAAAGTCTATCAATATTTAGTTGAAATCTTCCAACACTGACGTCAGTTTGTCGTGAAACTTATCAATCCTACCTCTCCAGTTCGCAAGTTTGTCCCTATCAAATCATTGCTGACAAGTTCTATCATCATAAAGGAAAATGGTCAGTTCATAATTAACACATTTACTCTCATGGCCACCATTTCATCAGCACTTTCAGTGCTTTAATTCTAAAGGGCACATACCATGTGCGAATGTGGCGGGAACCTTTGGGATAGGAACAACAGTTAATTTGTTGTGTTAACCCTTACGACAGAAGCGTGGGAAATTCACAGATCTTTTCTAACCAGGCCTGTTAAAATTTCACCTGTCGGGAGTCACTCCTAGTCTTACATCTCTATGTCCGCCACACCCCGTTTTGCGTAATATTCATAAGCAAATTATAAACTGTTATAAATTGTTTCACAAATAAGGAGAACTCTCGTATATCTTTCAGTTTGTAATTAGTTGTGGTAGTGGAACACATTTAACATCGTAGACAATACTCATATATTCATCTTTGTTTTGAAGGTGCAGTATTCATTCAATCCCGACGATATATGTCATGCAAAAGAACGGAAGGTGGATAACTGCCGACAATCGCCGATTGTGGGTCTTTCGACAGCTTGAACGCCTTGGAAAATGCAAAACTGTACCTGTCAACTACATTAACCACATACCCTCGGAGAAAATGACGACATGTAATAGCGGCGACTCAGTACGCGTGCGCGGAAATCCAGGAGGAAGGTGGCATCTGAAACCTAAACCCAAACCGTTTATAAATCAACAGTTTACATCATACTCACGTCCATCGAGTGACATACACACGCCCTTACTGAATACATCAAATCTTCGTGAACGTGTGAGGAATTCGACACCGCATACATATCACTATCCTATTCTCATATCTGATATCTCACCACGAAGGGAGATAAATGATACTGCACAGTATAGGCCTATTCATCCTAAACCAAAAGAGACAGATTGTTGTACGATTTTATAAAGTACGGTTTATTTAAGAGACTCGAAAATATTTTTGGTGAATTATATCATTAGGCATGTTTTTGATCATTCTAAATGTATATGTAATTTCTTGTTCCAATTTTTAAAAATGTCTGATATCCAAAAGTCACATATTACTAGATGTATATACATCTTTGTTCACAAGTTAGAACAAACTGTATCACAAGATTCTGAAGCGTACCGTTTAGTCGTATCGATAAATAAGCTGCATTTTTTGTGAAATGTTACTGTCAATAGTGTTAAGTGTGCTGTATAATTATTTTTCAAATATTTCACTACTGTATATATTTGCATTTTTATGCATTTAAAATTCTGTTTCATATAAATTGTTGTTAAAGCGTTCATCTTCCTTCAAATGTCATATTTAATGCTCTTGAAATTATCAAAACAGTTTTCAAAATGAATTATGAATGCTACAGTACAAAGTAGGCGATCTTTAATGTATTGTAATACTTGCTCAAGCATAATAATTGTAATCGTCAATAACAAAGTTAAAGTTACTTTCATCCTTGAATGCGTTTTCAAAAATCATGAGTAAACGCCGTACTCTAATAAAGTATCATTTTTCTTACAATTTTCTGAATTTCATTAATTGAGAGAGCGAGAAAGAGAGAGAGAGATAATGTAGCGACATTATCTCTCTCTCTCTCTCTCTCTTTCTCGCTCTCTGTAAGCGTGAATAAAGCGTTTATCTTGCGTCAATGTAAGCAAAGACATGATGTAATAAGAAGTGCATGGTATTAAACACAGAACAAAATCATTGTAGTTAGAATATAAGTATCATGTGTTTCCGGTACAGATAGAAAAATCCGACCCGAGGGCACGCGCGTATGCCGGTAACGATGCTTGCCGAGTACAATTTTCTTGCATACCTAAAAAAGATCAGTTTGTGGGAAAATTGACGTAGAAAAAGTACTTTTGTAAATTTAACCAAAAGCGCGTGCGACGTTGTTTACTGATGTCATAAAGCGCAGTAATTTTTAATCACTATTGACGTCAAATAGGCAAAAGGTTTTGGTAAGCTCCGACAAAATGTATGTCAGACAGTCCCGGGTCAATAGACAAACAGTTTTGGACAGCTACGACATGATGGATGTTAAACGGTCCCGGGTCAATAGGCGAACGATTTTGGTCAGCTCCGACAAAATGGATGTAAGACAGTCCCGGGTCAATAAGCAAACAGTTTTGGACAGCTCCGACAACAGGGAAGTTAGGCAGATTCCATGGTCAATGGGCAAATAGTACTAGACTGTGGATGCTAGACAGTCCCGGGTCAATAGACAAACAATACTGGACAAATCTGACAACAGGAAAGTAAGACAGCCCTTTGTTTAATAGGCAAACATTTCTGAACTGCTCCGACGAAATGGACGTTAGACGTCATGGGTCATTAAGAAAACAGTACATGACGGAACCGACAAAAGGATTGTTTGACAGTCCCTTGTCAACAGGCAGTCATAACAAGACAGACTCAGCAAAAGGGATGTTTGACAGTCGCTTGTCGACATGCAAAAAATACAAGACAGCCCCTATAAAGGAATGTGTGGGAGTTTTTGTTGGACAGGTAAACAGAGGCGACGACAGGGATGTTAGACAGACCATGGTCGACATGCAACACGTACAGGAAGGCCCCTACACCAATGATGCTAGACAGACCCTGGACGACATGAAATGCGGACAGCCCGACAACAGGGATGTTAGGCAGACCCTAGTCGACAGCCAACACGATCAGGCCGACCTCGAAAATAGGGATGTTAGGCAGACCCTAGTCGACAACCAACACGATCAGGACGGCCCCGATAAGGGGAAGGTTAGAAAAACTATGGTCAACAGGAAACGCGTACATGACGGCCCATCCAACAGGGATATTAAACAGACTCTTTTTGACAGGCAATACGTACAAAACATCCCCTGCAATAGGGAGGTTAGACAGACCCTACGGAAATATATTCAGCTATTTGAATGGTCTTTGGTACCCGATAAGCTTATAAAGTCAAAACTCCAAGAGGCGGCACAGAAAAGAAAACGGAATCATTACAGGATAAACATCTGATATTACGCACCCGCGCTATTGACCGCACACGAAATAATTTTATCGTCCAAACCGCCGGCAGCCCCTACATAAGGGTTGTTAGAAAATCCCCGAAAGAAGACCAGTACGCAGAGAACGGATTACTTATGTTAGCGACACGCATGTTCAATATGATACTTGAAGTGCTTCATGAACACATGTTATTGAATTATTATTTTATCTCGGAGTTGTAGCGTCTCGTCATTACATTTGACAATCCTTGGTCGACAGGCAAACAATTCAAACCACTTTCGCTAAACGGGAAGTTTGACAGTCCCTGGTCAACAGACACAGTTCAGGCTACCCTCCACGAAAGGGGAGTTAGACAGTCCTTGGTGGACAAGCAAAAAGTTCGACTAAAGGGAAGTAAAATAGTTCCTGGTCGACAGAAGAAAAGTCCAGGCAAACCACGACAAAAGAGGAAGTAGACAGTCCCTGGTCGATAGGCAAACAGTTCAGGCCAACTCGAGAAAAGGAAAAGTAGACAGTCTCTGGTCAATAGGCAAACAGTTCAGACAAACCACGACAAAATGGAAAGTAAACAGTCCCTGGTCGTTAGGCAAACAGTTCAGGCCAACCACGACAAAAGGGAAAGTAGAAAGTCCCTTGTCGACAGGCAAATGTTACTGCAGAGCCCAACGAAACGCATGTTTGACAGTAGCTGTGGACAGACAACCAGTACTGGAGATCCCTTATAACAGTGATTTCACAACCCCTGGTCGACACCCAATTCATACTGGACGGCCTCGAAAACATGGAAGTTAGACAGTCTCTGGTCGACAGGGCAAATCGTACTGGGCAACCACAACTAAATGATTATTAGACATTCACTGATCCCCAGCAAACGAATTTTCGCTATCATCCAAGCAGAATTATACCCTTACAAAAGGGATGTAAAACATTCCCCGGAAGCAAACCAGTCATTTGTAGAGCTTGTTAATGGTCAGATAATTTGACGGACGGACAGGTTGAGGGATGGAAAAAGATGAATGAATATATAGATTGATCAATGAATGGATTAATTTCAGTTCAATTGACCTCATGCGATATGGATTTTACGCATTTTATTCGGAGTAAAAATACATAACAGATCAACCGGCTTGCATACTATTTCTAATATTTGACTCAATTTGAATAATTCAGTGCACAACAAGTGCATACAACGAAGTTAACCTACTTATAATCACATGTAAACAAACATATAATTTCACACTTATATAAACTTACATCATCAAAACTTACATCATCATTTTTATTTAACTTTGAATATTCATATGTACAAGGGCCATTGTGAGTCTAACCTTACATGAAAACAAAAATCAAGGAAGGTCAGAGTCTATAAAGATAATATTGACACAATTGAGCCTCATTATTGCGTCTTAAACCATTTGAAATCGAAAATTGAAATATTTCATACAAGTATGTTATTCCTCAGTGTTATATTCATATACCTCTAGCAGAAACACAAACTGTGTCATGAATGCTATATATAGCAGTCTTAGTAATTGTATTACAATTTAAGGGTTCAGTTATATATTGTATGATACCTACGCACATGCATAACAAACATTCTCATATCCGAAGCAACAACCGCAAAAAGCAAAACTGACATGACTGCAATACTAATGTATCCCGTCATTCTCGAAAACGGCCGATTATCTTCTCGACTTAACATGGATGATGTAGTGCTATTCCGTTCAATCCTCGTATCTTTGATCAGCTGCTGGATTATTTCTTCTTGTGTCATCCCAACGAAGATTTTGTTTTGGTAGCAAATGCAGGTCATTATATAAAGTGGCTTAATAGGCTTAGGTGTCGTTATCACTCCGCTTGAATGTAATTCATAAAACAGAGTTAAAATTTATTATACGGTATGATGTTAAGTGGCTTATTAGACGTAAATATCGTTTATCCTGCGTCTGAAAGTAGTTCAAATCCAGACACGTAAGGCTTTTTGAAAGTTGTTTATTACGTGCTGGTATCGTTGTCACTCCGTTTGAAAGTAGTTCCATGCAGGATTATTATGCTACGAGATGTGCAAATGTATAACATATCATGAACACCGCTTTTAACAAGGTTCTAGTTTCAACGAGAAAAAAAGATATTCCTTTAAATAACCATTTTAGACATATAATTTTTTATTCAGATTAGAGTTTTTTTTTTGTTGTCTTAGATTTCCGATTTTGACTGTTTAACAAAGTAAAAGGAGCATACATCTTGTTTAAAACGATTTTTGAGGTAGTCCATATCTTGAATTGAATATTCGTTTCTTGTGAAAATTTTGGTAATAAAGCAATCAATTTGATTATCTAATCATTGAATTTCTAGCTTATTTAGTAAAACATTTTCGGTAAAGTACGCTTCGTCTTCAAAACTCCAATTTTGATGATACCACCCAACATCAGTTTTGACCAGAGTATTCGGGAGTATTTCTCTTCGTCAAAGAATTTATCGTTAGCTGCGGAATTTTTTTTTTGTCCCGAAATCTCAAAACAAGTACCATCTGACGCTCTGATTTCTTACGTTGCCAAATTCATACTGTTTCTTTGGTTTAAAAATTTTAAACGAATGTTTTTGATAATTCCATTGCTCCACTGTGTAATGTTTATCATTGATACATATAACTGCAACCATTTCAAATATGACCATTTTTCGTCTGCTTGTATGGCGAGACTTTTGGCAGAAGGATATTGGCCAGAAATCACGATATTTTCATTCTGTGGTATATTAGAAGGTTGAAGTTGTGGTTCACCAGTCGAGATTTTCATTTGGCAGCGATAACATTCATTTATTTAGTCAATATGTCCTCCCGCTCTCCTTTTTTTAGGATCTATACATTGAAATGTCGTTGTTTTCTTGAACAATATAATTATAAATTATTATATGTTATTTGTTTTTATTACACAGACAATTTTGTGAAGGATTCTCGTTAAAAATGAGTATATCAAATACATTAATGTGAGTGTTTCCTACATTTGTAGGGGACCACTTAAAAGTGGTGAGGAAAATTACTACATGTCGGTAAAGTTCAAGCGAATCACAATGGTTAAATTTCGTTTCAGTGGAAGCAAGAGTTTCAGTGCTGACAGCGCCTTACGGGCGGAAACTATCGAGTTCGATGCTCCTTGCTGTATGGTATTGAATGGATGACGTGACCGACGTCAGAATTAATGCGGAAAATGACAGACATCTCAAACCCCAAAAGGCATCACATTTCCACGAGTTTGGACTTCCATTGCGCATTTCAACATTTCATGCGTTTAGGCGTGCTTAATATTAACAGTTCAAAAATGTTATGGACATTATCTATGAACGTGCATTAAATTGATATCGCTCTCTCTATGTATATATTGAAAACAAATGGTATAAGTGCATTATTTGTTCGTACTCGTTGCTTGGTTAGTTGTGTACAGTTTTGTTTTTTACATTTCATAATTGTGCTGAAGTTTTAATTCTGGTTTTTACCCTGGCCTAGCATATATTTATCATTGTAGTCCTCAATATTAGACGATTATCAAACATCTCACGATCGTTCGATGTCGAGCGCTTTATTGTTGGCCTTGTTACGAAGAGAGTGATTTGCAGTTCCCGAAATTATCGACAATCTAGCGTTTAATGGAGCATAGCTCATGGACACTAGTTACATCTATGAATTTCATAAAGTTCACTCTTCGCGTGAATTCATGGACTGTAATCAATGTATAAGTACAATACAGCGGCACGGATACATATTGTACAAAATACTTAAATCGCGACAAGCAGGCATTTCATTTTAAGTAAATTTTGAAATGGGCTAGTTTCGGCTTCAATTGAAATATGTTTTTCACAATACAATCGGGCTTTGTTAAAAAGTAACTTTGGCATTTAAAATATGTCACTCTCTGGGTGTCGCCATTCTATTTTCAGTCACTTAAATTATGACGTAACATTATATGCTTGCATCATGTTTGATAAACGACCCATTTATTTGCGGAAAACATATCGACATCAATAATAAATACAAAGTCTTAAAGGTATTTTTATGATTTATTTATTATCAAGAGCAGTGCATCAACCACACAGAGTGAATCAAACGGACAACATACATAGTGTGTACTTAAGTAGGATAAAGTGCTTGTATAACAACGATATGTATTCATGGAATAAAGAAATATGTAATTGTAGGAACTGAATTTCAATTTCAAGGACTTCTTCTAAAAATAGTTTTTTTATCTATGATTTTATCATAGTTCTACGTTTTTACTTTAAGATTTTTAACACAATTTTAAACAAAATAGTGTCATGAAAGGAAATGTTTCATAGACAAAGTAATAGGGATTCGTTTTTTTTGTTCCTCTTTCAATTGGAATCGGTTGTAAAATGTTTAAATTTGTAATCTTTAATTGAAGGTAAAAATTATATTTTTGTAGCATTTTTACCGCGTAGGTAGTACATGCGTTATTATTTCCTATCAATAACACAGTACTACAACAATACAGGGTCACCAGGCATAGAAATGTAAAATATTTTTACATAGGATAAATTAATTGTTAATTCTCTTAATAAAACACGCCATTGGTAGAATCATTTCGAAATCAAAGATGAATTTCACATAACTTATATGGAAAAAAACGTCGCCGGTGTCAAAAAGATTCATAAGTTAAACTTTATAGAGAGCACACCAGTTTAAAATTATAAGTGTTTTGGTCAGAGCTAAAATATGAAATATTCACAACAATTATAATTTGTATACCTCATTTGATTATATGTTGAATCTAAAATAGAACAATCCATGTACAGCTTACAATCGGTGGATGCATTCTTGTACGATTTATTTATTTATATTTATTGATGAATGGACGGACGGACGGACAGGTAGATGGATGAAAAAAAATGGATGGATAGATAGATTGATTGATGGATGGATGGATGGATGGATGGATGGATGTATTTCTTTCAGCTCGATTGTGTGCTCGTTCGATATGGGTTTTACTCATTTAATTCGAAGTAATACTATATCACATATCAATAGACTTACATACTGTTCCCTATATATCACACAGTTTGATTAAATCAGTGAACAATAATGTATACAACAAAGTAAAAATGATCAAAACACGTGTTAACAAACATATAATTTCACACTTGAATATACTAACAACATCACGTGTTTAAGGTCCATTGGGAGTCTAACCTTAAAGCAAAACAAAAATCAAGGACAGAGTCTATATAAAAATCATTAACACATATGATTATATGTATTGCGTCATAAGCCACGTGAAATTAAATAATTGAAATAGTTCATAAAAGTAAGTTATCTCGCAGTGTTTTATACATACATCTCTGCAGAAACACAAATTGTGTCATGAATGGTATATAAAGCAGTCTTAACAATTGTATTACAATTTAAAGTTTCAGTTATATATTGTATGATACCTACGCACATGCATAACAAGCATTCTCATATCCGAAGCAACAACCGCAAAAAGCAAAGCTAAAATGACTGCAATACTAATGTATCCCGTCATTCTCGAAAACGACCGATTATCTTCGCGACATTTTTTCTTGTAAATTGATGATGTAGTGTTATTTTTTTCAATTCTCGTATCATTGATCAGCTGCTGGATTATTTCTTCTTGTGTCATCCCAACGAAGGTTTTGTTCTGGTAGCAAATGCAGGGCATGATATAAAGTGGCTTAATAGGCTTAGTTGTCGTTATCACTCCGCCTGAAAATAAACCATACAGTTAATAATTATGATACGGTATGATTTAAAGAGGCTTATTCGTCGTTATTTCTGCGTCTGAAAGTAGTTCAAAACCAGACTGTTAAAGCTTATTCTACGGTATGATGCACTTTACTTTTATAAGATATAATGTTAAGTGACTTATAAAGCGTTGGTATCGTTGTCACTTCGCTTGAAAGTAGTATAGAACCAGGCAGGATTTTTATGCTTCGACTTTTGTAGGTGTATAACATATCATGAAAACCGTTTTTAAAAAGGTTCTAGTTTCAACGAGAAAAATAGATATTCCGTAAAACCCATAACCATTCTAGATATATAGTTTTTATTTGAGTTAGAGTTCCTTTTATTGTCTTATATCCCAGATGTTGATTGTTTAAAAAAGTAAAAGGAGCATACATCTTCTTTAAAAACGCAATCAATGTTATTATCGAACCATTGAATCTCTTATTTAGCAAAACACTTTCGGTAAAGTACGCTTCGTCTTCAACACTCGTAAGAAGAAGACCAGGTCGAAATAAGTTCTGGGCCGAAATGACCGGAATTGAAAGTGTTTTTTCGTTATCAACTGCTTATGAGATTTGAAGACTAAACATTCCTTGCCGAGACTAACTTTTCCATATGAGATCAATATTGACATAATAATACATAATTTTAAACCGTATCTCCTATAAATAACTGGTGGTACACAAGGTATCGATACTCATCCGATAAATACATTTTCATTAAGAATGTTTTCTCAGACAGACAAAAGTTCACGTAAAAGAAACTCCATTAAAGGTATTTAATGTTTCTCATGAACCTACCTATACCTACCTATATATTGGTATATGATTTTGATTTAGTATTTCTTTGCAGATGTTATGTTTGTTCTTTTCGGTGTGAAGACCCGAAAACACGTAGATTTTGATATATTGAACCAAAACGTGATAATAAAATCCAAAACCAAATCAGCCAGCATTTCAATGTTTCAAATATTAAACAATATACGATATGTATTATATATATGTGTATATATCCTAGTCTATGCATCTGGACATCAAAACGTACCCCACGAGCTGACAAACACATATTAAGTATTTAAGAAATATTACACACCACTGAGTGTCATATGATATTAATAACCGAGGCATTCGCCAAGATCCTTGCACATTCGGGTGCTAACTGGTCGGTCCTTATAATGCCATATGGTCCGAAGTGGTGTGTTCTATTTCTTATATTATACCGAACATTTTATATTATCATTCGATATTTTTTTTGAAACGCTCTTGGTGTGTTTTATTGAACAAAGCAAATAATGTTTACTTGCGACAGTTTTTCGCCGTTGTGATAATCTTAAGCCGCACCAAACAATCTCATGAAGTCAGAGGTCCATATAATATGGCGACAGCGGTCCATATTATGTTTTATGCGAGGTCCGGACTGGTCAAAATATTATATGGACCACTGACGTCATAAAACAGGTTTTTCATTAAATTACAGTGATATACGGACCGATCGACTTTATATATACAAAGAAGGGGCACATCTATGTAAGGTTTAATATATATCTATATATATGTTTTGGTAACTGCCTTGGAACGGTTAGATGTATCAGGCCCCATTATCACAAAAATAATTATATTATATTATATAAGCGCATTCTATCATAGAATATGCTGATAAAAGCCTTTGGTCGAATTCCCAGGTAAATATATTCTACAGCCAACAAAGTATTTGAGTACAATTCTGTATTCTTTTTCAATTACGAAAGTATTTGTTTTTGCTCTAGAATAAAAATCTTTGAAATATTGACAAAATCTTTTCATCAACACACTCTATGAGAAAATACGTTTTCAAAAAGTATAAAACATGCAAGATTTTGAAAAATACAATGCTTTTATATGATGAAATAAGATGAGACTGAGTTTGATATTTGATTTAAGTATTTTGGTGATATTGGGGCCAGGCATTCACCCTCTTTATCGCATTTATGAATACTTCAGATTGTTTAAATTTTGCGATAATTTAATGTTGATTGATTAGCAAATAAATCAAGTTCCTAATTAAAACATTGCAATATATGTTCGATTTACCGTGACATCTGTTGACTTAATAATGAAATCGAATTTTGAAAATTAGCGACATTGTAAAACACAAAAGGACATCGCGAAAATAGGACCTCGTAGACTTAGTCATCTATATAATTTGCGACAAAATGTTCATGCATGCATTGGTGGTTATTGTTGAATAAAAAATATACATCCTATAAGCATGTTTGAATTGACGATAGCACAATTACTCAAAACGTCGGGTAACTCGGGCTTTAGGGTCGATTCTTAGCGTCATCGAGTTATCGCCAATCTACTATAATCACCTGTATAAACGCATGTAGGCGGATCGCTGTTCCATTGTCCACTACTGTTACATAATGCTGAAGTCGGGCCTGATATGGTGTAACCTTGGTTACAGTAGAATGTTGCAGTTGCCCCGAATGTCGTTCCTAAGAAACGGGAGTGAGCGAAATATAGTTTACATTTTTATTTATATTCAGAGATTTCAGCATGGTGACCATGCATTTAAAATGCATTTTAATATATTATGTTAAATAACTTCTTAAAAAAACTAACAACTCTTATTTGTTTATTATTAATTTCCAATCGGTTTAATTTATAAATACATTAGCTATGAATAACGATTATTTGTATAAGTGAGACATTAAGATTTTCTACTCGAAAAGTGTCAACCCTAAATGGCCCTGAGCCAAAAAAACAAATACACAGGAAATGGCCCCTACCGTGACACCAGTGCAATAAATAGGAGATGAACAGCAGGGGATTATCTGCTCAACATTCCTTAAACTAGGCCTTTAAGAGATCAATCAAACACCAAACCACTTTTAAAATAAAACTGGTGGTGCTGAATCGGTACAATATATAACTGTCTTACATCGGAAAAAGCCTTATCATCTTTACCATCGGGTGTTAGTGCCAATCCATTAACTGGATGTGCAATTGATCCACAATCTAGTATAGTGCATGCAGGTGGTGGCCAATTCCAGTTTCCATTTGCAAGGCAAGTTACCAGCAAGGCGCCAGAAATAGTGTAACCCAGGTTGCAAGAATAAGTTGCTTGATCCGAATATTTCGTCCCATAATTTAGGAGCTGGTATATTCCATTCAAAAGAACAGCTGGCTGGTTGCAATCCACTAATATGCAGGAAGGTTCGCTTCCACTCCATGATACATTTGCTTGACAGATCCGTAAGGAATCCCCGTCTAGATTGTACCCAATTTGACACGTATAATTTGCGATATGGGTATATGTAGTTCCCAAAGTATAATTAACGTATCCATTCAGTGGGTCATTCAGTGGTAAACAATCCACTGGATTGCAGGTTGGTTGAGGGACATTCCAAGAGCCATCAGCGGAGCAAATGATGTACGATGAGCCGAATAAATTGTACCCATCCGAGCAGTTGAATTGAGCTATAGAGTTATAGACGGTGGAACCATAATTTACAAATCCATTCGGTGGATTGTTTAGCGCTGAACAATAAACTTCGCTGCAGACGGGAAGGGTTCCGATCCATTGTCCACTGGATTCACACAAGAACGTTCCGTTGACAGTCATTTGAAATCCTGTGTTGCAGGTATACACCACCAAGCTGTTTAATGTTGTGTCAGGTGATGAAATGTAGCTCGCGTTTGTCACATTAGGAGGACTTCCACAATCTATGAAGCTACATACAGGAAGTATTCCACCCCATGTTCCATTTGAGATGCATATCAATTCAGATGAAGCTCCAAGTGTATAGCCAGGACTACAGACGTACTGTGCATGACTTCCTTCGCCCGTACCAGATGTAAGCGAGTACGATGAATAGGAAATTATTGGTGGGTTGCCACATCCTTCACAAGAAAATCCGCTGCCCACCCAAACACCGCCAGCCGAACATTCCATCATGGGATCGCCGTTTAGATTATACCCATTGTCGCAGGTATATTCCACAGTACTTTGCCAAGTTGTAGACTCTGACGTTAACGTGTACGTCGCATGAGGTTCATTTGGAGGTAAAAAGCAATCAACCATGTTGCACGATGAAAGCGTTCCCAACCATGTTTGTGTATTTGAATCACAAATGAGCTGAGATATCGTACTGAAATTGTACCCAGCATCACAGCTATAGTTTGCAATACTACCGTAGTTTGTACCAGACGTCAAACTATATGTTGCACTTGGAACATCCGATGGATAGCCACATCCTTCGCAAGACAAGCCGGTGCCTGTCCATACTCCGCTAGAGGAACACTCCATCATAGGGTCTCCGTTTAGATTATACCCATTGTCGCAGTCATATTCAACTGTACTTTTCCAGGTTGTAGACGCTGATGTTAAGGTGTACGTCGCATGGGGTTTATTTGTAGGTGAATAGCAATCAATCATGCTACACGATGGATGTGTCCCAGACCATGCCTGTGTATTTGAGTCGCATACGAGCTGGGATGTCATATTTAATACGTACCCTGTAACGCAGACATAATTTGCAACACTATCATAGTTTGTACCAGACGTCAAAGTATACGTTGCACTTGAAACGTTAGGTGGAAAACCGCACCCTTCGCATGAAAACCCATTACCGGTCCATTGGCCGGTGTCGGCACAGGTAAATCTATCATCGCCAGTTGGAATGTATCCGGATACGCAAGTGTACGTTACAAAGCTCCCGTATGTTGTTGTTCCTGAAGTAAGTGTAAATGACGCATGCGCAATGGTGGAAGGTATGTTGCAATCTAATGGGCTACAACTGGCCGTCACTCCGTCCCACGCGTAACTTCCTTGGCAGGTCCTAGACACCGAGTAAATTCGAGTAAATGCACTACGACATATCTTTAGAACGAAATACAAACAAACATAAACACTTAAGATTCTGTCTTTTGCACTTTTTTGACCGCTATATGGAATCATGCGTCTTAGTAATTGTGTTAAGAATGATTCAAATCACGAATACCATCGTCGGTTCCCATGGGTCACAATATATTAGTTTTTACATGTGCATGATTAAGTGTGAAGAAATTTTGAGTACCAGGGTACGGACGATGTACTAAAATAACGACTAATTGTTGTAAGAATTAACCTTATTAAATCCCCTGAGGAATGAACGTAGCCGGAATTGCATGTTGTTGTCAAAGTGTCTCCCAGATGTAGCCCGGTTAGAGTTACTGTGGATTCAGTGGTGTTGGCTATTATAGGGCATTCTGAAAAGGAACATATCTCTGTCAGAGTTACTGTGGATTCAGTGGTGTTGGCTATTGTAAGGCATTCTGAAAAGGAACATATCTCTGTCAGAGTTACTGTGGATTCAGTGGTGTTGGCTATTGTGGGGCATTCTGAAAAGGTACATATCTCTGTCAGAGTTACTGTGGATTCAGTGGTGTTGGCTATTGTGGGGCATTCTGAAAAGGAACATATCTCTGTCAGAGTTACTGTGGATTCAGTGGTGTTGGCTATTGTGGGGCATTCTGAAAAGGAACATATCTCTGTCAATGTTAGTTAGAATTCAGTGGTGTTGGCTTTTGTAGGGTGTTCTGAAAAGGAACGCATCCGTGCCCGTTTAACTGTGTATTCAGTGGTGTAGGTTATTGTAGGGCATTCTGAAAAGGAACATATCTCTGTCAGTGTTACTGTAGATTCAGTGGTGTTGGCTATTGTAGAGCATTCTAAAAAGGTACATATCCGTGTCAGTGTTACTGTGGATTCAGTGGTGTTGGCTATTATAGGGCAGTCTAAAAAGGTACATATCCGTGTCAGTGTTACTGTGGATTCAGTGGCGTTGGCTATTGTAAAGCATTCTAAAAAGGTACATATCCGTGTCAGTGTTACTGTAGATTCAGTGGTGTTGGCTATTGTAAAGCATTCTAAAAAGGTACATATCCGTGTCAGTGTTACTGTGGATTCAGTGGTGTTGGCTATTGTAAAGCATTCTAAAAAGGTACATATCCGTGTCAGTGTTACTGTGGATTCAGTGGTGTTGGCTATTGTAAAGCATTCTAAAAAGGTACATATCCGTGTCAGTGTAACTGGATTCAGTGGTGTTGGATATTGTAGGGCATTCTGAAAAAGGAACACATATCCGTGTCAGTGTTACTGTAGATTCAGTGGTGTTGGCTATTGCAGAGCATTCTAAAAAGGTACATATCCGTGTCAGTGTTACTGTGGGTTCAGTGGTGTTGGCTATTGTAAAGCATTCTAAAAAGGTACATATCCGTGTCAGTGTAACTGTGGATTCAGTGGTGTTGGCTATTATAGGGCATTCTGAAAAGGTTCATATCCGTGTCAGTGTTACTGTGGATTCAGTGGTGTTGGCTATTGTAAAACATTCTAAAAAGGTACATATCCGTGTCAGTGTAACTGTGGATTCAGTGGTGTTGGCTATTGTAGGGCATCCTGAAAAGGTACATATCCGTGTCAGTGTTACTGTGGATTCAGTGGTGTTGGCTATTTTAGGGCATTCTTAAAAGGTACATATCCGTGTCAGTGTTACTGTTGATGCAGTAGTGATGGCTATTGTAGGGCATTCTTAAAAGGTTCATATCCGTGTCAGTGGTACTGTGGATTCAGTGGTGTTGGCTATTGTTAGGCATTTTGAAAAGGAACATATCCGTGTCAGTGGTACTGTATACTAGTTTTGTTTGCTATTCTAGCGCATTCTGAAAAGGATCATATCGCTGTCAGTGTTACTGTGTATTCAATGGTATGGACTGTTATAGATCATTGTGAAAAGGAACATATCCTCGTCAAGGGTATTGTGTATTCAGTGGTGTTGGCTATTTAGGGCATTGTTAAAAAGAATGTACCACTGATAGTGTTACTGTGTAGTTAGTAGTGTTGGATATATAAGGACATTCTGAAAAGGAACCTTCTCTGTCAGTGTTACAGTGTTTCCATTTATGTTGGCTATTGTAGGGCATTCTGAAAGGGAAATTATCTCTGTCAGTGCTACTGTGTATCTAGTGGTATGGACTGTTATATTGCATTCTGAAAAGATACGTATGAATGTCAGTGTTACTGTGTATTCAGTGGTATGGACTGTTATAGGTCATTGTGAAAAGGAACATATCCTCGTAAGGGGTATTGTGTATTCAGTGGTATGGACTGTTATAGGTCATTGTGAAAAGGAACATATCCTCGTAAGGGGTATTGTGTATTCAGTGGTATGGACTGTTATAGGTCATTGTGAAAAAGGAACATATCCTCGTAAGGGGTATTGTGTATTCAGTGGTATGGACTGTTATAGGTCATTGTGAAAAGGAACATATCCTCGTAAGGGGTATTATGTATTCAGTGGTGTTGGTTATTTAGGGAATGGTGAAAAGGAGCGTATCACTGATAGTGTTACAGTGTGTTCAGTGGTAAAGGACTATTGTAGAGCATTTTGAAAAGGAACATGTCCATGTCAGTGTTTCAGTATATTCAGTGATATAGTAATTAAAAGCATTTTGAAAGGTTACATATCCATGTCAGTGGTACAGTGTATTCAGCTGTGGATACTTTGAAAGGAAACCTTGAAATAGAAAATACCCCTTTCAGTGTAACTGTGTTTAAGACATGTTGGTTATTGAAGGCCTTTCACAGTGCAAAAGAAAGATGGTTTGAAGGACCAAAGCATAGCATGCTTTTAAACGTGTTTGTTTGTTTCGTCAGACAACAATACTGTTTGATCTCTTTTGTTTATTATACGGAACGAAACAAAAAGTTGAATTATTTAACACCAGTTGATTGTGCATTATTTGCTACTACTACTACTACTGCTGCTGCTGCTGCTGCTGCTGCTGCTACTACTACTACTACTACTACTACTACTACTACTACTACTACTACTACTACTACTACTACTACTACTACTACTACTACTACTACTACTACTAATACTAATAATAATAATAATAATAATAATAATAATAAAAATAATAAAAAATAATACAAATAAGTATAATAATAATAATGATACTCAATTCCTTGTTACATCAGGCTCAAGACCACAGTTATCTGCCGCCTGTTGACCAACATGTGGATGTTAATACAGAAAAAAGAGTGCTTGTGTTCAAGTATCAATATTTTATTAAAGTTGAATGCTAGAGAAGAAACGGGTGGCATTTTTGCATAGAGCTTAACACTGTATTGCAAAAAGTGGTAGTTTTAGTGTAAAAATTGGAAAAATCATTGCCTGTGGAACTATGTTAATTGGTTGTTTGTAGCCTCATTCCGTCTTGACCTCAGGGTCATGTATTACTACTCAATTTTGTGAGACAAGCTAATGTTTCTTGTGATTAAATTGTGTGTCTTGGATTGTTCTACAGAAGCCAGTTACTTGTTTTTTTAATTGGGACTGTTTTAAAGTGAAAAGCCAGGTTAGTGTCTATATAAAACATATAGTAAAAATAACTGTGGTCTCAGGACAACATAGCCATGTTGCAAAAAATGTATGCTTTATTCTTGAAAAAGAATGTTCTCTAAAATTGAAAATGAACGTGAACTTTTAAAACCTTTTAATTTTTGTCGCCCTCACCCATTTTTGCACTGTGGATGGCACTTAATTAATGCTAAGACTATTTCGTACTGAGCCATACTCGCTTTATTCTAGGCTGAGCGTAAGGCTTCAATTTCAAAGCCTACTTATTTGGCAAGGAAATATGAACAAGCCCAATAGTTTGAATAAAGGCATATATACAGAAGACGCTTGGACAAGTTATCAAGCAGTTTACGCAATCTTACGTAGACAAAACTATACAGTTTCCGTTTCAAGAATCACTAAGGGTAATCAGATTATGGTTAATGACATAAAATAGCATGGTTTAAAGGTAAATTGGTGCAGTATATGATTTACCAAAATAAAAGTGCTACGTTAAACTTATGTATTGTATGAGTGTACTATATGAATAATTCCGTGTTAAAAGACGCTAAGCGTCTTCTAAAACAGATTTCAAACTATATTTTATGAGCGCCTATTGCGCTTGGGCGCCTGAAACCTGCACTTTACTCATTATATGAAAAACCACATAATAGTTAATAAACAAAGATGTCACAATCATAAAGAAATGTTCCTACTTACCTTGGTTACACGTTCGATGATATATGTCGAACGACCCGGAAATCAAATATGACGTAACACATTCATCTCCGCATGTGTATATGTAGCACGTACCGCTTGAATACCGGAAGGTGCGGCAGTATGGAATGTCGAAACATGCCAAAAAACACGCGCTCTCGTTAGTTGTGCTGACAGTCTCGTAGTCGTGGTTGACGTTTCCGCTTGGGTGTTTCGATAGGACAAATTCTAAGCAGGCTGGAATAAACGAATAAATGCTATTACTTCACACATGCAGTCAAAACCATTGAATGTCGTCGTAATCTTTGTTGGATAAACAACAACTGAACTAGTGCTATAAAGGATTGAAGGTTTAAGTGCTGCTGTTCATCGTTGTACGAAAAAAAAAACTTGGTAATGACACGGTAAGTATAACCTAAAATGTATAAATTCACATTCATTATTTGGAAAAAAACATTATTTCTTGATAACCCAACAACAACGATGAAAAATAATGCTTCCAAAACAAATATTGACTTTAGTATGAATCGTCTGATTACAATGTTGGGGTATCGTACTGTAATATCGTAGTATATATAATACACTATTTGGGATATCATAGTGATACATAGTAATTGATAAGTTACAATATTGGGGTATTGTAGTGTTATATCGTATTGTATATAATACACTATTTGGGATATCATAGTGATAAATAGTAATTCAATTTGATAACATACAATATTGGGGTATTGTAGTTTTATCAAGTTATAATTGATGTTAAACAATTTTGGGGATGTCGTAGTGTACTATCGTAATTAATATAATACATTAATAATCGACTATTGCGTATTTGACGCGATACGGGTACAGTCGCGGTACCAATACCAGACAAACGAAGACAATGTATGCTAAAACTCGGCCAATATCGATTAAACTCGGCCAATATCACCCCAAATCGGCCAATATGAGATTCCACCGTTTTAAAAAGCTACAAAAATCGCCAAATATAGGATTTGACAAATGGACCATTTTCATTGGCTGTCGAATTCCCCTAATGTGAGAAATATACTGAAAAATATTTTAAAAGTTAGCCATTTTCTTTTCCGTTTAACCGACTGTTAGGAATATTTTGTGCTTCATTTTACCCTATTTGGAATTACTAGCCTATTAAATACTTTAACCACTTTGTACGGTTTGATATTACAGTTGTATGTAACCCGTTGGTGGTTTTTACGCCAATTATGTTTCTGTACACAATGGACAAAATGGGCGACGAAAGTGAAGAATTTGACGTTTTAGCAAACGATTCAGGAAATAAAGACGAATATTTATGCTTCCTTAGACTGTGCAGCGCTTTATTCATAAGTATGTGCAATGTCACTGAAGGTTGCATGTCAAAAACAGCAAAGTCAAGTCTAGAAAAGCAGACACTATGAATTAATAAGGGATAAATACGTCTTCAATGTGAACTAAAGCAGCTAGGGTAATTTATTTGAATGCTTTTAATCAAAATATCGTACCAAACGTAATAGTTAATAAATAAAATACTTATTAATTAGGTGCTTTCATATTGGCCAAGTTATTTGTCCTCGGTCAGCTGTAAATACAGCTTACCTAGGACAAATAACTGGGCCAATATGAAAGCACCTAATTAATAACATTATAATTTTGAGGTATTGCAGTTTAACAGCGTTTATGATGTAATACAATATTTGGGAAGTGTATTGTAATAACGTTATTGATGTTATACAATATTTGGTATTGTAGTGTAATATCGTAAGTGATGTTATAAAATATTGGGTATTGTAGTGTAATTTCGTTAGAGATGTTATAAAATATTGGGTATTGTAGTGGGATTTCGTTAGTGGTGTTATAAAATATTGGGTATTGTTATATCCTCAGTGCTGTAATAACATTTTGGGTTATTGTTGTATAATATCGTAATTGATGTGATGAAATATTGAGGCATTGTAGTGTCAAATCGTAATTGATGTAATGCAATATTGAGACATTGTAGTGTCATATCGTAATTGATGTGATGCAATATTGAGACATTGTAGTGTCATATCGTAATTGATGTGATGCAATATTGAGGCATTGTACTGTCATATCGTAATTGATGTGATGCAATATTGAGGCATTGTAGTGTCATATCGTAATTGATGTGATGCAATATTGAGTCATTGTAGTGTCATATCGTAATTGATGTGATGCAATATTGATGTATTATAGTGTAAAATCGTAATTGATGTGATGCAGTATTGAGGTATTGTAGAGTCATATCGTAATTGATGTGATGCAGTATTGAGGTATTGTAGTGTCAAATCGTAATTGATGTGATGCAGTATTAATGTATTGTAGTGTTATATCGTAATTGATGTGATGCAGTATTGAGGTATTGTAGTGTCATATCGTAATTGATGTGATGCAGTATTGATGTATTGTAGTGTCATATCGTAATTGATGTGATGCAGTATTGAGGTATTGTAGTGTCATATCGTAATTGATGTGATGCAATATTAGGGTATTGTAGTGTCATATCGTTATTGATGTGATGCAGTAGTGAGGTATTATAGTGTCATATCGTTATTGATGTGATGCAATATTGAGGTATTGTAGTGTCATATCGTAATTGATGTGATGCAATATTGAGGTATTGTAGTGTCATATCGTAATTGATGTGATGCAATATTGGGGTATTGTAGTGTCATATCGTAATTGATGTGATGCAATATTGGGGTATTGTAGTGTCATATCGTTATTGATGTGATGCAGTATTGAGGTGTTGTAGTGTCATATCGTTATTGATGTGATGCAGTATTGAGGTATTGTAGTGTCATATCGTAATTGATGTGATGCAATATTGAGGTATTGTAGTGTCATATCGTAATTGATGTGATGCAATATTGGGGTATTGTAGTGTCATATCGTTATTGATGTGATGCAGTATTGAGGCATTGTAGTGTGATATCGTAATTGATGTGATGCAATATTGAGGTATTGTAGTGTCATATCGTAATTGATGTGATGCAGTATTGAGGTATTGTAGTGTCATATCGTTATTGATGTGATGCAGTATTGAGGTATTGTAGTGTCATATCGTAATTGATGTGATGCAATATTGAGGCATTGTAGTGTAATATCGTAATTGATGTGATGCAATATTGAGGTATTGTAGTGTCATATCGTAATTGATGTGATGCAATATTGAGGTATTGTAGTGTCATATCGTTATTGATGTCATGCAATATTGAGGCATTGTAGTGTCATATCGTAATTGATGTGATGCAATATTGAGGCATTGTAGTGTAATATCGTAATTGATGTGATGCAATATTGAGGTATTGTAGTGTCATATCGTAATTGATGTGATGCAATATTGGGGTATTGTAGTGTCATATCGTTATTGATGTCATGCAATATTGAGGCATTGTAGTGTCATATCGTAATTGATGTCATGCAATATTGAGGCATTGTAGTGTCATATCGATATTGATGTCATGTAATATTGAGGTATTGAAGTGTAATATCGTAATTGATGTCATGCAATATTGAGGCATTGTAGTGTCATATCGTAATTGATGTTATACAATATTGAGGCATTGTAGTGTCATATCGTAATTGATGTCATGCAATATTGAGGTATTGTAGTGTCATATCGTAATTGATGTTATACAATATTGATGTATTGTAGTGTCATATCGTAATTGATGTTATTCAATATTGAGGTATTGTAGTGTCATATCGTAATTGATGTTATTCAATAGAACACTGATAGCCAAGCCTACAATTTTATAAAGTGTTAACGTCATTGTCAAAATAACATTGCTTATGCGCGGCATAACAGAACCTATTTTCATTGTTTTCTTAAATTATGTCATCATCTGATGTGTACTCTAAAATGTGACACGTTTTCCAGTGTTACAGTATTTAATACGACACACGTTGTCCAGTATACTAACATATTTTATATATTGTCCTGCGTACGTACATATGTGACACTTTGCCAGATGTCTAACAAACCTTACACCTTTTCGAAAGACAAGTAGCTAAGCGTACGTACATATTTGGCACGTTGTCCACGCTTGCCACCTTCCCGCGGATGATGTATACATCGTGTTTTCTTGATTGAACATTTTACACTTCTCAAAAGATGAAGTTGGCATCCAATTAACACTGTCATAGGAGGAAACACTGAAAAATCAATAACGAAAACCTTTAAGAATTGAAGAGTTGTCCTTATGTTACATACGCAAAATAAGCACTTCTTCATCGATAATACTGCCTTAATAGAAATGTATTCGTATGCATCGTTATCGTTCTTAATGTAGCCTTAGTTGATCATGTTTTGTTGGGTCCCGTCACGAGGACGTGCTTGATGCGTGTTATACGCCGCACATGTGTAAGTTGTCATTATTTCACGATTTCCAGCGGATGATCTGATCAGGTTAATACGGTGTCCTTTAAAGGGGCTGTACACCAGACTGGCACCAATAAAAGTGTTTTACTCTTTGATATCATAATTGTAAGAAAATACCAAAATGTAAAAATAAATCGAGTCGGAGACCGAGTTCGACCGGTGTCGCCAAAATTGCAGTCCAGTGTTGTATCTGCTGTGCTACGAACGCTTACCCAAATCGGTTGGAATATTTAAGCTATATACCTTACTTGGTAATATCACGTGATAACATCGACTAGCCAATCAGGTATAAGGAATTAATTCTACTAGACATACCTTGTAATCTTGTTTAATGCAAACAATACGAAAAAACTATGTGGTACTTCAGTTAGTTAGTTTCAATGCAATGTACACATCGATACCAAGTTTATGTCAGTTTTCGACAATTTTCCCTCTTTTTTCGCTATTTCATCATACGGAGTACAGCCCCTTTAAGGGCAATCGCGATCCTACACCTCGCATTTTAATTGCTCAAAACATTTGTTTGTTACAATTTCGCATAATTTTTTTTTTAAACTGGTAGTACTTTGTTTCTTAAAGTGACACTCTTATTCAAAATCAGTGCATACACATGCGTAAAAAACATCAATTTTGACTGATAAACCTTTAACTACTTACTTAATAATGCATTTATGGAAAATATGAATTAATGATAACAAGATTGTAACCGTGTATTTAATAGTTGAAAACGCAAAAATATTAAATGAATGGTGAACGCTAAAAGATCTACTTTGGTCTACTATAGTCTCATTAGGTAGAAATACCGTGTTTTATGCTCATTTCTTTCAAATTAAACTCGGTATCCTTCGTAAGAAACATTGTTTTCGACATTTATTTATCCCTTTTGGAATATTAAAACAATTGTATTAATTGTGGTAAATCTTAATTGGAGTAAGAGGGCATCTTTAAACTTTTATGTTTTATTCGAAATTCGTTAAACAAAAAGTGCACGATTTGACTTTTATTTCGTCATCTTTTTTAGCATCCTTTTCAATTACAGACGAACCTCGCTTGGCTCGATTTCCTCGTTGGCTCGAACTGGATCAAAAGACAAATCTTGTCCCAATAAATGTTAGCATTACTGCTTGGCTCGAATTTCACAAGGCTCGAGGTATTTTCGCCTTGGAGTTCGAGCCAACGGGTTCGGCTGTAATTTGTCTGGAGAAAAATAAAGCGGGATACTTATTGTTGAGTCGGCACATCATTTTACATCGACTACCTTGATATTTTACTATATAAAGTACTGAACAAATTAAAAAACAAACAAACTTGAAACATATTAGTAAACAAATACCGCGTTTTCTTGGACATTTTCAAAAAGCTAGAGGCGGGATCGCGATGACCCTAATAGGATTCCATCGGTTATGATCACGCTTTGACTGCTTTTCTGTTTAAAACATTCGTGGCACAACCACAACAAATAAGGATTTAAAAAAATGTTTGTGTCCCTCCCTTGTTAGGTATTTTGCACGATTTCTAAACTAAATCAGATAGGTAAAATATGTGCCCGCAATATTTAAAACGTAGCGAAATCTTAGGGCAGTCGTAGTCAGTCGGGCATAGTTTTAAAGACATTGGATGGGCATTCATTGTTGTAAGCAATGTAAATTCAGCGATTTAAATGATACATTACTTGCTCTCGTTTTGAATAATTGTTTGTTGAAACGACTATTATTGTATAATTTATCAATAAAAGACATGTTTTTGCATGGTAATCGTACATACTAAGAATGGTTTTATGTTGTTTGTGCTTTAAATGAATATAGGAATATCATTCCTTTTATTATAATGACCCTCTTCAATATGCTCTCTACTAAATCAATCGGCTCCAGTCGCCGATTAAGATTTGGTCGACATTGTGTTACGTTAGTCGCAACCTTTTACGGTTGTCATAACGGGCCTGTCACACACGACCGATGTACTTGCCGGGACGAAATCGGAGCACACAATTAACAATGTCGAGAAAATCGGGGGAGCTCCGCCGAAAAAGCTTTTCGAAAAATCGTAACTGGCCCGAGCAATACCGAAGTAATACCGGCCCGAAATACAACTATTCTGTCACCGATTTTATACCGAGTGCCTCCTTGTTCTACCGATGTGCCACCGCTGACCGAAGCTATAGGGGACTGATACCATTGCACTGCCGTTGTACTACCGATTCATGGTATCAGTCCGGTAGTAGTACGGTAAATGATGTTTTATGGCTATAATGATTTACGCTTTAAGAAATTGGAAATTTTCTGCAGTTCTTCAACTAATTGTGATCTGTTTTATTGTTTTATCTTAAATGACTTAAATTGAAGGCTGAGTCACAAAATGTAAAATAACGTCAGACCTGTCAATCTGTAGAAGGCAGCTTTAATGTTACATTCTAAAATTTAACCACACAAAACTGTGTTCTGGATTGCTGTAAAGAGTGGAACAAAAATCCCAAGACTGAGACAAGATAATAGCATAATTTATGACCGTCAAGTTCCTAAGCCCAAAGCCTCACAGTATTTACAGTTACATGCACAAATAATGATGTGTAATGATGACAAGCTATATTGCTGAATTTCAGCAGACCTGTTAAATATGCACAATACTGGCTGGGAATATACACAGTAAATGACTCATTTCTTTGCTCATTATTATTCAGACAAAAATCTGGACTGTATAAACCAGTGTATATTTGAGACGGGTTTGTCCAATGACCAAAAACCTGGTAAACACATTGCTGGAAAACACTTAAGAACATACAATAGAGCGTGCAAGGGATGGGGGGGCATTGTGTTCATAGACTATTGTGTAAGGGACTGCTTATCATGAATAGGGTCGGTCGGGGAAGTGGGGGTATAAAATGTTTCAAATACTACCGGAAAACATTTAAAAATTCCTTAACTTACATTATTGTGTGCAAGGTGGTGGGGGAGGGTAGGACTGTCATTGGAGGAGTGTATATTGAGTGAAACAGATGGCGGCAGTAGGAAAGACTGTAAAAGGGTCTCATAAATGCTTGTTTTTAATAGGAAAACACATTAAATTTCTGATTATTTATTTCATGAGACGAGGGGGTAGGGGAGGGTGGGGGTTCATTCTACATTGCGTGTAAGAAGGGTGTAGGAAGCCGGATGAGGAAGGAGAGGCTTAAAATGCCCCAAATCAATTTGTGCAAGGGGGTGGAGGAGACTGGGGCTGTCACTGGAGGGCCTGGCGCTATATCGAGTTTGAGGTGTGGGGGTTTCGGAACGATATCCAGAGAGGGAGTGCTATAAAAGGATCTTTTTCTTATCATATACATCATTGTGTGAGGAGGCTTGAGCTCTCAAGAAAGCTTAATCAAATGCTATTTTATTAACTAAATGTTTTTTCTTTCACCAAATTTAATGTGTGAGTAGGGTATGGTCGGATATTGTCAGAAAGTTTGATGTTAAAGCGGCACCCTCATAGATTGAATGTTATAGCAACTTTTTATTTCTTGTCTGGGAAACAGTATGTTTTACTTAAATGTTGAGGGCTTCCATTTAGAATGCCCTATCAGGGGCGTAGCTTGGCCCATTAAAAAGTATAGGCCCACTTTGTAGGGGGGTTCGGGGCGCCTCCCCCGAGATTTTTATTTACTCTAGATCCAATATGGTGCGTTTTGGCGTATATCTGGAGCCTTTTAAGTCATCAAAATAAGCTTTATATAGCACTTCACTAAACTTTATTGTTGGCTTACTCATCACGTACAATAACATAACTGAAATACAAAACTTTGATAAGAACTTGTGAAAAAAAACTCCAAAATAGAAAATACGTATGTAATGGTTAAATAAGCGTGTCTAGTTGGTTTTGTTTATGACGATATATAGAGGTCTTCAAATGAAATCCAATTTCCTGCATATGACTGAGGCAAATGTGTTTATGATTTTATGTATGTCTATCTCAACATCTCGATGACTATGGAGGACGCCAAGTAAGGATAGCCTCCGCCGGTTATTGTAGAGTTGATGTATTTCTTGATACGGCTCATGGAACTGAAGGAGCGCTCACATGAGGCGGATGTGGCAGGCATGGTCAGCAGTATCTGCACATAATGTACATTATCCTGTCCACATTGGCCGGCTGGAGACCTTCAAATTTGGTCGGAATAACCACAGAGCCTAAAAGCGCTCTTCATTCTCCAGGATAAGAGCTGATCGCTGGCTTTGACGTAACCATTTCGTGGAGCTTTTGGAGCGCATGGACGACAACGGAAGGGCAAACAAACAGTAAAACATAGTATATATTTATACACTTTGCTTGACGGATGAAAAGGTGAATTGGCAATTGTGATAAAAGGAAAGGAGGGATTGATTATTAATGAACTGTAGAATAGTGTAGCGTTATCGATTACATAAATGCTGTACAACTTCCACTTCAGTGATAAAAGTCTGAGTTTTTAAAGGCATCATTCCACGATACATCAGAATCTCCAGGTCGGGGTAAGGGGAAATGACATTCAAAATAAACTTCCGCTTCGCAACTTTATATTTGTAAACGAAACCGAGTTGAACAGACAATCATTGAAATAATGCGCTTGGCGGTTGCTGTCAAAGTATTATCAAATCGATATGTGAAAGCTGCACTCTCACAGATTGAACGTTTTGACAACTGTTTTATTGTTTGTCTTGGAACGAGCCAATTTATGCAAAAATGCATGAGAACCAGTGGTATAAGACCGCTGACAAGAGATCAGATCGCAGATTTTCATATTTAAGTTCAAAATTTGATGTTTTTATGCAATTTTCTTAAACCGTTAGTAACGCTTTTAGCCATAAAACATTAATTTTCGAACGGAAATATGAAAATCTGCGATCTGATCTTTTGTCAGTGGTCTTTTATCGCATGTTTGCAGATATTTACCCAAAAATTGACTCATTCCAAGACAAAAAATAAAAAAAGTTGCCAAAACGGTAACTCTGTGAGAGTGCAGCTTTAAACGTTCGACCTTCTTAAAAAATAGCCACTTTACTTATTTGAAAAAATATGCTTAGTTAACTTGTAGTGTTTAGTTGAATGTTAATTAAGCTGTCACCCCCTTACCTTGCAGTTTTTAAAGCAGATTCGGACGTTTTGTAATTTTCATTTATGGAAACGAAGTGTAGGCCCGAACCTACCGTGCCTATTGGAGCTACGCCGATGCCTATTCAACTTACTTTTTGTAAAATTGTATGCATGAATATAAGTACAACACGGCTTTTATAAATACTTGTTCCAATATTTCTTCAATTTACTATATGCTTTTATTTCCGGGCAACAGGCTCAGTGTTATGTTTTTTAAATATTCTGTATGTTTGTTCATCATGTCAAAAAATAGCTCATTCTTGTTAACATATACCTGACTAATTAATATTCTTGTATCTTGTATATGGTAACTTGGAATTTTGCACTTCCTGTCAATCAATTTTGGAAGTTTTTCACCATAATTTGAAAGATTTAAGTCTTTTTTGGCAAATATAACATGCCAATTTCACCGATTTATATCATAATAATTAATTTTGCTTGTAAACTGATTGAAATTTTTAGCATAAAAGTAATATTGACACCAGGTTTTGATATTTTGAACTTCCAAGCTTTCAATTTAAAAAAGTTTTCTTCACATTTATGGAAGTTTTTGTACGTCCAATGAATCAATTCTGGAATCCATTTCTAAGTCCTGAGTCATATACTTTAAAAATTCCTTTAACAGAAGCCCTGAATGTTTGGACACCAGTAGTTGAAGACTGCTGACAAAAGATCGGATTGCAGGTTTCATATCAATGTTTATTATTTATATATGCAATTAGACACTAATTTCTTAAAGCATTTGAACGCTTTTATCCATTAAACATCAATTTATAAGCACAAATAAGAAAACAATTGGTTTTAAGACAATGACTGTACTGATTCTGAGACAAACATTAAGAAAGTTGTCAAAACAGTCAATCTGTGAGAGTGCAGTTTTAAGACGGAATATGATGTTAAAACAACATCTGGATGTTTTTTTAGATATTTTTTAAAAACAATTTGGAGAGTTATAGTTTGAGGGAGTGGGGTTCTATGGAGTGGGGGGGGGGCGGGGTGGGGGGTCACAACGCGCAGACACCTGTGGTGCATACCAGACAACCAGAAACGATTGACAGGTCATATTTGAGTACGTTCATGTTTCAATTTGACCTATTTGAAGCAAAAATATACATTGTAACAACATGATGTTTATAATGGGTGTAAGTTAATTCAATCAAATGGAAATCTCCCTTAAATTCCTCTTATCGTCGAGTATTCATCGCATGCAGTGACGAATCTTGCATATCTCACGGCCATTACTCGATGATCATTGACCGCCGTCTGCGCATGCGCAGTATGGTAAGTCTGACCTATTTCACGGGTCTTAAGAAATTCATGCCACACCGGTATCACATCATTAAGAACGTTAGTACATCGTCAGTACATCGGCAGGACTACGGTATCACATCTGTACCAGGACGGTACAATTAGAGGTCACCGCAGAGCCGCAGATCCATTAAGGTGCGCTAGAGTTGCTCTACCGTAATACTGCCATTGTACTTCCGGTGTACTGCCGTGTTGTCCCGTTGCTCGCTTCGGCAGTGCAACGGCAGAAAGATTGTTCAACATGCTCGAAAATTATTACAGTTTCCGGCCGATGCTTGTTTTCGCTGATGTTCTGACGATGCTCTTACGATGTACTACCGTTCTTAGCCATGCTATACAGTTGCGCTGCTGTTCTAGTACCGATTCCCAACAATTTGTGCTATAGTATCTCTCCGGGGAGCCAAATCAGTAAGGTGTAACAGGCCCGTTAGGCAGCGATTTGTCGTTTCATTACAATTTACCTGTTGAGACAAGTCTCTTCAGAAACGTCGAAAGATCCTACTTTTTCTTCATGTACAGGATATTTGCAGAAGTTGCATTTACGTACATTGGTGCATGTTAACGCCACCGATACTGAAATAAAGTTGGAATTTAAAATTCTAAATACCTATTGCATTTCTTAAATTCGTAAAATATGACATTGAGAAGCGTTATCGTGATTTATTTAACTGTTGGCAATTTTATTGTGAAATTGAAGTTATTTATTGATGAACCTTTTTTATGACCATATGTGTTAAATAGAATACGATCTTGCACTGCATTCTACAAAATCTATATTAAGCTTATGTCCTTTTCCGTGATTGCTTAAAACAGTAATATATATTTCTGGCTAAAACTGTATTACCATTGACAGCCTTCCAACCACCCTGTAATGAGCAATGATTCCAAAAATATATCCATAAATTGTATTGATATATAAATGAGCCCTGTTTGTTAGTTATTATTTATTCCTGTTATTGCTAGCTATTTCATCACTTTTATATTGAACAGTAGTTTGTAGGCGTTATTTTGAATATTTCAAACAACCATAGTCTACAAACAAATATATTGTACTTTTAGGGCGCATGAATATACGTTTGTCGCCATTTTGGCTTATTCATTATTCGTTGTGTGACATTCGAACGGGCTTTTTATTTCCACTGTAACCTTTAAAAAATTGTACTTTTTCAAGGCGCCCAAGTGGTCGACTTCGCTTAAAGAAAATGTGCCAAAATTAATTATAGTTCCCTTTCCGTAACTGAAGTAAACATAAGGTGGCAGTTTCTAAGTAAAATACAATTACCATTACTTAGAAAATACTTAAGCTGCACCATTCGTGCGACTCCTCCAGAACCAGGTCATGAAAAACCAAATTCCAAGACTTCATAAAAAGCAAAGTAATATAAGATGGAAATATTACGAACACACAGCTTCTTAAGACAACGGCCCGAGATCAAAAGTTCTTAACATCATGTCTGGATGAAAGACATATCAATGACATGATCACAGCATCGAGTAATTTCGTCAACAATACACAACCACCATCGGTGAGGATAGGCCTAATCGATAACAACAACAACAACAACACAAATACTGTTTTTAGGAAAAGAATCGTGAGAAAGAGTGAAACTTTGAAGACTTCAGTTTAGTTAAAATATTGTCAAATACATATAATAAAACTAGAGATGTAATAAATAATAATTATAAAACCAGTGTTTCACTCTTCAACATGTATATCTTAAGTAATATTACTATTAAAATGTTTGAAATGTATGTAAAATATTAACGTATAATTATTATGTAATAAACATAATCATATGTGTATACTTACTCAGAACAGTTAACTTCAGACCACATTTTAAAATAAAACAATCCATTTTTCTAAATTGCTTTTTTCGCCTCTTTCTTATACCACTAAATAACTGAGCGAGCTATCATGTGCCCGTCAATACAGTTTGACGTGGTCTATTTGTCTTGACTACTTATCTTCTCGAATTAAAGCCATGATATTTGTTTTATAACTCGAGGGTTGAAAGCGAAAAGGTTCTAAGTGACATTAAATAAAGAAGCAGATAGAACCTTTTCGCTTTCACCCCTCGAACTGGACTATTGATTGCTACATTGCGTGATTCAACACATTTACATTCTGTATTGTATGATTGCAATATCTTGATCCATTTACCATTTCCCAGATATAATGGACTGCTTCACTGCACGACACAATAAAAGAAATCCAGCTAGTGACAATCTGTTATGTTATTACTTGATCCAAGTATTCAAGTTCATACTCTATTGAGTACACTATTTACATCCTGTGTAAATCATGAATAAAAGGTAAATACATTCTGGTTCTTTCAGGTTCTTGTTGATTTTGTTTTTTAATATTTTAACCGATACTGTTGACGTTAACTTCTGAAAGATCATTAAATATGCAAACAACAGATGGATAACTTTTGCTTTGAGAAAATGCTTAAATACACACTCTTTCTCTTAAACATCTTAGTTTACTTTCTTGACCAAAATTCAATATCAATGTGATGAATGAGATAATTTGAATCTAACAGAGTAACATTAGTTTTTATTGATGACAATGTGTAAAGGAAACTCGAAATTAAAAAATAATAAGAAGAACGGTACATTTAATACAGATATTTTAGTGAAAGTAACAAAATAACATAATTCTTGAGGGTTTTGTCTGTTTTGCTTGACTAATCAAAAGTCGGCGCGTTCGCAGCAGGGGTCTTAGTATTCCAATTACTGAATTCAAAACTATCATCTTTTCTCTATATACAAGTATAAATACTACTTTGTCTTTCAAATTGTTTTCGCGTTTTTGTTTTAAAGAATATTATATTGATTAATTATTTACATGAAATATCAAAATCCTTTCTTTGATTGTCTTCTTAAGTATATATTTCTTTTGTAAATAGCTGCAGAAATGTCTACAACATATCAGAACAATTTTTTTGTCACATTGTATTGCATTGTTTTATGTCATTTAAGCGATCATCACATAGTAACATGGTTTCAGGACTAATGCGATTTGTGATCAGGATTATTTAAAATAACAAACATATACCTAAAAATCAGTGAATGCTCGTCTTCAAGTAATTTTGTTGCAGTAAAGACATCTAGATTACAACGATTTTCCGTTCGATTTCCATCGCTTCCGAATCTTTTCAGCGGCACCTTTGACTTGTTTACATAATAATTGTAATGAAACATGGACTTAGCCAAAGCGCTTGTTTTGAACAGGACAATGAAACAGCTCTATTAAATAATGGCTCGAGTTGAGTTTAATCCTGGCTTATTATTATTATTGCCCGATGCATACGTGGAAATGATACAGTATGGAATAATGTGGCGACGATAAACTTTGGATAATCTATTGAATGAGGAATATATCAGAGCAACAGTTTTCTTTTCCTTTCGGTTCATGGCACTCAGGGTATGCCCCTCCTTATGTTGTAGAAATTTCACAGCTCAACAGAGGTGTTCATTTCGATTCATGGCACACAGTATATGCCACTCCTCATGTTGTAGAAATGTCCCAAGTCTTCAGAGTCTTTCATTTCGAGTCATTGCACACATTATATACCACTCCTCATGTTGTAGAAATGTCACAGTTCAACAGAGGTTTCCATTTCGATTCATGGCACACAGTATATGCCACTCCGCATGGTGTTAAAATATTACAGTTCAAAATAGGTTTTCATTTCGATTCATGGCACACAGTATATGCCACAAAATGTTTCCTTATCTTTCCGGATACTATTCAGATCGAAATATCCGACACTGGGTAACGCTGCGTTAGGCCTTTTTAACGGCTTTTGCATTTGGCATTGAGTAGGATTTAATTATCCACACTGTCATTGTGTTGTTGGTCATTGAACTTGAAGATATTGATAACATATTTGTTATAAGCAAACACAACCATTTTGTTTGTTGCTAATATCATACCTTCATGCCGATAAACCGTCATCTCCATTATATCAGAATGTCATTGTGTGCATAAAAATGCGACAAAACCGAATGATTTCTCTTTGTCTCTTTATAATCGACGAGGAGCGACACACACGATATACACACAAGTCAAATTGACCCAGGTGTCGTATCGCGAGTTCAGGAACCCATTTCTTTGGATGTGTGCAATTTATTAGGATACTGGAATCCTCTCGTCCCTTATTATTTTATACTATAACTTTTTTAATGAATAATCCCAAGTACTGCTCATTCCAAAACAGACTGTTGGACATATCGTCTTATCGAGTAATTCAAAGTGTTTCCGATTTGTAAGTAACACTTCTAATCAAAGGTATGTTGTTGTTTTTTAGAAAGCTTAACGACATAATTTGACGTTAGCCCGTCAATAAGAAAGCCCTATTGAGTACACATCCATTGCGCTTTACAAGAACTATCGATTGGATACTCGATCGTAATCAGTTAATTAAATAGATTGTGCCCAAATCGTTCAGTCTTTAAGAACCGCAACACACAGAATAACACATAAGTAAGCGTTCACTGCGCTGTACGAGTCCCAGCGACATCGTCATACCGAAGCACACGGAAACCTGGCCAAACAACATATATGCTGAGCGATGAACAGCCTCGTTGCCGAAAAGAACAAGCTTTTATTTTTCATTTCTAGTCTACATCATCGACAAATATTGTACGAAAATCGATGCAATTATACGAAGAGAGGAATCACTCTCAAACTTTATAAACATTTATTGGTGTAATATTCATGACCTACGGCTATTTTGTTTTGTAGTTATGAGCCCTTGAATATGATCTGTTTTACACCTTTCGCTATATTTTTCATAGAAAGTGTCAAAATGTTGAATAAAAGTATCCAATGTATAAATAAGCTTGAGGAGTTATCGTGTCATAGATGGTTATGTCAATGTTTCCATATATGATTGATAGGGCAGGCGTTGTATTTGTAAAACATTGTGGAGAATATTTGTCTTACACTTTTAGAGAAATCACTCTCATACTTGGTACACATTATTGGTGTTCTATTCATGCCTATGGTTGTGTTGGTTAAAAAATGTTGAGAATAGTTTTCTTACAGTTTTAGAGGAATCACTCTCATACTTGGTACACATATTGGTGTACTATTCATGACCTTCATGGCTATATTGTCTTGGAGTTATGAGCCCATGAATATGATATGTTTTACACTTTTGGCATTATTTTTCATAGAACGTGTGGATAAAATTGAATTAAAGTATCCGATCTACAAATAAGCTTTAGGCGGTATCATGTCATAGGTGGTTAAGTCAACTATTCCGTGTCTGGTATTCGATATCATTTGAAAGGATGTTCTCTTACCTGGAAGTGTCATACGTGGAAAACTATGAAGAGCTAAGTGTTATAACGAATAAACAACACCCGTATTTAGTGTCACAAATCCAGGGGACAAAGAAACGAGAGAGTTTGATTGTGTTTATTTTATTATTTACATTATAAGATCTCAAAAAATCCAACAGATATTACAGGTCATACAATATATAAGAACACTCGAAATTCATTAAAGTACGATTAACAAATAAAGCATTCATAGGCTGTCAAAATTATTTCCCCTTAGTCAAGTGCATTTTTAAGAATACCTTATAGGAAACACAACATATAATAATAGTATACACACGGGAAGCTCCAATATCAGAGGCATTTAACAATGTCAGACTGGACATTCATCGTAAACACTCATTGACTATCAGAATGATTGGTAGCAGACGACTACATTGTTGAAAAAGGTGTTATAGGAAACCTAATATAAAACAAAAGTATACACACAGCAGTCTTGAGTATCGGTATGAACGAATAATATCAAAAAGGACGTTAAAAGTAAACCTTAATTGACAACCAGAGTGATTGCAAGCTAACGACTACACTTTTGAAAAGGCCTAAAGGGAGAACAAAAACAACAAAGTATAAATACAGCTGTCTAGAGTCTTGGTTTGATTTTATAAATCAAACTTGACGTTCATAATAATACGTCTTCCCTACAGTGCCGTTTGCTGCTGCAGACTTTTCAAAAAGGTCAGCATCGCTTTCTGAAGTCTTGTTGAAGGGACATTTTTCTCTGCTCCAAACGGACTGAACACGTCTAACTCGAGAGTATCAGCCTCGACATCCTCCTTGTCGGAGCCGGACGAATCCGCTAGTGCGTCGATGTTCTCTGAGTCCATATAATCCGTTTCCACATTTATGTCGTCTGAGTCGAGGGCGCCATACGTTTGCATTTCGTCGACTTTGTTTGGTATTTTGAAACAGCCCCATCGTGCGTTGACTGTTTTGTCTTTTAGCTAAAGTATTTATGCTGTCTATTCATCTTCTTAAATATAGACACTTTTGAATATAACTAGAACATTAGTGGGTGAGCGTTATCATTAAGAGACACGATTACATTGACTAACACTATTAAAAATTCATACATTCACTCACATATCGAAATATAATGACGACATTATATACAAATAAATGAAAAGTCGCATTGTTTTATAGGTTGCAATAAAAAATAGATGAACCCCCCGAACAAAGTTTGATTTCAATATAACTTAACTAAGTCTCTATCGTAAATGAGTCCTGTTAAAACAATATAATTATAAGTAGCTTTTCTGGAATATTTGAGCTTATCTACCAAACCCCACACAGCGGTATTTTTCCTTCCCGTGCCGTTCTAAATGCCAGACGCAATGACACAGTTATGATCAAATTCAAGTGACACCATTCAAAAAGTCCTTCAATTTGGAATACGTTATTTTTTTAATGGAACTTTATTCATGAATTGTAAAAAAATAAGTGTAGAAACACTAAAACAAAAAGAACATACCTCAACTGTCAGGTTGACGCAGGCTGACATAGCTTTCACATTGATGTTCCTTGCAACAATGCAAAAAGTCGAGACTCCAGGGTACTTCTTACAGAAGGAGACATCCGTATTGTCTGGGGATAAAAGAAAACGATAGAGACATTTTATACAATATTAGAAGAAAAGTACTTCTCTTTGCAAATTAATCAAAGTACCAAAGCGTTTAATGATCTTGATCTGTTGTCCACGCCAAATCTTTAAGCGCTTTGAGTACCTGAATGAAGAACAACTTTTGATAATTTTATTTTTTAAAAAAGAAGTCGATTTATATCTTGAATATATTTTCTTCTTTTATTTGCATAAAAAATGTGTAGAAATTGAAAATCAATGTTAATTTATATACAAGTTGTCATCGTTCAATTAAACAAACTCTTTAAAGTCGATTTAGTTTTTGAGAGTAATAATATGATTCAAAACTGGTTCTCTCAAAACTTGCCAAACAAATAGTTCTATAATGATATTTATAATATTTCAAAAGAAGATGTTACACACTTCTTTTACAATATGAACATGTATAAATGAATTAGAGGAGGACAAATGATATCAATATATTACAAAGGCAACCAAAACTGACAACTCGGCTAGGACATTTTACAAAGTCGCTTTAATAGACATGACTCCGAAACAACCTGTTATATATTCATAACTAATAATTGACACATATGCTAGTCGCATATAAACCATGCGCAACACATGCACATGACATTCGAAACCTATGTTTTTATTGAAAGTAGGTTATTATCGAGGGCGATCGTAAACCGATCTTAGCGTTTTATCAATTTAATAATAGTTGCAAACTGAAAAATAATACAAACTAATAGCAGGGCTACGATATACTTTTGCGTATGCTATAATGATGAATATGCTACTTGTATGGTCTTTATTATCAATACATCGACGTCATGGTGACAACTGGTAATCTAGTTGTCTTATTAGTAAAAAAAAGAGTTGTCTTCACGGTTTTCATGGTAAAGACTGGTTGTATGCATGGTAAGGAGTGGTTGTCTGCATAGTAAAGATGGTTTGCATTCATGGCAGACTTGCTATTCTGTACAGTTCGATGCACATCTAAGGCAAATTAATAAGATGATATGTGCTGATGCATTCCACTTCTGAAGAAAGCTTAACTAAAATATAACATTTATTATCATACTTGTTATCTTTCCCTCGACAATTACATATCTGTTCGAAAGTAGCTCCACCTCCATCGCGTTGTGTAGGGCCTTTGCAATTACACACACTGAGAAAAGAACAAGATATAGATATTAAATCTGCTCAATATGATGGTATGGCGAAATTTTAGGAATATGCATACATAATTTTGTTATGTATTCTAACAATTGTAACAGAACATTGTTATTTGTGCTTATTAATTATATTTATACTGTATTTGCATTTTATTGCATACAAATTAGTCGAGTTTTAATGAAACTGCCAGTGTTTGAAACAATCAACAATTAATATAGCCAGTGTCAGTTTATTGAGCTATTGGGGATAATGTTAATTATTGGTGCCTATTAGCCCCATTTTTGCATTAATTGAAAGGCAGTGCTTGTGAAATAACTGAAAGAGCATTAAAGAGCATTAATTACAAAGTTATGGCAGTGTGATTTTGTTCTTTATTTCAACTGAAACCGGACGGGAAATGTTTTGTAATCGTTAAAGGTCATAAAAGCCTGTTTCTGTTGAATCATTACATGTTTGTTGTCTTCTCATTAATACATTTCAAATTAAACCAAAATAACAGGTGGTCAAGAGGGATCGTATTCATAAGCAACTGAGTGAACGTTTCAACTTAGTGGACATTTCCAAAATTTTGTCAACGATTATTTTAGAACCCTTTTTATCATATAATAATTTTTATATTCATGTATCATTTAGACAATTTTCTTGCTTATTTTCATATAGTTGATCTTCAATTTCTTAATTTGTATTAAAAGTCGTCTGCAGTTTGCGTTAAGTTGAAATCAACTTAGATCCTTTACAAATACGGCCTCTGGGGTCTTATTCAATATCATTTTAATCCGTGTCCTCCTTAGACACGCATGATTGATTCCATTCAGACTATTTACCAGTTTGTTTTACATACCAATCAAAACACTTGGAGTATAATCTTAAAATTAAGTGAAATCTAAGGCGATTATTGAATACAGCCAATGGCACGAAACTGCGACACTGTTTTAATATGTTACCTGTTTGAATATGGTTATTTTCACAAATCCTACATATTCCCTTGTGACAAATTGTGCTTCCATCAATGTTATCGTCCACGACCTTAGGGGAATCATTAAAGCCATATAAACTACTGATCGCTTTGATAGGAATATCTTCTTCACCGACTGAAACAAAAAGCATTGGCTTTTTAACGCCGCAAGCCATAAATCATGTCCATATATACATACAGTTTTATAATATAAAATCTACGTTGATTCATAGTTAATCATTGCATTATCAATATTATGGAAATGCATTGTAGTTTCCATTGTATTTCCGAATATCTAAAGCATATATAATCGATTCAGTTAATAAATGTAACATTAAATAAGCTAATGTGATTCTTGAAGAGTATAATTCGAGGCAGAAAATGTTGAAGAATTTTCACCTTCATCGACAAGATTTCTTGAACTGTTTTGCCTAGTTGAGTGTTTGTCGAACTTTACATGTATTTGCAAAGTTGGATGTCTATTGAAGTTTGTGTTCCTCAATAAATGTATATGTATGACTCGTTTAGTGTCTCATGAACTTTGCGTGCCTCATTGAATGAGCATTTTCATGTTTGTGCCTTGTTGATAGTATATTGAACGTTGGGTTCGTCTGTGTGCGCTTTGTTGAGTACCTGTTTAGAATTTTGCGTTCCTTATTGAATTATTAATGTTTAATCTTGGTTGGTTGTCCGCTGAAGTGTGTGTGCCTCGTTGAGTGTCTTTTGAACTTCGCCTGCCTCCTTGAGTGTCTTTTGAACTTTGCCTGCCTCGTTGAGTGTCTATTATGCTATTTTTGCCTCGTCTAATGTCTATTAAACTATGTGTGCCTCGTTGAGTGTTTGTTTGAACTTTGCCTGCCTCGTTGAGTGTCTATTATGCTATTTTTGCCTCGTCTAATGTCTATTAATCTATGTGTGCCTCATTGAGTGTTTGTTTGAACTTTGCCTGCCTCGTTGAGTGTTTATTATGCTATTTTTGCCTCGTCTAATGTCTATTAAACTATGGGTGCCTCGTTTAGTGTCTTTTGAACTTTGCCTGCCTCGTTGAGTGTCTATTATGCTATTTTTGCCTCGTCTAATGTCTATTAAACTATGTGTGCCTCGTTGAGTGTTTGTTTGAACTTTGCCTGCCTCGTTGAGTGTTTATAATGCTATTTTTGCCTCGTCTAATGTCTATTCAACTATGGGTGCCTCGTTTAGTGTCTTTTGAACTTTGCCTGCCTCGTTGAGTGTCTATTATGCTATTTTTGCCTCGTCTAATGTCTATTTATCTATGTGTGCCTCATTGAGTGTTTGTTTGAACTTTGCCTGCCTCGTTGAGTGTCTATTATGCTATTTTTGCCTCGTCTAATGTCTATTAAACTATGTGTGCCTCGTTGGCTTTATTTGGAACTGTATTTGACTCCTGTTGTGTATGTCAAATGAACAGTGTGTACCTAGGTGAGTGTGTTTTTTTTACTTTCTCACTTCATTCAGAGTCGAACGAATTTGGTGCCAAGTCGAGTGTCACTTAAAATGTGTGTGTCTCCTAGATTGTAAATTTTACTGCGTGTGCCTCGTGAAGTTTCGTTTCAGATTTTAGGGCCTGCTTGAGTGTCTGTTGAATTGTATGTGCCTGGTGGAGTGTCTAATGAATTGTGAGTTCCTACTTGAATGACTATTGAATAGTTTGCCAAATGTCCAGTGTGTTTTAAACTGAGCGTGCCTTGTTTATTGTCTGTTGAACTGTTTGTGCCTAGTTGAGTGTCTATTTTGCTGTATGTGCCTAGTTGAGTGTCTATTGAACTTTGAATTATTCTTTGACTGTTTATTGAACTAAGTGCTCTAAGAATGCCTATTGAATTGTCTGTGCCTCCTTGAGATTCTATTGATCTGTGTGTCCCTCATTGAGTGTCTAATAAAATAAATGTTTATCGTTGAGAGTTTTTTGTACTGTGTTTGTTTGCTTTAGTGTCTATTGACCTGTGTGTCCCTCGTTGAGTGTTTATCGAACTGTGTTGGCCTCGTTGAGTGTCTATTAATCTGTGTGTCCCTCGCTGAGTGTATATTGAACTGCGTGGTCCTTGCTGAGTGTCTATTAAACTAAGTGTGCCTCGTTGAGTGTATATTGAACTTTGTGTGCTTGTGACTCTAAGGTCTGTTCTAGTATCTCATATTTAGAATCTGAATAGAAACAAAATGTAACTTACCGATGCGATCTAGAAAGTTCTTTTTCGGGATGGTGAAACAGCCAATTGAATTGCTGTATGTCGTTTCGTTTATCTTTCAGAGAAAAGGTTTTTAATTTGGGTCATATTATTCTTAATATATAAATATAAGTGGCAGAGAACGAATAAAAGGGTCTTAATGCAAATAAAGCTTAATAGTTGATTGTCACAGTATGTTACAGTATATATTTTGACTTATCAATATGCATTGAGATCTGATCGATAATAACTGACACTAGAGGACAATAACAAGGTAGCCCTGAAACATTTCCGTCGAAAAATGATCCATTGGGCCCATACTGTGATTAATAGATAACCCTCAGACTTTCCTTCAAATAAGCGATAAATAGATAGCCCTCAGACTGGCTTTCAAATAAGCGATAAATAGGTAACCCTCAGATTGTCCTTCAAATAAGCGATAAATAGGTAACCCTCAGACTGGCCTTCAAATAAGCGATAAATAGGTAACCCTCAGACTGTCCTTCAAATAAGCGATAAATAGGTAACCCTCAGACTGTCCTTCAAATAAGCGATAAATAGATAACCCTCAGACTGGCCTTCAAATAAGGGATATATAGGTAACCCTCAGACTGTCCTTCAAATAAGCGATAAATAGATAACCCTCAGACTGTCCTTCAAATAAGCGATAAATAGGTAACCCTCAGACTGTCCTTCAAATAAGCGATAAATAGATAACCCTCAGACTGGCCTTCAAATAAGCGATTAAAATGTTACCCTCAGACTGGACTTCAAATAAGCGATAAATATGTAACCCTCAGACTGTCCGTCAAATTAGTGCTAAATAAGTAACTCTCAGACTGGCCATCAAATTAGCGATTAATAGGTAACCCTCAGACTGTCCTTTAAATAAGCGTTAAATAGGTAACCCTCAGACTGGCCTTCAAATAAGCGATAAATAAGTAACCCTCAGACTGGCCTTCAAATAAGCGTTAAATAGGTAACCCTCAGACTGGCCTTCAAATAAGGTATAAATAGGTAACCCTCAAACTGGCCTTCAAATAAGCGATAAATAGGTAACTCTCAGTAACCCTCAGACTGGCCTTCAAATAAGCGATAAATAGGTAACCCTCAGACTGTCCTTCAAATAAGCGATAAATAGGTAACCCTCAGACTGGCCTTCAAATAAGCGAACTGTTTTAATTGAAATAGCACAATGATATATATAAGAAAAAGTTTTTTGTTTATCGTCTTTGTATAACAATGGCATAAATCAATTCATCTTTAAAGATATTTTGGCCTTACCTTAACAGAAACATCGAGGCAAGAGTGCAGTTTTGCGATGTCCACATCTTTCGGGATAATACATATTTCCTCTACGTTAGGTATGGGATTCTTACGAGAACAAATGGACCGAGTTCCAGGTCCTGAACAAATAAACAACCCATTATGATGAGGCAAAAGTCCCTTTATGTTACCTATATTTAAGGGTTTTAAGGAGGTTCTGGTAAACAATAAGGGGATACGAGATGAACAGAAACTAAATATGGGCAGATTAAGGTTCGCTCACAGATGTTTTACTACAATATCAAGTACTCAAATAGCATTTTGTTTTTATTATATACCCATCATAAATCCACACGCAATACATATCGCAAATAACGGTAGTCCATATTCCACTCCAGTGCAATACGGCCGTATTCCACTCTTGTGACGTCACGTCATAACAAGTATCGTTGCGCGATGTTAAAATGACGTCATAAAACAAAATAGTGCGTCGTTAAAACGACATCTATTATGAAAACATGTGGCTTTTAAGTGATCTCACCAGTAATGTGTATAATACAAGTGTTATTAGTACTGCGTTTTGATCCGGAATGTCGTATTCGACTCTCGTGGATTTTTGCACGCCTCTGGTTAATAAACAACACCCGGTATACGTTATATGTTGATTAACATATCACGAACACATAATATTAAACAGTAGGCAAATGACACTCCTTTAATGTTGAATAAACTTCACATGACTTTGCTAGTATCTTTTATAATATATCCATAGCAATCATACTATGCTAAATAATCTACCCATGAAAATCAGTTTATGCTTAATAATCTACCCATGAAAATCAGTTTATGCTTAATAATCTACCCATGAAAATCAGTTTATGCTGAATAATCTACCCATGCTAATAGCATTAATATGCAAAATAAACTACCAATGAAAATCTTTATAGTCATCACATGACAGTTGAATCATGGTAAATGGTTACACGTGGCAGTCGTACTATTTCAAATGAATTACAGATATCAATACTGTAGAACTAAATTAATGCTAAATAAACTGCGTTCTATTTCAAAAATAATAAACGTCACGATCCTATCATGTTGAATAATTTATGTAAATCATATTATGTTGCAAGATCTGCAATGGCACATACAAGAAGTACAAAACTGACCAAAGTAATACAGGTATGTCAAGCAATCTACACATGGCAATCCTGTTATGTTAAATGATTAAAAGGTTGAACGTACTAGTACTTCTAAGTGAATACACACGTTACATTGACAGCTAGTCGTATAGGTCATTTGCGAGTGTTGTTATCGTACCGTTGAACTTTAACCTGTGTGGAATAGGTCACAAAGTTTGCATATGTTCTGGAAATCGATTACACAATTCAAACGGTTTTAAAGTACGCATATCGTGATGACGCAGCACTCAAAGAGTAGTTCTTATGTGCACGTACATATATACAAGTAGCGTTCCGCAACATACCTCTTTGCTTTCATATCTAAATATCTTACCTGTTATATCCCCTTCTACCAACGACTTGTCATTCAAGGTCAGCTTTATATGTATTTTCCCGCCCTTATCAGTTGCCACAATGCAAACTAAAATGTTATAGTACAATTCATATTTAAAACTGAGTCCAAAAACAACATCAAGAGATGTTTGTAAAATATGTATATTTACAAATGAGTAAAAAATAAAAATAAACAAGAAATGTTTGTAAAACATGTATGTCCCCACCCCATTGGATGTATATGGGGTAACTTAAAGTCATGATAAAAATCCCTTCAAAGTTGAAGAAAGATTGTATTTTTTGACCAGTTCTATGTTGAAAAAGGCGATGATCAGTTCTTATTCCCAGTAAACATGTATGCGTCGTCCTAACAGTAGATAATTAGTTAAATAAATCGTACGTCCTCCGTTTTCTTTGCTATATTTTTACTTTCAAAATGTTGGACTAGATTATTAATAACCTACAAGCAAGTTGTCTAATTACATTGAACCCAGTTTGCGTTTGTCTCGACGCAAACTACCGATTAGTCTGCATGTGTTATTATGTATTAGCTTATTCAACATGTTTTACAAGAAACAAGAGCTTACCCGTGTCTGTTTTTCTGGAACTACCACATAGCTTACACTCCCCTTTCTTACATATGAAACTAGGACCTGTAAAATAAAAGCAAAATATACCACATGGAATTAAGAAATTTATGATGGTTGACCTCGAAGTTCGTGGAATAGTAACATGAAATAACAATAGTTCTGGAAAATGGGAAATAAGTGTTGGTGTATTTTATTAAACGCTTCATGTGGATTTCAGGTTCCCATGACAACACGACTATTTGAACTTGTCTCAAGTAAAATCTTCATAATATTTAAGCGCCATTCTTACGACTAATCGATTGATCATTATCGTCTTTAAATCAAATAGAAACCGTTGAATTCATGGTTTTGATTATATTCTTATACTTATTTCTTCGCCTTAAAATATCTCATAAATGACCATAACAGGCTTACCTTGAGTATCCGTCGTTATCTGAACAGATTCCTTTTCAAACTTCAGTGTGGCGGCCTGAGAAACCTGAACGAATATGGCAAGCAACCAGAAGGTGAAGATTCTCGACATTGTTGCAGATTTACCAAGCTGTTGATAACCTCAAACCTTATAATCAGTTAAAACCGCGAATGTCATTCAATAAACAGGCTCTGATCAGTTGTATATTGAGTATCTGTTTTATACTCTCATGGCTGAGTACCAGTTTCGATCCAACAATGATCTTTCTACTTAAGATATACTTTCCGTGATTCAGCTTTGTTAAGTGGTGGTTAAATTGTTCTGGCCAATACAATGGTTATTGTGGAGTACATGGAATTTGTTCACTTTAAAACTCATGCAAGTATTGCAAATGGTTTACACGCATATATTAGAAATCAATCTTGGCGATCTACTGAATATAGAGATGGCGTACTTCGGAAAGGTAGATTACAGAACAAGAGCACGTTTACTTGCATGTTCAGCATAACTTGTCTATAAGGAAACCTGAATATAACCACTCTCTCTTTAAACCGACAATGTTATAAAGTCCAATCAATTTGTTAACAGTACCTTCATTGGAGCTTTTACACAGTGTTTATGATACTAATCATGTAATTGGGATGCTTATGATGAGGAAAGATTGTAATAACAAAATCAGTTATCTATTGATACATCTTCTATATTGCTTAACATTAAAACATTTGTATAATATTGAAAGAAACCCGTTGGCTCGAACTCGCTTGGCTCGAATTCCTAGTTGGCTCGAACTGTATGTAAAGGACCGATTTCTTTATATTGAAGGTAAGCATTCCTGCTTGGCTTGCTTTTGCCGAAGCTCGAGGTATTTTCGCCGTTCTCTGGGATTTCGAACCAACGGGGTTCGATTGTACTGAAAGGATCATTTTGTGCCCACTTGGCAGTGCTGCTTGTCTGCAATTCATACAAAAACACTAGTTCAGTGCTGGATTTATTGGTACATCTCGCATAAATTCATAAACATCTGGTAACAACACAACAGCATTTTATAATATAACCACGATTATAGTACAATAGTGCATTGTTCAGTATGTTATACTGTGAAAGTGATCTCCAACAAAATCAACTAATTCCAACTTTCGTGGTCGGTATAGTCAAAAGTTACATAGCTATTGTAACATTTACATTTGCCTGGCATGTTGAGAATAGGAAACTTGCCGTTCATATTATATAACATGCAAGGGGTATTGCGTCTTTTATATTTCAACATGACGTTCACACTAGCATTAGACCAATGCCACATATGAAGTAGCAATAACAAACGTATGTTGCAGAACACCATTTCGTTATCAATAAATACTCAATTGCAGAAAATTAAACAACGTTGAATGATGATGAATACTTTAATATGTAAATATAAGGATAATTGCATGTTTTTTTTCTCCATTTGTTCACGTTGTCAAGTACGCACTAGGGCATGTGAACACATTTCCCGGTGATTGTCCAAACACTCATACACGTTTAGATATAAGCGATTACAAAGTATCTTTTCTTCATAAAAAGATTGAATCAGTAAGTGGAGTCAAGTAGTACTAATTGTCAACTTCAATGAAACAATGACCATGCCACTCATACGTTTGTAGCTGATGGGTTTCGATTGTTTCTATAAAGGATCTTCACAAGGAGATTTCCATGTTTCTAAAAAATCCGTTTTTTATAAGTGGTCAAATGACTTCTCGCGCCTAATTATAGTCAGTATTAGAAGTGTACAACATGATTGATAGAATAGCAAATGAAAACTAATATAAGTTTTGACAACAATTTATATAATGTTTTCTACAGGTCGCGATAAGTATAGTTTTTTTGGTTTTGTCGTTCGTATCTTGGCTTAAGCCTTTTAAAGTCACCCCTTTCGCCTAACCCCGTTTATCCGGGTTATTGCACCTGTGCCCTAAGTGACCCCATCTGCCAAACCCCGTTTATCCGGGGTATTGCACCTGTGCCCTAAGTGACCCCATCCGCCAAACCCCGTTTATCCGGGGTATTGCACCTCTGCCCTAAGTGACCCCCTCCGCAAAACCCCGTTTATCCGGGGTATTGCACCTGTGCACTAAGTGAACCCTTCCACCAAACCCAGTTTATCAGGGGTATTGCACATGTGCTCTAAGTGAACCCTTCCACCAAACCCAGTTCATCCGGGGTATTGCACCTGTGCCTTAAGTGACCCCTTCCGCCAAACCCCGTTTATCCGGGATATTGCACCTGTGCCGTAAGTGACTCTTCCGCCAAACCCCGTTCATCCGGGGTATTGCACCTGTGCCGTAAGTGAAACCTTCCGCCAAACCCCGTTCATCCGGGGTATTGCACCTGTGCCGTAAGTGAACCTTCCACAAAACCCAGTTTATCAGGGGTATTGCACCTGTGCTCTAAGTGAATCCTTTCACCAAACCCCGTTTATCCGGGGTATTGCACCTGTGCACTTAGTGAACCCTTCCACCAAACCCAGTTTATCCGGGGTATTGCACCTATGCTCTAAGTGAACCCTTCCGTCAAACCTCGTTCATCCGGGGTATTGCACCTGTGCCCTAAGTGACCCCTTCCGCAAAACCCCGTTCATCCGGGGTATTGCAGCTGTGCCCTAAGTCACCCCTTTGTCCAAACCCCGTTTATCCGGGTTATTGCACCCGTGCCATAAGTGACCCCTTCCGCAAAACCCCGTTTATCCGGGGTATTGCACCCGTGCCCTAAGTGACCCCTTCCGCCAAACCCCATTTATCCAGGGTATTGCACCTGTGCACTAAGTGAACCCTTCCACCAAACCCTGTTTATCCGGGGTATTGCACCTGTGCACTAAGTGAACCCTTCCACCAAACCCTGTTTATCCGGGGTATTGCACCTGTGCACTAAGTGAACCTTCCACCAAATCCAGTTTATTCGGGGTATTGCACCTGTGCCCTTAGTGACCCCTTTGGCCAAACCCCGTTTATCTGGGGTATTGCACCTGTGCACTAAGTGAACCCTTCCACCAAACCCCGTTTATCCGGGGTATTGCACCCGTGCCCTAAGTGACCCCTTCCGCCAAACCCCGTTTATCCGGGGTATTGCACCTGTGCACTTAGTGAACCCTTCCACCAAATCCAGTTTATCAGGGGTATTGCACCTGTGCCCTAAGTGAACCCTTCCGCCAAACCCCGATTATCCAGGGTATTGCACATATGCCCTAAGTCACTCTTTCCGCCAAACCCCGTTCATCCGGGGGTATTGCACCTGTGCCCTAAGTGACCCCTTCCGCAAAACCCCGATTATCCGGGGTATTGCACATATGCCCTAAGTCACCCCTTCTGCCAAACCCCATTCATCCGGGTTAATGCACCTGTGCCCTAAGTGACCCCTTCCGCCAAACCCCGATTATCCGGGGTATTGCACATATGCCCTAAGTCACCCCTTCTGCCAAACCCCGTTCATCCGGGGTATTGCACCTGTGCCCTAAGTGACCCCTTCCGCCAAACCCCGATTATCCGGGGTATTGCACATATGCCCTAAGTCACCCCTTCTGCCAAACCCCGTTCATCCGGGGTAATGCACCTGTGCCCTAATTGACCCCTTCCGCCAAAACCCGTTTATTCGGGGAATTGCATCTGTGCCCTAAGTGACCCCTTTGTCCAAACCCCGTTTAACCGGGGTATTGCATCTGTGCACTTAGTGACCCCTTCCACCAAACCCCGTTTATCCGGGGTATTGCACCCGTGCCCTAAGTGACCCCTTCCGCCAAACCCCGTTTATCCGGGGTATTGCATCTGTGCTCTAAGTGACCCCTTCCGCCAAACCCCTTTTATCCGGGTTATTGCACCCGTGCCATAAGTGACCCCTTCCTCCAAACCCCGTTTATCCGGGGTATTGCACCTGTGCACTTAGTGAACCCTTCCACCAAACCCAGTTTATCAGGGGTATTGCACCTGTGCCCTAAGTGAACCCTTCCGCCAAACCCCGATTATCCAGGGTATTGCACATATGCCCTAAGTCACCCCTTCCGCCAAACCCCGTTTATCCGGGGGTATTGCACCTGTGCCCTAAGTGACCCCTTCCGCAAAACCCCGATTATCCGGGGTATTGCACATATGCCCTAAGTCACCCCTTCTGCCAAACCCCGTTCATCCGGGTTAATGCACCTGTGCCCTAAGTGACTCCTTCCGCCAAACCCCGATTATCCGGGGTATTGCACATATGCCCTAAGTCACCCCTTCTGCCAAACCCCGTTCATCCGGGTTAATGCATCTGTGCCCTAAGTGACCCCTTCCGCCAAACCCCGATTATCCGGGGTATTGCACATATGCCCTAAGTCACCCCTTCTGCCAAACCCCGTTCATCCGGGGTAATGCACCTGTGCCCTAATTGACCCCTTCCGCCAAAACCCGTTTATTCGGGGAATTGCATCTGTGCCCTAAGTGACCCCATTGTCCAAACCCCGTTTAACCGGGGTATTGCATCTGTGCACTTAGTGACCCCTTCCACCAAACCCAGTTTATCCGGGGTATTGCACCCGTGCCCTAAGTGACCCCTTCCGCCAAACCCCGTTTATCCGGTGTATTGCATCTGTGCTCTAAGTGACCCCTTCCGCCAAACCCTGTTTATCCGGGGTATAACACCTGTGCCCTAAGTGACCCCTTGCACCAAACCCAGTTTATCCGGGGTATTGCATTTGTACCCTAAGTGACCCCTTCCACTAAACCCAGTTTATCCGGGGTATTGCACCTGTGCTCTAAGTAAACCCTTCCGCCAAACCCCGATTATCCGGGGTATTGAACATATGCCCTAAGTGACCCCTTCCGCCAAACCCCGTTTATCCTGGATATTGAACCTGTGCCCTAAGTGACCCTTCCGCCACACCACGTTTAATCGGGGTATTGCATCTGTGCCCTAAGTCACCCCTTCCGCCAAACCCCGTTTATCCCGGGTATTGGACCTATCCCCTATGGGTTCAATGACAATTGATTAAAAAGTATGTTGAAAGTATTTTGAAATACGGTGGCATAAAGGTGAATTAGTGTTATGTTTTATCTCGTTGGAACGACTTACATATTTCTTAAAAGCAACTTTGTATCTTCTTTAAACGATTTACGTTTCTCGTTAAAACGACATATCTGTCTCGTTCAAAAGACTAAGTAACTCGTCAAAACGTCTTACGTTTCTCATTAAAACGACATAATTGGCTGAACATAAACATTGTATCTTACCACAGCCATGTTTACCACGTTGTGATTTCGAGTGGTATCATTACGTTGTTCTGATAGGCCTATATGGCGTTTTAACAACATGTTTAAGTCGTTTAAATGAGAAACGTATGTCGTTTATACTAGGTTCGTATTTCGTTTTAACGCGATAAAAAGCAGGATGTATGTCCCATCCATGCCACCGTAGTTGAACGTTCTATGAAAGTGTTAATATTTCTGTTGACCTGATAGTGCAATAATGCTTTGTTTGACATTGTATCTTCCCGTAAAGAAGACTTACTCACGTGATAAACTGTAAAGAAGACTTACTCACGTGATAACCCCCCCCCCATTGTTTGACATATTATCTTCCTGTTCAGGAGACTCACACAAGTGGTGTCAAAACTGATAACCAATCGAATCTTATTCTAACTTGAATGACTAAGGGCTCTCATATATACTCATACTCGATTCAACGAAAATAACTAAATACTTTTAAAGAAAAAAAGGTCGACTGAAATTTTGTAAAATGTTATGACCGAATGTTTAAATGCCGAGTTGACTGAAAAGGATACAAACGATGATCTCTACGTGGTCGCACGTGGTTGTCACTATGTTTTAGTTTAGCGGAAATCCTTGTTCAAGATTACATTTACAAAGTTTGGCCAATTTTGCGCTGCATTTAGTTGAATATTCAATTGCAAAAGAGACATATATATTGAATGGATACAAACAAGAATGGTTCGCTGATAACTTTAAACTAAAGTAAAGCTATAAAAATATGAAACTACAACATATATAACAAAAAGTGGATACTATTGATCCAAATATTATCGAAGATAGTATGTGTATTGCTACGGTCTGGAAATTATAATTTTAAGTGGACTTATTTACCTAAAATTACAAATATCACTTTTCTTTGTAGAAGAAAACAAATAGTTCCAATAGTATCATAGTTTAATAAGAGCCTTAGACTGACATTGGGTACTTATAATATTTACACAAACTTATCAGATAAAAAGTCTAGTTGTAGAACATTTTCTACTATAACTACATGTTTTTAATAGAATTATACAAATGCACTAAAAAATGACTTAATATTAAGCTTATATTGACAACATGTGATATACTTGCATGACTATTTTCTTTCTTTTCGTTGAAATCATGTATAATTTTACAGCGCTCAAAGCGCGATACAGTATAAAACTTTTTTTACGATAGAATGAGGCTTAATCATTCAAAATAAGATCAAAACAATACATTGTATGAATGTTAACATTTCCTAATATGAGGGGAGATTATATAAACAAAGATCAATCTACCAATTTCTTATATCGTTTAGTGATAAAATATCATGCGCTTTGGGTTCTCACCAAAGTATAAGACCATACGTGTTTAGTTAAAACGATTATGAATTCGTTCCAGTTTTTTTTTTATTTAGAAAATTTAAATATCATTTATATAATAGACGTACGTATATACAGATTGTTGGTTTATATCTTTTCAATGTATATATTTATTTTCTTATTCCTCGTAAATTTATCCACCAAAGAAAAGTTCAAACATACCAGTTGGAGAGTAGATTTCGGACAGGAATACCTTTCGGAAATGGGTGCTTTTTGGCTTATTTTGTAAGTAACCTTTAACTTCCATACATAATATCAGCTAGGTAATTGACATGTTACGGTTGTTAAAGCAAATGGCGGCATGATAGTGTTAATTTATTCGGAAAAGTTTATATGTGAACAAGTAGATATATAATGCGTCATCGAATGTCTTGCTATAATAGCTGTCTCGATTGACATGTTGAACATCTCAACATTTCAGATGTAAGATTTCTTGGTCGTAAACTAAGAATACTTAGGGACACCGGCAGAATCTATACAATGTTTTTACGATATTTTAATTACTGCATCATACGCCAAAAAATGAGGATACGCCTGACAATTAACAATCTTAACCTTACCATCTTTAGTAAATGGCACACATGGTCAGAGGGGTCGTTGATTTGTAACCTCAAAAGCCCCAAAAGCTACGCGACCGCTGGCAATCTTGTTATTGAAAAGGGATGCTAATAAGCCATGATTTAGCTATGTGCTGTTCAACCCACATCTTTGGCCTGGGATTATTTAGTGCAAGCCTAATATACAGAAATTATTTAAGGACGGCACTTACGAGTATGTGTATGTATATCTCCTGAATAGTAGGGGCTGGCCATGACAATGTCAAACAAGAACGGGACATATTCACAATGATATATTTCATAATACTGTGCACATCGTACACAGAATTTCTGTGCATTTCCTTACTGTACACTCCTACATGGAAGGGAATAAGAATAAAAAAAATCATTGCTTGTTTTCCAATTCATTTCAACTTTCTATAACATAAATACGAGTTTGACATACTTGGTGTTATATTCACAATTTAATTGACGGACACATACTTTGTGTTATATTCACAATTTAATTGACATACACATACCGGGTGTTTTATTCACCATTTAATTTACATTGACATACTTGGTGTTATATTCACAATTTATTTGACATACACATACCGGGTGTTTTATTCACCATTCAATTGACATTCACATACTTTGTGTTATATTCACAATTCAATTTACATACACATACCGGGTGTTTTATTCACCATTCAATTGACATTCACATACCGGGTGTTTTATTCACCATTCAATTGACATTCGCCTACTGGGTGTTATATTCACAATTCAATTTACATACACATACCGGGTGTTTTACTTACCATTTAATTGACATTCACATATTGGGTGTTATATTCACAACTTAATTGACATTCACATACTGGGTGTTATATTTCCAATTCAATTTGCATACACATACCGGGTGTTTTATTTACCATTTAATTGACATTCACATATTGGGTGTTATATTCACAACTTAATTGACATTCACATACTGGGTGTTATATTCACAATTTAATTGACATTCACATACTGACTGTTTTATTCACTATTTAATTGACATTGTTATATTTGGTGTTATATTCACCATTTATTTGTCATTGACATATTTGGTGTTATATTTACCATTTTATTGTCATTGACATAATGGGCGTTGTATTAACCATTTAACTGTCATTGACATAATGGGTGTTGTATTCACCATTTTATTGTCATTGACATGCTTGGTTTTATATTCACCATTTAATTGTCATTGACATAATGGGCGTTGTATTAACCATTTAATTGTCATTGACATAATGGGTGTTGTATTCACCATTTAATTGTCATTGACATAATGGGTGTTGTATTCACCATTTAATTGCCATTGACATAATGGGTGTTGTATTCACCATTTAATTGTCATTGATATACTGGGTGTTATATTCACCATTTCATTGCCATTGACATGCTGGGTGTTGTATTTAGCACTTATGGTACATCATTACACCGCTAACAGAAGAACACCATTTAAGATGATTCATTGGCATAAGATACATGGTTTATTAGCATATGTAGATCGCACAGCGTCCAGCTTACAACTAAATAAATGAAACAGAGCTTTGTCTCTAGTAAATCAATAAATATTATTTAGACCTGGTATTGTCAATTTAACGTATAAAACATATATTCCACTGGGCATCATACAACTGACATAATTATAACTTCAATAACAAAATACACGCCATCATTGTAACAATAAGCATAAACTACATAAAAAAATACATTTACATGAATATATTCGAAAAACTATAGTTAACCATTTCAATGACGGGTGGATAATAATTCGGACACAAAACAAGCAATTGAACCAATGTCTTTAACACTATGTACAACTATATTCGTTCGAAAACATGTGTTTTTATAATATGTAGAATTGGACTGGGATGATGAAGGAATATGTTGCATAAATTCTGCTTAACATTTGCAAGCAAGTATTTCTGAAGGAATAATGAGAATGGGTGCAAGTGGGGGGGGGGGCTTACAATTGGCCACGTGACCTCTGACCGCCTTATCGCTGATAAATCACGTTTTAGCTATGTACGCAAATTAACCCTGGAAAGATTCAGTTCAACCCGCAGATCTATAGATAAAATTACAACGGCCTGAACTTATATTTATGATGTCTACAAACCGATCGTCTTTATACAGATAAATAGAATGGAAATAGTTGTGTAAGGTATACTATTGTTTAATAATGGATATTTTGTTAGTTGCGTGTGTCTGTAAAGGTGTATTAAGTACATCTGATGACGTAATGAACAAAGCGTGTTGGTTGTGTCTCGTTTTTGATGATGTATATGGAGGTGCACACCTATTTATCGACAGTCCCTGTTAGAGCATCAGACTTGTTAGTTTAAGCCGCATAATGGTAGATAGCACTTTTTCATGGACGCCCGTTGAACGTCCCTCCAAGGAGGACGGTAAGCATTTGTAGGGGTAAAGCGGCGGATCCATCATCCTACCCGGGATAAAACGTCATTGGTCCTTTTATAATTCGTCTTTAGGGTAATTTCATGTAGTCCCTTAAACAGGAAAGAAAATTATTTCATCTAAAGATGATTAGAATAATGTATTCACGTGTCTATTTCCGTCTTAATTATTCAGTTAAACAACCTTTTTAATAGACACACACTATTACAAAAATAATTGAATCATTGATCTGTTAAATCAATTTTAAGGGCCTAACTACATCTTTGTACCTGCATTGGAAAACCCAGTTAATATATGGGAGTTCCAGGTTACATCTAATAAGTCCGTAAGGTAAATTGTAGTAATGTTTGGATAACTATAATTACGTTTAAAAGAATAATTGTATTTTACATCTATATTTCATATTTGAAAACCTAATCCAAAGGTAATGTATTTCAGTTAATGGTTCTTACAAATCAAAAGAAATTCAAAAGGTATGCGCAGTGGCAAAACATGCACTCATGAGAGGTCAACTAGACACACCACGTGACATGCAAAGTGTCAAAACATTCACTCATGAGAGGCGTACTAGACACACCACGTGACATGCAAAATGTCAAAACATGCACTCATGAGAGGTTAACTAGACACACCACGTGACATGCAAAGTGTCAAAACATGCACTCATGAGAGGCGTACTAGACACACCACGTGACATGCGAAGTGTCAAAACATGGATTCATGAGAGGTTAACTAGACACACCACGTTACATGCGAAGTGTCAAAATATGCACTAATGAGAAGTTAACTAGACACACCACGTGACATACGAAGTGTCAAAACATGCACTCATGAGAGATTAACTAGACACACCACGTGACATGCAAAGTGTCAAAACATGTACTAGTGAGAAGTTAACTGGACACACCACGTGATATGTGCAGTGGGATAGCGTCTACTAATGGGAAGTGAACTAGACAGTCTACGGGACATGCACAGTGGCAAAACAAGCATTTGTGAGAGGTTAACTAGTAAAATCCACCGATATATGTATTGTCAAAACATGCAATCATGAAAAGTTAGCTATGCAAAACACATGACATGCGCAATGCCAAAACATGCACTCATGAAAAGTAAACTAGACAAACAACGTGATATACGCAATGTCATAACATGCATGTATGAGACGTCAACTAGGCAAGCCACGTGATGTACACAGTGTCAAAACATGGATTTAAGAGAAAATTACTGGTAAACCGAGTGATGTACGCAGTGTCAAAACATGAATTTAATAGAAAATTACCGGTAAACCGAGTGATGTACGCAGTGTCAAAACATGGATTTAAGAGAAATTTACTGGTAAACCACGTGATGTTTGTAGTGTCAAAACATACACTTGTGAGAGGTTAACAAGAAAAACAACTCATACACAATTTAAGTCAGACAGGATGTGACATGTTTTGCAAGTTTTGTATAAGTGATAGCCGAAATACACAACTAACATAAATTATCGAATGAAAATCAATTAGAAAAAAGGTTCGGCCTAAATATCTATTTAAAAATAACATTTATGCTTACGTTAACAACTTTGATTTTATTTAATTGACAAATTAATAAACTTCATTAAATGCTTTTATATACTTTTCGGTCGTTTTAAGAAATTTATCAGTTAAATAAAAATAATATTCAACTGTTTCTATCAGTAAAATAACATTTCGATACTTTTCACTGTTGTGAAATGGTAGCTCGTTCTCAGTTCTAAAACATTGCACACAGGGCTAAAAAAACGTTAAGCTGAAATGACTTCACGTTCGCATACAATTTGGTCAATGTTTCTGAGAAACAACAATCACCTGTCATTTTAAATCATTTTTAGACATGTAATAAAAAAAGACTTGTTTCAGTGTAGGATTGCTATAATTTTTAACTAGTGAACACAAAAAATGTTAATATTTCACTCGTGAAATATAGCTTTCCGTGCTCACTCGGTGAAATATATAACGATCTTATACTGAAACAAACAACTATCCGTATATCCTCAGGTTCATTATAAACAAAACAAGCGGGTATTGTTTGCTTACCACAATTTCTTTCTTCACCTCCTTCCGTGCAATCTTCATCGCCATCACAATCCTTCGAAAAATGTTGAACGTTTTAACCTCACGAACAGACATAATTTTTTATAGTAGTATCAACATTTTATTACAGGTACGGAATGTAATACTGACAAATAATACAAAATATTATGTAAGTATACGTGAAATCGGTACACCTGTCAATGTCGAATGTTGTTTTAATATTGATAACGGCTACTAAGTACACTCTACTCTTTGAAGAAACCCGTTTATAAATCAAAATTTATAATTATATGCATTATGATCGGTATAAACGCTATCAAGTATAAAAAGATAATTCTTCGCTTACCACAGTTTACCTCATCACTTCTATCATTGCAGTCATTCTCCCCATCACATATCCAATCATTATAGATGCATTGCCCGGAAGTGCAACGAAACTGGTTTGATTGACAGGTTCTCGTCTCTGAAAGTATAAATACACATAACCAAAGTATCGTTTTAATCAATTCAAATCATTTCATATCTAATTATTTAAATTAAATTATTTATAGCCCAAACAACACTGTCTAATATTTTCAATAACCCTGTATCTAAATAAAAAGGACAAGTGTTATTTTCATGTTGAATTGGAGTGTTAATGGGTTAAACGATCATCGAATGAATTTGACCAAGTATTGTCGTTGTTTTTTATTGCTGCCATTGACTCTTGATTATGCTGTCTTCAGCCTTTGAACTAATAAAGAGGATAACTAGTATTACTCGGTAGCGATTGCGTATAGTAATGTGATACGTTGTTTTCATGTTCAACGTCATAAACAGTATCGAAGCTCCAATAAAACAAACATTATATAAATATTGTTAAAATGCATCAGTATTAAAGCGTTGTGTATGCACATGATTACATTGCTCAATATTCAGAAAAAGGGCTTTTGTTTGTAGGCTAACGAAATATTGCCTGGCCGTCTCACGCGAATTTCCGAAAAATCCCAATCACCTTTTGATATACGGCGGTAACGAACACGAGAAATATAATATGTTTAGAATTCATACGAAAATAAAACCAGTGCTTTAGGGAAAACAGACAGACCCTAATTGTGAATTCATCGCAAACGGTTAATTTACCCTCAGTCATCAGCGGCATCGTTCCGTTCGGTAAGCCACTACCAGTTTCATCAAATGCAAGTCATCAAAATCAATATGTGTCATTACCCGTGTCACACCGTGTTCAAGTCACCAACACACGGACATGTTTAGTATGCCACCAAATATTAATAATTCCAACATCCAATGTGAAAAATCACACAGGGTTCAACAAAAAGCTCCTGTCAACAGTGCTACAGCTAAAAACAGCTAAAAAAACATCTAACTAACGATGACGCTATAAATAGTCAAATAAGACAGCAAACTATCCAAATATAGTTCAGGTGTTGAAAAGTATGTGTGAACAGTTGTCATTTTATAAATATTGGTTATTTTAATGTATGTAGGGTGAAACCTAAACAAATCAAAATGATACTATATTTGGTAATAACTATGCTTTTATATCGTTTGCAAGAAAGCAAAAAGGAAGACACAAAAGCGGTTGTATTGCGATTTTGATTAAAGATTAAGAATTCAATAGCTCTATATGTAACAATCATTGAATCAAAATCTGAATACATATTTTGGTTTAATAATGATAACTCTTTGTAAGCTTCTCATTTTGAGGAACATATATATGTGGGAGCTATGTATATTCAATCTGAAAACTCGCCTTATTTTTCACAACAAATGTTCGACCTTATGGAAAATCAAATTAGTAACTTTTCATTGAAAAAGAAATACATCGCATTAATTGGAGATACCAATGGTAGGACAGCGTGCCTAGACGGTAATTTAATGGTTGATGATTTTCTAACAAACTATTTTCATTTTGATTATGAGACTTTGACACAAAAATGAAAATCAAAAGATACGAGAACGAACAATATAGAACATAGACTATTAAACATATGTAAAAACAATAATGTAATCATACTAAACGGAAAGTTCTTACAGATAAAAAACGTTGGTGAAATTTCTTTTCAACGTTGTTTGTGATTGACTACTGCTTTACAAGCATTTTGTTGCTAGACAAATTTTTAAACTTAAAGACCCTGACAACATATAGTCGGATGGCCACTTACTTTAAAGTGTCTCTTTGACAGTAAACTCACGTCCAAAAACTAATAATATGGTAAACGAACCTGAGTCGGAACACATCCTTAAAACATGCTCTCAATGGCAAACTTATAAAAAGTAGATGTTTTGTAACAAAATTAATCAAGAACACTTGGCTGTTCTTATGCAAATGGTAGAATCAATAAATTCTCAAACAGAAAAAGAAAAATTAAAAGTAGTAGTTGACGAAATCAGTAGCTTGTTCATTAATAGTTCTAAAAAAGTGTTTTCAAAACCCTATATAACGTCAATGATAATAATAATAATGCTGATAATAAACAAACTAAATTATCACATATTTGCTATAAGTCTATGCAATATGATAATTCCAGATCTTTTAAAGTAACTGTTAACTTGCACAAATGTTAAACTAATGACAAGAGTAGCCTTATTTGTGAAACATTTAATATGCAACGTATGTCAACCAGTGTAATTTCTTCCGTTTATGTTAAATTAAAGTAATTATATTGAGTTTACCAATACCGTTTGTAACTTATTTATACGATATGCCTGTTCAAGACACAGCCTTTGTAATCTGGCAGTACATTGTATATTCCTTTTATCCCTTTTATTCTGTAAATATACTTATAATGACTGTCTCCCTCTTTTCCATGTTATGAGAAATATTTCATACATGTACAACCATAAAAATACACAACCATTTATTTCCGCCACTCGGGACAAAGTCATCCTTCTTCGTATTAGTATTATTAAGCTGACTAATCTTATTGTCCTCATGTTGTCATGTATGTATGACCTGAGTGTAATTAAGTTATTTGTTGTTGTTGTTGTTGTTGTTGGTAAGGATATATGACAGAAATTGCGACATCTGCGGTAATGTAAATTTACGCAATAAATTAACACGACAAAGAGACTCTAAAGAGTGTCACTACAATGAAACCAGACAGAATTTAAGAAAGAACATCTTTTAAATGAAGTTGAAAGAAATGGTTTGACTGGTAAATAAACATGTATTACAATTGTGGGCAAATATTGTTATATGGTTAAAAACTCATCTTGTAAATGATTTAATAAAACATGTTTGAATATCACGTCTTACTCCCCGCTTTGTTTGGAAATAATGTGTCAGACAATTTGCGCTCTATACTCCGTTCACATTGTTCTCTTTTCAAAAATTGTCGGCAGTAAACGATGAAAATATATTGTGGTTATCAAAATTTAAATGAAAATCACCAAAAAAAATGTCATGAGATATTTTTGTGGTAGTATACTTTTTATACACATGTGATTACAGATTAATATGTCTATACATACATTTTATTTATTTTATCCACTGTCTATCAATTTAATCTACCTTTACACATTAACACAAGTACTGTATCTAAATATTTCCTCTCTAGTCCACCCTTTAATATGAACACATATACTGTCTCTCTATATTCCATTTGTAGTCAGCCATTCAGCATGAACACATCCACTGTCTCTGCAAAATCTATTTTTAGTCAACCTCTACAAATGAACCAATCCACTGTCTCAAACTATTCCGTTTTTAGTCAAACATTTAGCTTGGACCCATCTACTGTCTCTAAAAATTACCTCTTTAGTCCACCACTTAAAACGAACACATCAACTGTCTCCAAATAATCCGTTTGATGTTAACCATTTAGCATTAATACATCCACTGTCTCTGCTTTTTCCAAATTTAGTCCACCTTTATAATGAACCCATCCCATTCTCCTAGATATTCCGTTTTTTATTCAACAATATAGCATGGATCCATTCACTGTCTCTAAATGTTACCTCTTTAGTCCACCCTTTAAAACGAATACATATACGAACACTGAACATTCCGTTTACAGTCAATCATTTAGCATTAATAAATCCCCTGTCGCTGCAATTTCCAATTTAGTTCACCTTTCAACATGAACAGAACAACTGACTTGTTATAATTGAAGGACCAACGTTTTACATTTTTTCCCGTTTGTTTGGGGTGGAAGGAGGTTACGATATTTAAAATCTCACAAACATACACACAGTAGTACCAGCATTGTATTAGAGTTCGCCTTATCATACAGAAAGGTAATACTGACAAATAATACAAGAAACTGTGTTAGAATACAGAATGTTAGAATACATTACATGACTACACCTGTCAATGTGTATGTCTATCGATAACGAGGCCTTAAACTTTGTTACATGAGAAAATTCGATTTTGAATATATAATTCGACGGTTTATGACCGGTATAAACACCAATAATTATGATTTTTTTGCACTTACCACAGTTTACCTCATCACTTCCATTATGGCAGGTCGTATTGCCATCACATACATAAGTCTCACTGATACACCCTCCGGAAGAGCAAAGGAATGCGCCGGATGCACAGGTGTCTGAATATATAAATGCGTCTTACACATATATAACATTTCTAATTCTGAATTAGATACTAGCAACACTATACTGGATCATTCATATCCAATACAACATTTTTTTTAACTTTTCAATGACAATATAAGTTATGAAACTGGACAAGCGGTTGCTTTACAAAATAATTTGTATTAAATATGTAGATAAAAAGTTGAATTATATGTGTTATATATATGTTATTGGTTTAACGATAAATGAATGAATTTGATCGATTGATGTCATTTTTCATTGCTGCCAGTGACATTTTCATTATGTTGTTCCGAATTTCTAAACAGACAAAATGCATGGTAGGTATGGTTATATATAATTTCTGAAAAGTCGCCATTCAGGGTATGGCGAAAACGTTCACGTGGTATTCATAAATAATAAAGAGTTAAGAGCTGATTCTGTGCTTTAGGTTTAAAAGACATATACTCATTGTTAACTTGGCGCACACATTAAGAACATCTGACAAAAAACTGCAAAGTCAGCAGGAATGCGCATTAACGAGATCAATTAACAAGACATTTTGTTATAAACTGTGAAACTCAAATGAAATTAGACTAGGTTGATAATATTACCACGCTGTCAAATGTGGTTGAAATAAATAGTTTGACAAGTTTGTAAACATGTGTTGCAAGATTTTGCAAAAAAGTGTGTCATTGTTCAAGAGTCATCTTATAAATTGTTGAATATCACATGCCTTAGTCTTAGTCTTAGGGGCTTACTCGACACTGTATGTGGTGGCCAAGTATTTCTATTTCTGACTGGCAAAATGCACACAATAAATAATGTGCACCATTCAATATTTCGTTCACATTGCCCTCTTTTCAAAAATAATCAGCAGTTTGCGATGAAAATTTATTGTGACCTTCAATACTTGAAAAAAAATCAGCAAATAACAAAAGGTAATGGGAACTGTCTTTGTGGTGGAAAACTTGAGTCTGTATACACATGTGTTTACGAATGGATATAATGCTATAGGTATACTCTCGACACGTGTTGCTTGATGTTTAGTATTGTACGAGTATAACTAACTAAAATTGTTGAAATTTGTACACATTTATAATTGACTTTTTGATGACCATTGACTTTGTACTATAAAGTTTATATTAAACTGCTTGTGCCAAACGTATTTGAAATTAACTCTTATCGCAATGTTTAATTTTATGTCATGCGCGATTGAGTCCGATGTAAGTTATCGGGAATACAGTTTATAAAGAACATATTATATATTGGATACAAATACAAAATGCTTGTGCCTTTGATTTTAGTTCTATTCTGTAATCTGATTTCAAAAACACATTAGCTTAGGGTGCACCTTCTTTCATTTTTCGAGAAATAGAACATTTTGAGTCGAATTTAAATGCTTTTCTTAAAAAGTTATACTTTTAATCCTGTTTGAGAAGTAAGTCTGTGGTTTGAAACAAAATAAGTAAAGAATACTCTGCCGTGGAATGAGGAAGTCTATCTGGAAAGGTGGGGTTTTATCGAGTGAGCATTGTTATCCCATGTTTAAATGTGCCCAAGCACTAGTTCTCAAAACTGTTCAATTTTATTTATTACGTTTAAAGTCAAAGTAAATACATTTCAATATGTCAATTTCAATTTAAAACATATAAACATTTTACGCTAATCTATAAGAGTATGTCACATTTTGATGCCTGCGTAAAAGTACATCAACTCGACCAACAAGAAGTAACCCTATCCCAGTGTATCAACCGATTCACTGAACATAGTGATCTATGAGATCTATGAGAGTATGTCACTTCTTTTTGCCTGCGTATAAGGACATCAACTCGACCATCGAGAAGTGACCCAATCCCACAGTATCAACCGAATCACTGAACATAATTATTTTTCTTATTTGTTATACTATATTATTTATCATGTAATATGAACCCATCAACTCTCTTTTATAATTCCCTTTTTAGTCCTACTTATAATATGACAACATCAATTGCCTCTAAATATTCCCTTTTAACTCCTATTTGTACCATGAACACATCGACTTTCTCTGAATATTCCATATTATTCCACGTTTAAACATGATCACATTTTCTGTCTCTAAATAGTCCAAATTTAGTGGCCCTACAACATGAACTTAACAGCTGCCCCTAAATATTCCCTACTTATTCTACATTTCAACAGAAACACATCCACTTTCTCTTCATATTCCGTTCATAAATCCGTCTTCAAAACATTAACACATCTTGGAATTCCCCTTTTTGTCCATCTTTTACACTGAATCACCCACTTTCTCTGATATGTCTTCCTTTTAAGATGAAAACATCCTCTGATTCGTAATATTTTTTGTCTTACCCACCTTCAACATTAACACATGCTCTGTGTATTAATATTCCCTATTTAGTCCTACTTCAACATAAACATCTCATAAAATATCTCTATATATACCCATACCTAGCCCACTTTGCAGATGAACACATTAACTTGCTCTTGATACTTGCATATTTAGCCCACTTCAACGACAACACATCGTCTTTCTTCTAAAATTCACTATCTAGCACACCTTTAACATGAACGTACCCACTGTTTCTTAGTATTGCCTATCTAATTCACCTTTCAACAAGTAATACACCTTTTAAAATGAACATATTCAAGGTTCTTAACATTCCCTATCGAGTACAACTTTAACATGAACTAATTCACTGACTGTTTATATTGCCTACCTGGTCTGCCATCAACATGCACATCCACTGTCTCATTAATGTCCTATAAGGTTACCATGAACACATCCTCTGTCTCTTATGTTTTCATACGAAGATCACCGCCAACATAATCATATCGCATGTCACTTAATATTCCATTCCCTACCTAGCCCACCATCATCCTGAACATATCCAGTGTCTCTTAATATTCCCTATCTAGTCTGCCTTTTGACATGTCAATTTCCACTGTGTCTAAACACTACTAATTTCACTCATGTATAAACATGACTCCATCCGAGGCTCTAAATATTCCCTATCTAGCAAACCTTCAACATGAACAAATCAACTATATCTAAAACAAATACCCTATTTAGTAAGCCTTTTAACATGTACACGTTCAATGTCACTACATATTCCTTTTTAATCCACCTTTTAACAGAAACACATCCAAGGCTGTCGAAAGTGTCGATTTAGTCCACTTTTAACATTAATGCTCCAACTGTCTATAGTCCCTATCTAGTGTACATTAAACATGAACTCATCCACTGTCTCTAATATTTCCTATTAAGTCCACCTGCAGCGTGGACACATCTGCTGTCTCTAAGTCTTCCAACCTAGCCCACCTTCAACATGCAATTTCCTTTGTTTCGTAATAATAATCTAGTTTATTTTCAACATTACCACATCCATTCCCATTTGGCCAACGTTCAACAAGAACACACACTATGTATCTTATTAGTCCCTATTAAGCCCAAGTCATCTTGAACACATATACTCTCGCTTGAATTTTCCGCCTATTTCTTTCACGAACGCATCCACTTTTGCAATATTCCCTATATTATGCTTATCTTTAACATGAACACCATCTTCGGCCTCTTCGTATTCATAACATAGTTCACCTTTTAACATGAATACATTAACAATATCTTACCATTCCCGATATAGTATACTAAAAATGCTTCCTATTTATACCACATTTTAATATGAACTCATCCACTTTTTAATCGTCCCTGTTTACTCTACGCTCACAAAAACTCCACTTTTTTTATCCACCTTTTAACATGAAAACATCCCATCTCAAAATATTCTCTATTCAGACCACCTTTTAATATGATCACATCCACTTTTTGATATTCCCTAAGAGTCTACGCTCACAATAAAATAATATTTTATTGCTTGACGATACATTTACATAATATATGATGGAGATAACTATAAAGAAATAGAAATAGTGCAATGTAACAAAGCTTGCGTTTTTGTTAAAAGGAAATGCAAATGGATTTTGACCCAAGTTTTTCAACATCAGTTACAACACTTCCCTAAACGTCACATAAAAAGCAAAATGATTACACATAAACTATGAAACCAAATGAAATATTACATTTTAACGTACAAATAGTGTAATATTTCGTGTAATGCAATAAATAATAATAGAAACAAGTAGAAATTTAGTGCAAGAAATAACATTGAGAGATAGATATAGCGAGACAAAAAAACAGATGGATGGGAGGAAGCAGTGGTATGCTTATTGTGCTACTGTCGAGAGTGTTTAAGAAACAAAAACTGCACGTTTTATGTCATTGTACTTCCGTAAATATTACAACAGTATCTCCATAAGAGGGATTTGAAGATGCGAATGTAGTTTGAATTGCTGAAAGGATGAGCTCATCTAGTGTTCTGAAAAAGTATATGCCTTTCGACTACAAATAGAGAGCAGTTGTAAGAATTAGTTGGTGCCTAGTACTCAAATAAAGTTTTGCATTTTTACCTACACTGATCGTGATGCCTCATATTGAATTTTTTTCGGAGGTTTCTTTTTCATATGCAATACAATCATCTCATACTACTGAATCATATTCGAGGATTGTTCTTTAGTATGAAAGGTCAATTTTAATATTTTGACGAAACTTGATTTTAAAAGCTTGAATTGAAACATGAACCTTCTGTGCGTAATAATGTTTTCAATATATGGTGCCAGGTGTCGTTAGAACTCAGAGTGACCCCTTAGTGTTTGTGTGTGTCAAATAAGTAAGTGTTGTTAAATCAAATACAAGATGTGGGTGGGGTTTATTTGACAGTGCGCAAAATAATCGCTTAAGTTTTCGATGGATGGAATTGTTTTCGTGTGTAAATATAAAAAAGTTGATAGGTTGTAGAATAACGAGGTATTAATCATGACTGATTTTTGAAAATAAGATTGTTGTATTCGTGTTTGAAGAAAACAAAATATCTGACAAAACACTGCGAAGTCTGCAGCAATTATCATGTGCGATACCATTTATGTAGAAATTGAGCTCTTAACAGTATAACTACAATGTAATCAGACTGAAGGTGAAAAGATAATACACTTTTCAAATAAAGTAAAAGGAAATGGTCTGACAGGAATCTTAGGCCTAAATCTCAATAGCTTATTCCACACTGTATGTAAAGACCATGTATTTCAATTTCTGACTGACAATGTGCACTCAAAACGAATGCGATCCTTTCAATATTTTGTTCCCATTGCTATCTTATCAAATTTTCTCATCAGGTTACGATACAAATATATTGTTGTCATCAATAGTTAACGAAAATCAAAAACGTAAATTTGTTTCGTTCGTGTATACTCAAGTGTGTTTACAAATATGATGACGAATAAATATTTAATGTATAGTTGTACTCTCCTTACGTCCTATTTGATGTATAGTATTGTATTATTAACTAATTATTGTTAACAAATATATTTATATGATGACCATTTACTATAATATATCTCACATTAACTGTTTACTGCCTGTGTAGGGATGGGCATATTGCCATATTAATTTGAAATTAACCCTTGACGCCATGTTTAATTCTATGTCATGCGTGTTTGTTTTCAGCGCTTAGTTATCATGAATAAATTCATTAAGTAAATAATAAACATAAAAATGTATCCAATTACACATTTTCAATTGTGTTTTTTAAGTGAAAATCATTATTTTTAATAAATCGTAGCGTATGGTCTTTTTAATGTTAGTTTACTGTTATTCGGAATATATGCTCCTGTAGATTGACATCATTTGATAATAAGTACCCAAACTTCCAAAATATTTCAGTTATCATAATTAAATTTTAGTTGTGTTTAATATGTACGTAACACACTGGCGTTGTACACTGCATACTAACCTTTTGGACATTTGGTAATTCGAATTGTATCCAACCATGAACATTCACATATTTTACTAAAATTGTTAAGCTACATTGAAATATAAATAAAACCATAACCGAAACGTTCGTAGACCACTGAAATATCTTCAATTAAACTGAATGTAAATAAATATATGCATTACATGCATTTATCTTGCAGCACAAACAGCGACTCTTCAGATTATTTCGACAACCTTAAAACTCTCAGAAATGAAAACAATAAACGTCCGGTGCTAAACTACCTAAATATTAACAGCATACTGTACAAATTCTATGAAATTCGTACAGTCCTTGATGATAAACTTTTATATCTGCTCGTAATTGCTTAGACCAAACCGGATAAGAGTTTCAACAACAACCTTTTCACTGAAGATGGATATAAGTTAGAAAGACGAGATCGCAACTGCCATGGTGGAGGACTGATGGCCTTCACCCGTGCTGATCTCCCCTTTTAACGCCGCAGGGACCTGGAAAATGATCAACTTGAGTGCCTTGATTCTGCGCTTGTATCGAAAACCGTCGATGTTACATCCAGCCTTTGAAAATTATTAAAAGTGTTTGGACAAACTGTTAATAACTTTTGAACACATCATCTGCATAGGAGATTTGAATTATGACTTACTGAAAAGAGAAAAATGTTAACCTCTTCATAATATTTGTGATAACTTAAGCCTGGAAAATATTATCTCTGAACCTACATGTTTTATGAAAAATTGCAGGCCCACACCTAACGATGTCATTCTCACAAATGCAAAGTATTGCATGTGTACAACTGTAAACTTTAATTGCGGCCTACGCGACTGTCACAACATCATAGCTACCAGTTTAAGAGAACAATGTGAACCATTTATGAAAAAGAAGGTCACTTTCACGTCATACAAGAACCTTGGCAACAAATCATTTAATGAACATCTTTCTCATGTACCGTTCTATCTCGCCCATATCTTTGAGGACATGGACGAAATGTATTGGGCCCACGAACACCTATTGAAACAAGTTATTGACGAGCATGCACAAGTAAAACAGAAAACCCCAAAAAGGAATCTACCACCTTATATGAACACAACGTACCGTAAACTAGAATCTATACCTGTTTATTTCCAAGAGCGGTGCGGTGGAGGACCCAAAATCTAAGGACTTCTGGCCGACAATTAAACCTCTCACAGAAATCTTCAAATAAATCAGATAACCCAATAATACTTAAAGACAACATAGGGAATTTGGTTTCAGAATAAAAGCTCGTGGCCAAAAAATGAAATAATTTTACATTAATATAGCCGAACATATTGGAAAACCTGAAACTCAGGTTAAAGATAAACACCATAGTCTTGACAAAATAAAGGAAAACTGCCAAATGTTAACCTGACTTTCATTTCACCCCGGTCACCGATAAAGATATTGGAAAATACATTGACAGGTTAAATAAAAAAAGCAACTGGTATAGATTTGATTCCTCCCAAAATCATCATTGCTGGCAAAGATACTTTACAGGCTCCCATCCGAAACATGGCCAATGAAATTATTAGCCAAGGATCATTTCCAAAAAGTCCTAAGCTAGCACAAGTTACCCATATTTTCAAGAAAGATGATCCCTTTATTGAAAAGAAATATAGAACAGTCAGTATTTTACCATCAATGTCCAAATTATATGAACGGGTCATAAGTGAGCAACTGATTAGTCATTTTGATAATAGTTTTCATCCTTTCCTGGCAGCATTCAGAACATCATTTGGGTGTCAAACAACCCTGATAAGGCTTGAGATATTTTTGTGGTAGTATACTTTTTATACACATGTGATTACAGATTAATATGTCTATACATACATTTTATTTATTTTATCCACTGTCTATCAATTTAATCTACCTTTACACATTAACACAAGTACTGTATCTAAATATTTCCTCTCTAGTCCACCCTTTAATATGAACACATATACTGTCTCTCTATATTCCATTTGTAGTCAGCCATTCAGCATGAACACATCCACTGTCTCTGCAAAATCTATTTTTAGTCAACCTCTACAAATGAACCAATCCACTGTCTCAAACTATTCCGTTTTTAGTCAAACATTTAGCTTGGACCCATCTACTGTCTCTAAAAATTACCTCTTTAGTCCACCACTTAAAACGAACACATCAACTGTCTCCAAATAATCCGTTTGATGTTAACCATTTAGCATTAATACATCCACTGTCTCTGCTTTTTCCAAATTTAGTCCACCTTTATAATGAACCCATCCCATTCTCCTAGATATTCCGTTTTTTATTCAACAATATAGCATGGATCCATTCACTGTCTCTAAATGTTACCTCTTTAGTCCACCCTTTAAAACGAATACATATACGAACACTGAACATTCCGTTTACAGTCAATCATTTAGCATTAATAAATCCCCTGTCGCTGCAATTTCCAATTTAGTTCACCTTTCAACATGAACAGAACAACTGACTTGTTATAATTGAAGGACCAACGTTTTACATTTTTTCCCGTTTGTTTGGGGTGGAAGGAGGTTACGATATTTAAAATCTCACAAACATACACACAGTAGTACCAGCATTGTATTAGAGTTCGCCTTATCATACAGAAAGGTAATACTGACAAATAATACAAGAAACTGTGTTAGAATACAGAATGTTAGAATACATTACATGACTACACCTGTCAATGTGTATGTCTATCGATAACGAGGCCTTAAACTTTGTTACATGAGAAAATTCGATTTTGAATATATAATTCGACGGTTTATGACCGGTATAAACACCAATAATTATGATTTTTTTGCACTTACCACAGTTTACCTCATCACTTCCATTATGGCAGGTCGTATTGCCATCACATACATAAGTCTCACTGATACACCCTCCGGAAGAGCAAAGGAATGCGCCGGATGCACAGGTGTCTGAATATATAAATGCGTCTTACACATATATAACATTTCTAATTCTGAATTAGATACTAGCAACACTATACTGGATCATTCATATCCAATACAACATTTTTTTTAACTTTTCAATGACAATATAAGTTATGAAACTGGACAAGCGGTTGCTTTACAAAATAATTTGTATTAAATATGTAGATAAAAAGTTGAATTATATGTGTTATATATATGTTATTGGTTTAACGATAAATGAATGAATTTGATCGATTGATGTCATTTTTCATTGCTGCCAGTGACATTTTCATTATGTTGTTCCGAATTTCTAAACAGACAAAATGCATGGTAGGTATGGTTATATATAATTTCTGAAAAGTCGCCATTCAGGGTATGGCGAAAACGTTCACGTGGTATTCATAAATAATAAAGAGTTAAGAGCTGATTCTGTGCTTTAGGTTTAAAAGACATATACTCATTGTTAACTTGGCGCACACATTAAGAACATCTGACAAAAAACTGCAAAGTCAGCAGGAATGCGCATTAACGAGATCAATTAACAAGACATTTTGTTATAAACTGTGAAACTCAAATGAAATTAGACTAGGTTGATAATATTACCACGCTGTCAAATGTGGTTGAAATAAATAGTTTGACAAGTTTGTAAACATGTGTTGCAAGATTTTGCAAAAAAGTGTGTCATTGTTCAAGAGTCATCTTATAAATTGTTGAATATCACATGCCTTAGTCTTAGTCTTAGGGGCTTACTCGACACTGTATGTGGTGGCCAAGTATTTCTATTTCTGACTGGCAAAATGCACACAATAAATAATGTGCACCATTCAATATTTCGTTCACATTGCCCTCTTTTCAAAAATAATCAGCAGTTTGCGATGAAAATTTATTGTGACCTTCAATACTTGAAAAAAAATCAGCAAATAACAAAAGGTAATGGGAACTGTCTTTGTGGTGGAAAACTTGAGTCTGTATACACATGTGTTTACGAATGGATATAATGCTATAGGTATACTCTCGACACGTGTTGCTTGATGTTTAGTATTGTACGAGTATAACTAACTAAAATTGTTGAAATTTGTACACATTTATAATTGACTTTTTGATGACCATTGACTTTGTACTATAAAGTTTATATTAAACTGCTTGTGCCAAACGTATTTGAAATTAACTCTTATCGCAATGTTTAATTTTATGTCATGCGCGATTGAGTCCGATGTAAGTTATCGGGAATACAGTTTATAAAGAACATATTATATATTGGATACAAATACAAAATGCTTGTGCCTTTGATTTTAGTTCTATTCTGTAATCTGATTTCAAAAACACATTAGCTTAGGGTGCACCTTCTTTCATTTTTCGAGAAATAGAACATTTTGAGTCGAATTTAAATGCTTTTCTTAAAAAGTTATACTTTTAATCCTGTTTGAGAAGTAAGTCTGTGGTTTGAAACAAAATAAGTAAAGAATACTCTGCCGTGGAATGAGGAAGTCTATCTGGAAAGGTGGGGTTTTATCGAGTGAGCATTGTTATCCCATGTTTAAATGTGCCCAAGCACTAGTTCTCAAAACTGTTCAATTTTATTTATTACGTTTAAAGTCAAAGTAAATACATTTCAATATGTCAATTTCAATTTAAAACATATAAACATTTTACGCTAATCTATAAGAGTATGTCACATTTTGATGCCTGCGTAAAAGTACATCAACTCGACCAACAAGAAGTAACCCTATCCCAGTGTATCAACCGATTCACTGAACATAGTGATCTATGAGATCTATGAGAGTATGTCACTTCTTTTTGCCTGCGTATAAGGACATCAACTCGACCATCGAGAAGTGACCCAATCCCACAGTATCAACCGAATCACTGAACATAATTATTTTTCTTATTTGTTATACTATATTATTTATCATGTAATATGAACCCATCAACTCTCTTTTATAATTCCCTTTTTAGTCCTACTTATAATATGACAACATCAATTGCCTCTAAATATTCCCTTTTAACTCCTATTTGTACCATGAACACATCGACTTTCTCTGAATATTCCATATTATTCCACGTTTAAACATGATCACATTTTCTGTCTCTAAATAGTCCAAATTTAGTGGCCCTACAACATGAACTTAACAGCTGCCCCTAAATATTCCCTACTTATTCTACATTTCAACAGAAACACATCCACTTTCTCTTCATATTCCGTTCATAAATCCGTCTTCAAAACATTAACACATCTTGGAATTCCCCTTTTTGTCCATCTTTTACACTGAATCACCCACTTTCTCTGATATGTCTTCCTTTTAAGATGAAAACATCCTCTGATTCGTAATATTTTTTGTCTTACCCACCTTCAACATTAACACATGCTCTGTGTATTAATATTCCCTATTTAGTCCTACTTCAACATAAACATCTCATAAAATATCTCTATATATACCCATACCTAGCCCACTTTGCAGATGAACACATTAACTTGCTCTTGATACTTGCATATTTAGCCCACTTCAACGACAACACATCGTCTTTCTTCTAAAATTCACTATCTAGCACACCTTTAACATGAACGTACCCACTGTTTCTTAGTATTGCCTATCTAATTCACCTTTCAACAAGTAATACACCTTTTAAAATGAACATATTCAAGGTTCTTAACATTCCCTATCGAGTACAACTTTAACATGAACTAATTCACTGACTGTTTATATTGCCTACCTGGTCTGCCATCAACATGCACATCCACTGTCTCATTAATGTCCTATAAGGTTACCATGAACACATCCTCTGTCTCTTATGTTTTCATACGAAGATCACCGCCAACATAATCATATCGCATGTCACTTAATATTCCATTCCCTACCTAGCCCACCATCATCCTGAACATATCCAGTGTCTCTTAATATTCCCTATCTAGTCTGCCTTTTGACATGTCAATTTCCACTGTGTCTAAACACTACTAATTTCACTCATGTATAAACATGACTCCATCCGAGGCTCTAAATATTCCCTATCTAGCAAACCTTCAACATGAACAAATCAACTATATCTAAAACAAATACCCTATTTAGTAAGCCTTTTAACATGTACACGTTCAATGTCACTACATATTCCTTTTTAATCCACCTTTTAACAGAAACACATCCAAGGCTGTCGAAAGTGTCGATTTAGTCCACTTTTAACATTAATGCTCCAACTGTCTATAGTCCCTATCTAGTGTACATTAAACATGAACTCATCCACTGTCTCTAATATTTCCTATTAAGTCCACCTGCAGCGTGGACACATCTGCTGTCTCTAAGTCTTCCAACCTAGCCCACCTTCAACATGCAATTTCCTTTGTTTCGTAATAATAATCTAGTTTATTTTCAACATTACCACATCCATTCCCATTTGGCCAACGTTCAACAAGAACACACACTATGTATCTTATTAGTCCCTATTAAGCCCAAGTCATCTTGAACACATATACTCTCGCTTGAATTTTCCGCCTATTTCTTTCACGAACGCATCCACTTTTGCAATATTCCCTATATTATGCTTATCTTTAACATGAACACCATCTTCGGCCTCTTCGTATTCATAACATAGTTCACCTTTTAACATGAATACATTAACAATATCTTACCATTCCCGATATAGTATACTAAAAATGCTTCCTATTTATACCACATTTTAATATGAACTCATCCACTTTTTAATCGTCCCTGTTTACTCTACGCTCACAAAAACTCCACTTTTTTTATCCACCTTTTAACATGAAAACATCCCATCTCAAAATATTCTCTATTCAGACCACCTTTTAATATGATCACATCCACTTTTTGATATTCCCTAAGAGTCTACGCTCACAATAAAATAATATTTTATTGCTTGACGATACATTTACATAATATATGATGGAGATAACTATAAAGAAATAGAAATAGTGCAATGTAACAAAGCTTGCGTTTTTGTTAAAAGGAAATGCAAATGGATTTTGACCCAAGTTTTTCAACATCAGTTACAACACTTCCCTAAACGTCACATAAAAAGCAAAATGATTACACATAAACTATGAAACCAAATGAAATATTACATTTTAACGTACAAATAGTGTAATATTTCGTGTAATGCAATAAATAATAATAGAAACAAGTAGAAATTTAGTGCAAGAAATAACATTGAGAGATAGATATAGCGAGACAAAAAAACAGATGGATGGGAGGAAGCAGTGGTATGCTTATTGTGCTACTGTCGAGAGTGTTTAAGAAACAAAAACTGCACGTTTTATGTCATTGTACTTCCGTAAATATTACAACAGTATCTCCATAAGAGGGATTTGAAGATGCGAATGTAGTTTGAATTGCTGAAAGGATGAGCTCATCTAGTGTTCTGAAAAAGTATATGCCTTTCGACTACAAATAGAGAGCAGTTGTAAGAATTAGTTGGTGCCTAGTACTCAAATAAAGTTTTGCATTTTTACCTACACTGATCGTGATGCCTCATATTGAATTTTTTTCGGAGGTTTCTTTTTCATATGCAATACAATCATCTCATACTACTGAATCATATTCGAGGATTGTTCTTTAGTATGAAAGGTCAATTTTAATATTTTGACGAAACTTGATTTTAAAAGCTTGAATTGAAACATGAACCTTCTGTGCGTAATAATGTTTTCAATATATGGTGCCAGGTGTCGTTAGAACTCAGAGTGACCCCTTAGTGTTTGTGTGTGTCAAATAAGTAAGTGTTGTTAAATCAAATACAAGATGTGGGTGGGGTTTATTTGACAGTGCGCAAAATAATCGCTTAAGTTTTCGATGGATGGAATTGTTTTCGTGTGTAAATATAAAAAAGTTGATAGGTTGTAGAATAACGAGGTATTAATCATGACTGATTTTTGAAAATAAGATTGTTGTATTCGTGTTTGAAGAAAACAAAATATCTGACAAAACACTGCGAAGTCTGCAGCAATTATCATGTGCGATACCATTTATGTAGAAATTGAGCTCTTAACAGTATAACTACAATGTAATCAGACTGAAGGTGAAAAGATAATACACTTTTCAAATAAAGTAAAAGGAAATGGTCTGACAGGAATCTTAGGCCTAAATCTCAATAGCTTATTCCACACTGTATGTAAAGACCATGTATTTCAATTTCTGACTGACAATGTGCACTCAAAACGAATGCGATCCTTTCAATATTTTGTTCCCATTGCTATCTTATCAAATTTTCTCATCAGGTTACGATACAAATATATTGTTGTCATCAATAGTTAACGAAAATCAAAAACGTAAATTTGTTTCGTTCGTGTATACTCAAGTGTGTTTACAAATATGATGACGAATAAATATTTAATGTATAGTTGTACTCTCCTTACGTCCTATTTGATGTATAGTATTGTATTATTAACTAATTATTGTTAACAAATATATTTATATGATGACCATTTACTATAATATATCTCACATTAACTGTTTACTGCCTGTGTAGGGATGGGCATATTGCCATATTAATTTGAAATTAACCCTTGACGCCATGTTTAATTCTATGTCATGCGTGTTTGTTTTCAGCGCTTAGTTATCATGAATAAATTCATTAAGTAAATAATAAACATAAAAATGTATCCAATTACACATTTTCAATTGTGTTTTTTAAGTGAAAATCATTATTTTTAATAAATCGTAGCGTATGGTCTTTTTAATGTTAGTTTACTGTTATTCGGAATATATGCTCCTGTAGATTGACATCATTTGATAATAAGTACCCAAACTTCCAAAATATTTCAGTTATCATAATTAAATTTTAGTTGTGTTTAATATGTACGTAACACACTGGCGTTGTACACTGCATACTAACCTTTTGGACATTTGGTAATTCGAATTGTATCCAACCATGAACATTCACATATTTTACTAAAATTGTTAAGCTACATTGAAATATAAATAAAACCATAACCGAAACGTTCGTAGACCACTGAAATATCTTCAATTAAACTGAATGTAAATAAATATATGCATTACATGCATTTATCTTGCAGCACAAACAGCGACTCTTCAGATTATTTCGACAACCTTAAAACTCTCAGAAATGAAAACAATAAACGTCCGGTGCTAAACTACCTAAATATTAACAGCATACTGTACAAATTCTATGAAATTCGTACAGTCCTTGATGATAAACTTTTATATCTGCTCGTAATTGCTTAGACCAAACCGGATAAGAGTTTCAACAACAACCTTTTCACTGAAGATGGATATAAGTTAGAAAGACGAGATCGCAACTGCCATGGTGGAGGACTGATGGCCTTCACCCGTGCTGATCTCCCCTTTTAACGCCGCAGGGACCTGGAAAATGATCAACTTGAGTGCCTTGATTCTGCGCTTGTATCGAAAACCGTCGATGTTACATCCAGCCTTTGAAAATTATTAAAAGTGTTTGGACAAACTGTTAATAACTTTTGAACACATCATCTGCATAGGAGATTTGAATTATGACTTACTGAAAAGAGAAAAATGTTAACCTCTTCATAATATTTGTGATAACTTAAGCCTGGAAAATATTATCTCTGAACCTACATGTTTTATGAAAAATTGCAGGCCCACACCTAACGATGTCATTCTCACAAATGCAAAGTATTGCATGTGTACAACTGTAAACTTTAATTGCGGCCTACGCGACTGTCACAACATCATAGCTACCAGTTTAAGAGAACAATGTGAACCATTTATGAAAAAGAAGGTCACTTTCACGTCATACAAGAACCTTGGCAACAAATCATTTAATGAACATCTTTCTCATGTACCGTTCTATCTCGCCCATATCTTTGAGGACATGGACGAAATGTATTGGGCCCACGAACACCTATTGAAACAAGTTATTGACGAGCATGCACAAGTAAAACAGAAAACCCCAAAAAGGAATCTACCACCTTATATGAACACAACGTACCGTAAACTAGAATCTATACCTGTTTATTTCCAAGAGCGGTGCGGTGGAGGACCCAAAATCTAAGGACTTCTGGCCGACAATTAAACCTCTCACAGAAATCTTCAAATAAATCAGATAACCCAATAATACTTAAAGACAACATAGGGAATTTGGTTTCAGAATAAAAGCTCGTGGCCAAAAAATGAAATAATTTTACATTAATATAGCCGAACATATTGGAAAACCTGAAACTCAGGTTAAAGATAAACACCATAGTCTTGACAAAATAAAGGAAAACTGCCAAATGTTAACCTGACTTTCATTTCACCCCGGTCACCGATAAAGATATTGGAAAATACATTGACAGGTTAAATAAAAAAAGCAACTGGTATAGATTTGATTCCTCCCAAAATCATCATTGCTGGCAAAGATACTTTACAGGCTCCCATCCGAAACATGGCCAATGAAATTATTAGCCAAGGATCATTTCCAAAAAGTCCTAAGCTAGCACAAGTTACCCATATTTTCAAGAAAGATGATCCCTTTATTGAAAAGAAATATAGAACAGTCAGTATTTTACCATCAATGTCCAAATTATATGAACGGGTCATAAGTGAGCAACTGATTAGTCATTTTGATAATAGTTTTCATCCTTTCCTGGCAGCATTCAGAACATCATTTGGGTGTCAAACAACCCTGATAAGGCTGGTAGAAGACTGGAAAAAGCCCGTTGATGAGTACAAATATGTAGGCGCAGTTCTAATGGACCTCTCAAAAGCATTCGACTGCCTGCCACGTGATCTCATTTTAGATAAGCTTAATGCATACGGTCTCTCAACCCAACATGTATCTTACACACATAAAGCTTGGTCAAATTACCAGTGAGTGGGACTCCATCCTGAAAGGCGTATCACAAGGATCAATATTAGGGCATTTAGTTTTCAACATCTTCCACTTTATCAATAATGCAGCTTTGTATAGTTATGCAGATGACAATACTCTTTCTGTGTGTGATAAAATTCTGATGTTGTTAAGACTACTCTTAAAGAAGAAAGTAACATTTTGATTTACTGGTTTAATTCCAATCAAATGCATGCTACCCTGACAAATTTTAGGCAATTTTAGATAGCTTAAGGTCTGTTAAAGAAATAAAACAATTCAATACACTTAAACACACCATTGTTTGTGAACCTTTGTTTGTGGAGAGCAAGTGAAACTTCAAAGACTAAGCAAATTTTTGACAACCAATACTAAGCTTATTATCTTTAAATCTTTTATCAGATCCAATTTCAACTACTGTCCTGTCGTGTGACATTTTTGTTGCAAGACTAACACAGAAAAATAGAAAAAAAAATACAGAGCTTTAAAAATGTTTTTAATGATTACACCTCAACGTACGAATATCTTCTTCATAGAGTTCAATTGCCAGCATTTCATTTCAGCAGGGAAATATACATTGCTATTGAAACTTACAAATGTCTGTATGGTTTCTCACCAGAATATGTTCAAAACCTTTTAAGACAATGGTGATTATTAAATATGTCTGAGTAAAGAACACTGCAGTAATTTCTTATACGTGCATGATAAACCGACTAGCGGTGTTCTTAAAAATAAAGTAGAAACAGCAGGTCCTTTAAACTTGTGTTGAAAAATACGCTTGGAATATATATATACTAGAATGTGTTTTTGCATTTTCTCGTATCCGACAGGTAAATCCACTTAGTTTCTTAAATAAAGTTCGTTTTTTCGAACGTTTCCTTTTTATATGCCATACAATAATCTCATACCACTGAAGTATATTCGAGGAGTGTTCGTAAGTATGAAAAGTCAATTTGATTGAGAGTTTTCCGACGAAGTTTGAATTTAAGAGCTTGCATTGAGCAAAGAACCTTCTGTGCTGATATAATATTGTTTTCAATTTGTGACAGGTGCCGTCAGAACTTAGAGTGACTCCTAAGTGTTTGTATGTGTCAAATAAGAAAGTGCTGGTAAATCAAATACAATATTTGGGCGCGGTTTATTTGACAGTGCACAATACATCGCTTGAGTTTTCGATAGATGGAATTGTGTTTGTGTTTATATGTCAACAGGCTGATGTTGTAGACCGACGGGTCATTAATCCTGACTGATTTTTTAAATAAGATTGTATAGTTGTATTCGTGTTTAAAAATATAAATTCAAATATCTTTCCTACGCAACCAGATATATAAGTATAGTATTTTATAAACAAGTACGATCGCCTTTTTAAAAAAAATGTCAATGTCGAGGTTTAAGTGTATTATATCAGAGAAGATAATACAAAGAGGGGGGGGGGGCATATTGAAGATGAAGTAGCTTTTAACATTTTGTAACTTATTTCATCTAAACCACTAGCTTTGTTAATATCAAGGTTATCAATAATGTAATTTGTTCGGTTTCGGTAACATATAATATTAAGTTATCTCAGTGTGTGTATGATAAACGTCGGCTAAACTAACATTATAATCGTCCATACCAGAGATAGATACCAAATAATCGTTCAAGGAATCTGATTTTTCCAAGTCAGTTAAAGAAAACAAATAATTATCTGGATTAGGCAACAGTAGTATACTATTTCAATTATTTCCATTATTTTTCAGATGCATTCGAACAGTTTTCCAATATAAACGCAGATTTAAGCTATTAAACTAAACCATTCTTTTTCCAAGTTACTGTAAAATATTTTCTTTGCGTGTTTTATCATATATTTCCTTATTTTCTAATATTCGGACAATTTAATGATATCATGTAGATTATTGAGTCTCATTGTATCTTTGAATTTGTGGTTAATGGGTTCAGCTGGTATTAGTTATTATCAACCAGAAAAAGAATATTCTCACACGAGAAACACAATTCATGGTTATCAATTTGTGGAAACTTGTCATTAATATCAGGGGAGAGATATTTCTAAGCAAAACAAACTATCAAAGTTTTAAAGCGGATCTTTGATTTAGTCTAATTTTGATCAAATACTACTGTTATTGTGATGAAGTATTGACAAGCTTGTCGTACATTCATTGTTTGGTCCTTGGTATTCCTATTATCGAGCGATTTTGAGTCTTACCAAGGACACAGTTAAATTAAAATATGGAAGATTTAATTTAGACAATTGTTGTCAGCTTGGTTACTGTGTATATGCATACAGTCGGAAGTGGTTTTATGCATAAGCACGATGCTAGGCGTCATTTTAACCAAGGCCGTTTTTACAACAATATTTGTAAAATAATTCCCGAAAACAGCAAAGCCAAATTATGGAACAATTGCTAATTCCTTAAAATGATCAAAACGGAAAGTACATGAACAAGTAAAACGAACAAATCTTGCGTTGTACAACCCTATTGTAATTTTGTATGCTCATAGGTCATAATGACGTCGACATTTTAACTTAGTTGTCAGCGGGTCGCATGAAGCAGTCCACGTGAGTACATTAGAATGAACAGGAGCACAGGACAAGTAAAAGAGTAGGGGAAAGTTAATGAAAATAACATGTATACAAGGAAAAATATTTCAATGAAAACATGAAGAACAAAACAAATAAACTTTCCATATTCGTCATAGGCTATTACAAAACAATGACATGTATTTGAAAGACTTAAGAGACGCATATGGCAAAATGGCATATTCGATTTGTAAACAAACGCAGATTAATACTTATATATAATATTATCTAAAGAAACCTCTGGATAGGATTTTGTAGTAATAGGGAGGAGGCAGTTGACAAAATTAAAAAAGGTAAAATTTGACGGTAGCCACTCAAATAAAGTACAATAGGATATATTTTAATTAACGGAATTAAACGTGTTAATATATTGCCAGTCAAAAATTACAATTTTTTTATTTAATTTCTGGTCTAATGATACTAAAACTATACTGATTAATTTATAAACCAACATGATATTGTCTAAACTCACTGACATTAAACTAATTAAAGGTTTTGTTTTGTTTTCTCACTACAATTTGAATTTATTTTATATGTAGATAACAAACCAAGTTAAACTATTTACGAGGTAATATATCATCGGATTAATTTGGCCAATTATTTCCGTTGTTTCGTTGATTTTCACGAATTATTCCAACATTATTTTGTAGGTTTATGAAATAATGCCGGCTGTCTTACGTGCAAACTCATTTATAAAAACATATCAAATTAGTGCGCATAATATGACGCAAAAGAAATAGGACCTATGTCGGTCGAATGCAAATGTATTTTAAAAAAACAACATATTTTTGATTGTGTTTGCGAAAAACTTTTGCGGAATGAAAAAAATACATAATACTTCATTCGGCTGATCTGTGAAGGTATCATTTCTCGTTGCTTGCATTACAATAATTTCGTAATCGACCTTAGGGCTCATGTAAAATTGACCTTTACGCATTAAACGACGAGTGATACAATCCCACCGTATTAACTTAATAAAAAAGTATTGCCTTTTTACTCTGACATATCTTTTATTTCATATCAAGTCCAACTTTTAAAATGCACACTTCAACTGTCTCCTATTATGTCCATCTTAAAACACATCCTCTGTCTCTTACCCATCTTTCAATATTCAACATGAACATGTCTTTAACAGTTCGATATTTAGTCTACCTTCAACATGAACACGTCCATTGTATCTAATGTATTCCCAATGTAAGCCACATTTCAACACAAACAAATCCATTGTCTCTTGACATTTCCTATCTAACCCATCTTTTTACAAGAACACATCCTCTTTCTCCATTTAAATTCCTATTTAGTATGTCTTTAAACATGTTTTCTATTATTCTTAATCTAACTTTAATATGTACACAATATTTGTCTATTACCTTCCTAATCCATCAACATGAACACATCTTTTGTTTCTTAATATTCCCTATCTAGTCTCCATTTAACATGAATACAAACTATTTCTTTTAATATTACAAATCCATTCCACCTTCAACATGAAAACATCCCTGTCTCTTATAATTTCCTATCTAGTCCATCTTCAACATCCAATCCACCTTCTCCTAATTTTCTTTTTTAGACTGCCTTTTACCATGAAGACATTCATAGACGCTTATTACTCCCTATCAAGTCCACCTTCTACATGAACACATCCACTGTCTCTTAGTATTCCTTAGGTAGTCAATCTATTCCACTTCCAACATCCGCTGTCCTTAATATTCCCTTTTAGTCCACCGTTTAACATGAACACACCAAATGTCTCTTTATATTCGCTGTCTAGTCCACTCAGCACAATATATTCTGCTATTATGCCCAATCCAGTCGACCTTCAACATGAACACATCGATCTCTTAATATAAACTATATAGTCCAACTCTCACATGTCCCTATTTTCTGTCTCATAATATTGCCTATATAGTCAACATGAAACATATCCACTGTCTCCTATTATTTCTTATCTAGTCTACCATCAACATGGACTATTCCTCTGTCTCTTATTTTTCCCCATCTATTCTACTCTAATCAATTTTCACTGCTCTTAATATTCCCGTTTAAGTCCAGTTCAACATGAACACATCCTCTGTCTCTTAATATTCCTTATCTAGTCAACCTTCAACTTGAACACCATTTCTGTCTTTAAGATTGACCTTTTTAATTCAGCTCTTTACTTAAACACATCCACTGTCCCTCTCTAATCTCTCTCTAGTCAACCTTTAACATGAACACAATCCTCGATATCTTAATATAACCTTAGTGGATATCTTTCAACATGAACTTATCCTCTCTCGATTAACACTATCTGTTCATATACGCATCTAGTCTACCTTCAAAAGCACATCCACTGTTACTTAATATCTAATTAAACATTCCCAATTCAGTCCACCTTCAACATTAAGACATCCTCGGTCTCTTATTATTCCAATTTAGTCCACCCTGTAACATAAACTCATCCTCTGACTCTCATTATTCCCGTTTTAGTTTTAACATGAACACATCCAATGACGCTTAATATTCCATATTTTGTCAACCTTCAACAGTCATACATGCTCTGTTTCTTAATAATCCCCTTTTCAGACCTCCTTCATAATTAACACAACTTCTGCCTCTTAATAATCCCCTTTTTAGACTTTCGAAATTAATTCATCCTCTGTGTGTCGATATTCCTTATCTATTTGACGTTACTATATGAACACATCCAATGTCTCTTAATACTCGATATTTAGTCCACTTTCAACATGTTACACATTCGTTGTCTCTGAATATTCAGTATTTAGTCCACTATATAACATGATCACATCCTCGGTTTCTTAATAATCCCTATTAATTCCCCCTTTTGGCATAAAATATTTCTTTGCCTCTAAATATTCTAACTCTAGTGTTCTGCTTTTCATAGATGCATCCACATTTGTACGACAACCTTTATACCTTTTACTATATTTAGGGAGCAGGATATTTTACATCTCACTTATAGAAAAACTGGGTTAGGAAATTTTTTATTACAATTCGCCCTCCCAAACGCAAATGTATTGCTGACATATCATACAAAATATTATGCTAGTATGGCTACACCTGTCAATGCTGATTTTTGTTTCAGATATGTCTCGATAACGGTGAGCAAGATCACTTTTCTTGTCGATTTATTATTCGATGGATTATGGTCGGTATAAACACTAGTATTTATAAAGATTTAAACATTCACTTACCACAGTTTTCCTCATCACTTCCATCACTGCAATGCAAGCCGCCATCACATGCCAAACATTTGCCAATACATTGCCCGGAAGAGCAGCGGAACTGGTCGGTAAGACAGGTTCTCGTCTCTGAAGATATTAATGCGCCTTACATGTATCGTTTATATAATTTCAAACAAGTTCTTGATCCCAATACAGGTTTAATCCCAATACACGTTAAAATGTATGAAATATATATAAAAATATTTTCTATCTAGTCCTATTTTTCACATGAACCAATCCACATGATAAAATATGTTTAAATCAAACAAGTTCTTTGTAACTCAGTATTGAATAATTAAACCAAAAAAACACAACGTTGTCGCCCATGTTCTCCACCATGTGAGTTTTGACCAAGTGGCTAATTAAATAGAAATATTTTAAATTATATTTGTAGATACAATGTTGCATTAAAGTGTCTACGAGTCAATCGTCCATCGAATGAATTTGACAAATCTTGTATTTAGTTTTGTAGCTGCCAGGGATTGTGTATTATGCCGTCCCTTTGAACTGATGACAAATAACTTCGGTAATGGGTGTGTATCGTAATATCTTGTAATATTATGTTTTTGTATTTATGATATAAGTCATTAAAGGTATTGGGATTCAATTACACTAAAATAACTAAAAAATGATGTTAAAAGCATTAACAAAGTAACGTTGAGTAAATAATCAGCACATGATTCCATTCCGATGGACTGATTTTCAATTTATACTCCAACCACAAAAAAGTTTTTGTAGGTTAAAGAAATATTGACCATCCGTCTCACGGATATTTCCGAAAGGTCCCGATCGCCTTTCAGGATATGGCGAAAACGATTACGTGTTATTCATGCAAACTAATTGGGTTACAATTTATACAGAAAAAAGGCTGAGTTGAACTACATTTTTAAACTTTATTTGATTAAAATGGTCTGCATCTTCAAAGCCAAAAAGTAAACTGAGTTTCAAATAACACAGCAATAACGCAACCATCGTACAAATGCAACCATAAAATAGATTTGAGTACATTTTCAGCACAGGGTTAAGTTGCAGTGGACTACTCTTAACTCTAGTCCACCTTGAACATGAACATATTCTATGTCTCCTCATAATCCCTACTTAGCCCACCTTTTAACATGAACACACCTTTTACTGTTCCCAATTTAGCCCACATTCAACATTAACACATCAACTATCTCCTTATATTCCATATTTCGTCCTGCTGCAACATGCTTACGCCAACTGTCTCTTTATATTTCCTTTCTAGCCTAACTTTCATTATTATCATGCCCACTGTCTCTTGATATTCACTTTCTAGATTCATCTTTTAACATGAACAAGCCCACTGTTCCCTTCTTAGCCCACCTTTCAAAATGATCAAATCCACTGTATCTTGACAGTCCCTTTCTAGCCTTTATTTCAACATGAACAGGCCCACTGTCTCTTGATGTTCACTATCCAGCTTCACCATTCAACATAAACACGCCTACTGTTCCCTTTTTAGCTTTACCTTTCAACATTACCAGGCCTCTTGGTATAACCTATCTAGCCCGCCTTTCAACATAAAGACATCCTCTATCTCTTGATATTTCCTATCTAGCTTTACCTTTCAAAATGAACATGTCCAGTGTCCTTTGATATTCTCTATCTAGCCGACCTGTCGACATGAACACGCCCGCTGTCTCTTGATATTCCCTATCTAGATTCACCTTTCAACATGAGCATGCCAAGTGTTTGATAGATCCTTTCTAGCCTACCTTTCGACATAAACACGCCCACTGTCGCTTGATATTCCCTTTCTAGCTTTACCTTACAACAATAACACTCCCCTGTCTTTTGATAGTTCTTTTCTAGCTTCACCTTTCACCATGAACACGCCCACTGTCTCCTGATAGAACCTTTCTAGCTTTTCCTTTCAACATGATCACGCCCACTATCTCTTGATATTCCCTTTGTAGCTTCACCTTTCGACATGAACACGCCCACTATCTCTTAATATATCCTTTCTAGCTTCACCTGTTGACATGACTACGCCTACTGTCTCTTGATATTGCCGTTCTAGATTCACCTTTTAAAATGAACACGCCAACTGTCTCTACATCCTGTCTAGATAGACCTTTCAACATGAACACGCCCACTGTTTCTTTATAATCCCTGTCTAGCCCACCTTTCGAAATAAACACCTCCACTGTCTACTGATATTCCCTTTCTAGATTCACCTTTTAAAATGAACACGCCCACTGTCTCTATATACTGTCTAGATACGCCTTTCAACCTGAATACGCCCACTGTCCTTTGATATTCCATATCCAGCTTCATCATTCAACATGAACACGCCCGCTGTCTCTTGATGTTCCCTTTCTAGCTTTACCTTACAACAATAACACGCCCCTGTCTTTTGATGGTTCCTTTCTAGCTTCGTCTTTCACCATGAACACGCTCATTGTCTCCTGATATAACCTTTCTAGCTTTACCTTTCAACATGAACACGCCCACTGTCACTTGATATTCCCTATCCAGCATCACCATTCAACATAAACACATTCTCTGCCTTTTACCCTTTCCTATTTAGCCTACCTTCAACATGATTACATGTACTGTATTTTGATATTCACTAATTAGCCATTGTGTAACATGAACCACATACACTGTCTCTAAATATGTTCTATCTAGTCCTCCCTTTTCACATGAACCAATCCACTGTCTTTTACTATTCCATAATTAGTCCACCTTCCAAATGAACACATCTACTGTCTCCTAATATTCCCATGTTTTCCAACATTTAACATTAACACATCCCCCGTCTCTTGCCATTCCATACCTAGTCCACCTTTCAACATAAACCCATGTCGTTTCTCAATATATTTCATAAGACAACATTTAAACGTGAACACATCCACTTGTTTAAACATACATACTTGCCTCGTCTTTGAATAATCAATATTTAGCATCTTTTAACATGAGCACTTTTAATATATATTGTTTTCGATGAATGCACAAGTGTCTTAACTTATAAATGCGTCTTATACATATGTACCATTAATTCTAAATTTGGTGTAAGCATTACTATACTTAGTCATTTACGGCCATTCATGGCACAAACGATATTGTCTTAACTTTTCACTGACAATTAAATTATTTAATGGTTCTAGTCCAGTTTTCATACTACGACTAGAATTTAATACTTATATGTACGGAAAATGTTCTATAGTGTTTACGGCTTGAATGGTCGTAAATGGATAAATTTGACAAATCATTGTCATTGTCTTTCATTGCTGCCAGTGACATTTTATTATGCTGTCCTCAACTTTTGACCTGATAAAAGGCTAACTATTATGCCTCGATATAAATTGCATGTTGTTTTATATTAAATTGTGTTCATGTTCATATTCATAAACAGTCAAAGGACTCAAATAACACAAAAATAATACAACTAGATTTTATAGGTATTCATATTAAAGCGTTGTGTAAACTGAAAGAACAGCATTCCATTGTGATGGACTGATTTACATTCAATATTCAAACAAGGGATTTTCAGAAAAATCACGATCGACTTTTAAGATATGACGGAAATTATCCCATATTTTAACGAGAATAATAATTTGGTTCAAATGAAAATAAAGCCAGTGCATGAGGGATATCGGACAGACCATTAATGTGAATTTCGTCGCAAACGGTAAATATATCGGACAAAAAACAGCAACATCTGCATGAATGCAAATTAACGCAACCAATTAACACGACATGTTAATCTAAAAAGTGAAACTGCAATGAAAAAAGAGAGACAATTAAAAAAAAAACCTTTTAAAATCAAATTGAAAGAATTTGTTCGACAGGAAAATAAGCATGTATTGCAGTTGTGTGCTAATGTCATCTTGTAAATTATTTAATCAAACATGCCTGAATATCAGGATCTTACTCCACTCTGTGTTTGAAAGAATTTGTGACTTAAAATTTACGCTCAATACAAATGCGTACTTTTCTATATTCTGTTGACATGGTTCTCTATTCAAAATTTGTCGGCAAATACATTGTGGTTATCAAAATAAAAATAAACAACAACAATAAATAACAAAAAGATGTGTGATATTTGTTGAGGTGGTATACTTGAGCTTGTTTACACGTGTGATAACGGATTAAATGTATACAATAATGTTTTTAATAAGGTGATTTCATATTGGCCCAGTTATTTATCCGGGGTTAGCTGCATTTGTCTGAGCCCGAAGGGCGAACCACTACTAATTAAAATGAAATCAAATAATTAATAAGTACTGTATTAATTAACGTGTACGTATTGTACGACATCTTGGTTAAAACATTCTAATATTTTACTTTCATTTTAAATTTGAAGCTTATTTATCTTTTTTTCATTCATGGTTTCTGCTTTTCTAGACTTGACGTTGCTGACATGCATCATTTATGATGACATTGCACAGACTTATGAATTAAGCACTGCACACTTCTAAGGAAGCATATCTTTTATCTTGTGGTTATTTCGGTAAGTCAGTTTGTTCACCTTCGTCGTCCATTTTGTCGGTGTACCAAATATAATTGTCGTAAAATCCACCAAGAGGTTAAACACAACTGTAATATCAAATCGTACACAGTGGTTGAAGTATTTAATTGGCTAGTAATTCAAAATAGGTTTTAAACGAAGCACAAAATATCTAATACAGTCAGAAAACCGGAAAACTAAATGGGCACCTTTTAAAACCTTTATTATTATTTCCAGCATTTTCCCCATATTAGGCAAGTTTTGATACCAAATGAAAATTGTCCATTTCTCAAATCCTATATTTGGCGAGTTAAGTAGCCAATCAAAACGTTGAAAACTCATATTGGCCGACTTTGGTCGGTTTGGGCCGAGTTTTGGAATATATGTTGTCGTCAATTGTCTAGTATTAGTACTACGATTGTCCATTGTCCACGTATCGCGTCAAATACGTGATAGTTGAGTAATAATATAGTTATACTCTCCTCACGCTTTATTTGATGTATAGTATTCTATTTTTTTAACTTTAATTGTTGAAATTTTGACTCAAATGATATATTTGATAATCAAGCTGGTTTACGAATGGTCATATTGCCATATGTATTTGAAAATAACTAAATTAATGGCATGCACGTTTGTATCCAGCGTTTAACAAAGTTAAACTGCACACAAGATAATTTTAAGGTATATTTTACTTGTAATCTTTTAATTAAGCCTAGTGCGCATCTACTTTCATAATACGACGCAAAATAAGAAAAGACCTTTGTTGGTCTAATATTAATTCCTAATAAAACCAACTTTAAACATGAACACATCCACTGTCTCTAAATACTCCGTTGTAGTCAACCATTTTACATGAGTACATCCACTATCGCTCAATAGTCTCTATTTAATCTGCCTTTGCACATTAACACATCTACTGTATCTATTTCCACTCAAGTCCACTTTTTGACATGAACACATCCACTGTATCTAAATATGACCTCTCTAGTCCACCACTTAAAATAATCCCATGTACTGTCTCTAAATATTCCGTTTTTGAAAACAATTTAGCATGGAAGATCCAATGTCTCTAAATATTACCTCTTTAGTCCACCCTTTAAAACGAACACATCAACTGTCTCAAAATATTACGTTTTCAGCCAACTGTTTAGCATCAATACACTCACTCGTCATATTCTAAATTAAGTCATCCTTTGAACATGAACACATCAACTGTCTTGTAATAAATGGACGACGAACTTTTCATTTTTCACTTTCTTTGAGAAGAGGGTTACGATATTTTAAATCTCAAAAAAAACATATACACAGGAGTACCAACATTGTATTACAGTTACAGACATAAATGTAATACTGACAAGTCTTACAAGAAATTATGTTAGTATACGTTAACTGGCTACACCTGTCAATGCGGATTTTTCAAAAGTCTATTGATAATAATGCCTTACACTTTGTAACAGGGAAAATCTCTATTTTGAATTTCTAATTCGACGGTTTGTGATGTGTATAAATACCAATTATCATAAAATGATCAATTTCACTTACCACAGTTTACCTCATCATCTCCGTCAGGGCAGTCTGAACTTCCATTACAAACATTACTCTCCCGTATACACTTTCCGGAAGAGCAAAGGAACGCGCCGGATGCACAGGTGTCTGAATATATCAATGCGTTTTACACATTTAACATTTCTTATTCTAAATTAGGTGTAAGCAACAATATGCTGGGTTATCAAAGACAATCCAATAATGTCTTAACTTTTCAATGTCAATGCAATAATTTAAATGGACTAGCGTTGCTTTCGAAAACAATATGAATTAAATATGTAGATAAAAAATGGAGTTATAGTGTTTACGGATTTAACGATCAATGAATAAATATAAGTATTGTCATTTATTTTATTGTTGCCAGTGACTATTTATTATGTTGTTCTGAATTTCTGAACAGATAAAATGCAAAGAAGGTATGGTTATATATTATTTCTGAAAAGTCGACTTTCCGGATATGGCGGAACGTTCACGTGGTATTCATAAACACTAATTAGTCTAGAGCTAATCTTATTAAATTGACATACCAATATTGCAAACGGTCAGTCTGCAGTGATGTGCATTATGGTCACCAATTAACAAGATATTTTGTTTTAAACCGTGAACTCAAATGAAATAATATTGAATAATATTGAAGTTGAAGATATAACAACGCTTTTACATAAGGGTTGAACGAAATAGTCTGACAGGTATGTAAATATATGTTGCATGATTTTTTTATAATATTGTGTCATGGTGTATGCTAGTGACAGAAGAAAGACTTCTTAAGACAATTGATCTGTGGGAATATATCACTTCTTGTTGCCTGCGTACAAAGTACATCCACTCGACCTTTTGCCTCGTACGATATCAAATTTACACAAGCAAAGAGAAGTGACCCAACCCCAATGTATCAACCGAATCGCTGAACATGGCTTATTTACTCCACTTTGTAATGTGAACACATCATTTTGTTAGTCCCTTTTGAGTTCTACTTATAACATTAAAACACCCAATGTCCCAAAATAGTCCCTATTAACACATATTTGTAACATGAACAAATCTACTTTCTCTTAATATTCCATATTATTCGAGGTTTCAACATGAACACATCCCCAAATAGTCCCTATTAACTCAAACCTACTACATGAACACAACAACTGTCAATAAATAGTTCCTATTAATTCTATTTTTAATACAAACGCATTCACCTTCTCTACATTTTCAGTTTTAAGTCCGACTTCAAAACATAAACACATCCAGTCTCTTCATATTTCTTATTCTTTCCATTTTTACACTTAAAACCCACTGTCTCTAAAATGTCTTAATGTATTTTTTTTAAGATGGACACATCCACTGATTCGTAATAATCCATATCTAGTCCACCTTCATCACAAACACACACTCTGTGTATTAATATTCCCTATCTAGTTTGCCTTTTAACATGCCAATCCTACTGTGTCTAAACATTTCTAATTTTATACATATTTTGAAATGAATTCATCCGAGGCTCTCAATATTTCCCATCTATACTTATGTGAAAACCTACAGAAACAAGCTCAGTAGCCAAAAGTTAAAACATTAACCCGGTGTGGGTGGCATAGGGTAACCTATAAAGACATAGAACACAAAAACATAAAATCACAAACAAGAAACATGGAACAACAGCATAAATCTCCACAAACAGCTCAGTGCATATATACTATATGCATGGTCGGAAATACAACACCAATTATAAAAACATCTTAATTAAACTTTTGCGTTCTTGTAGAAAGGACATCATGTAACATGCAAATTGATTGTGCCACGAGTTTTTCCAACATCAGACATAACCCTTTCTCAAAACGCCACATAAAGGAAAAAAAAAAGATTACACATAAACTATGAATCCGAATGAAATATTACATATTGAAAATACACATACGCATGCCAACGAGATAGTTGCGCTGCCTCGGTCAACATTATAATTCTCAGATTGACAATTATCGATAGCGCTATCACAGGAATATGTCATTTATAGAATATTCCCCAGAAGAAGAATATTCTCACACGAGTCACAAGCCATTTATATGTCCTATAATTCTATTCTAAGATAAGGATTGAAATACAGAAGAAAACATTCACTCTGATATTCATTTTCTCCCCTTAGCGTTCAGGGAGATGTTCTAAGTCTAAACTACACAAAGGTCTAAAGGAGGCCGAATATTTTTTTAAAGAACTGTCTTTTTGGAACAAACATCATGATCGTCAATGTGTAAAACATCATCATTAATATCAGAAGAAAAAAATGTTTCTTCGTGAAACACAAAGTATCATTTTTTTAACTGTTATTTAATGTAGTCTTATTTTGATCGAATACTTCTGATATTGTGGTAAAAAATTGGAACACATGTCGCATGATCATTAGTTGGTCTTTGGTAAAACGATGTCGCCCGATAAAAGGATTAAACTTGGCACCATCAAACTAAAATGTGTTAGATTTAGACAATTGTTATCAGCAAGGTTATTGTGTTCATGAATACTGTCGGTGCTAGTTGTATGCGAAGGACAATAACTATGCTAGGAGTTATTTTAACCAAGGCAGTATTTACAACAAGAACTGCAAAATAATTACCGAAAACAGATATAATGTAATGAAAACATTTGTTAATTCCTTAAAATGTCAAATACGGAAAACACATGGATAAGAAAAACGAAACAATCTTGCGTTGTACAATCGCATTGTAATTCGGTCCGTTCCTAGGTCACAGCAAATCATTTGATGACGTCGAACAGGAAAAAGATAAGCAAGAAGTAAATAAATAAGCATGAATAAAAGGAAAATCATTGCAACGAAAGAATGAAGATTTTTTTTGAAAAATAAACTGAAACCTTCCCATATCCGTCTTAGGCTATAAGAAAGATATTTGATAAATATTTGATAGACTAAAGAGATGAGTTTAGCGAAATGGCATATTACATTTGTAAACAAATGCAAATTCAATCATTGTTATATATTATCTGCAGGATCCTGACAAGAATAAATAGGACTTTGAAACAAATGGGATTCGAATGTTAACAGTTTAATAACATAAAGGTAGAATTTGACGGTTTCCTTGCAACGCAAATACAAAACAATATATTGTAGTTATAGGAAAAAACGTATTAGTCCATTGTCAGTCAACAATTACAATAAAACTAAAACACGTTCGCTTAGCACAATTTTCCTAATAATATCCATCAGGGCATGACGTGGATTTAAGATTTTATGTGAGTAACACTATAAATACGTTATAAAAGGTCTCGTTATACATTATTACATCCATCATCGCAGCTCCATGAGATGCCATTACATAGGAAATCGTTACTGATGCATTGCCCAGTAGAGCAATGGAAACTGTTAGATGAACACGTTCTCGTCTCTTAATATATTAATGCATGAAATGCAGGAATCATTTATATAATATCCTTTTCGATGTTAGCAACACTTTATTGAATCCTATTTAGCCCAAAAAACATTGTCTTTTGTGTTCAATAAGCATGAAACTAAGTAAAACTGACTGGTTTTGTTTTTATACTACAATTTATTTTAATCCAATGTGTAGTTAAAATGTCAAATTATACTGTTTAGGTTCAACGATCATCGGATTAATTGAAAAATAATTGTCGTTGTTTCTTATTGCTGCCAGGGACTCTTTATTATGTTACTCTCCACTTTTGAGCAATACGGTTATACGTTTATTATGTTGTATTCATATTCAAGGTCATAATCAATATATTGGGATTTAAATAACACAGAATGAAAGAACTATTGTGAAAGAGCATCACTAAAGTAGCGTTGAACAAGTTTTTAGTATATAATTCGATTCCAATGGACTTATTTTTAATATTCCAGCTATAACATTTGTTTCGAAGGCAAATGGAATATTGATCGGCCAGCTGTCTCACGGAATTTTCAAAACCAGAACGCATTTCCGGATATGGCGAAAACGATCACATGTTATTTATAAAAATCTTAGGTTAAAGTTCATGAACAAATAAATTAAAAAGGAATTTTACGTGCAATTTCAGTAAAGTCAGACTGAAGTTAAAGATATAACAATATATAACAATAGTGATAAAACGAAGTTTAAAGAAATGAACTGATTTTCACTCAGTATTCCAACATAATTATTTGTAGATTACCGAACTTATGCCGGCCGTCACATGAGAATATCCAAGTCCCGATGACATTTCCAAATATGACGGAAAAGATCACGTGTTATCCGTGAATAATGATTTAAAAAGAGTTCATGGAAAAAATCCTTTGCTGGAAGGAAGACATACAAAAATTCATTGCGGATTTCGTAGCAAACGTAGACAAATATCAGACAGAAATCTGCAATATCTGCAGCAATGTGCATTTACGCCAACAACTTATGAGACATTCTGGACTTTTGAGTAAAAATGAAATGAAATCTCACTGAAATTAAGGAGAAAACATCAATTTGAAATGTAATGGAAAGAAATGATCGTACAGGAAAATAAACATATATTGCACTTTTACAAATATTGTAGCATGGTTCAAAATGATCTAGTTAATAGATTAATAACAGATGCTTGAATCTCAGGGGCCTATTACATATTGTTTGTTCAGGCCAAGTAATTCCATCGTTGACTGACCATATGCACTCAATACTTTTCAATATTTTGTTCACATTACCTTCTTAAATCTTTTCAGAAGTTTACGATGAAAATACATTGTGGTTATCAATATTTAAACAAATCGTGAATTTGGTTCTTTGGGATACACTGGACATTTTGCAATATTTGTTTAAATTTAACTCTAAACGCTTAATTTTATGTCATGTGCGCTTCTGTGAAGCATTTTTTTACCAGTAATAAATTTCATAATGAACATAAAATGTTTTTAAATGCAAAAACATGATTTTCAAAAATGCGAACTGATTTGGAAAAACAAATTGAATAAGTGCGCATACTACGACGCAAAAGAAATATGACCTCTGTCTGTCGAATACAAAGGTTTTTTTAAAAGCAAAATCTTTCTGATTTTGTTTCTGAAAAACTTCTGCCGAATGAAAAAACAAACAAGTCGGGTAATTTGATATGTTTAAAGCTATCATTTCTCTTTGCATTCATTAATACTATTGACCTTAGGGCTCATGTGATATGTACTTTATGCAATCAACGACAAGTGACACAATCCCACAGTATCAAACGAATAAAATAGTATTGCTTTGTTTACTCAGACATGTGACATGAACACATCAAATGTCTTTTATTATTCCATATTAAGTCAAACTGTTTAAATGCACACTTCAACTGTCTCCAAGTATTTGCTATTTTGTCCACCCTGTAATACATCTTCTGTTTCTCTCCCATCTATTTAATATTAACATGAACATGTCTTTAAATATTCTATCTAGTCTACTTTTAACATCAGCACAATGTCTTCCTCTAATAGCCCAATCTTTTACATATACTCATCCTCTGCCTCCTTCTATTTCCTATCTAGTCGACCTTTAACAAAATCACGACCATCTTCAACATTAAGACATCCTAAATTTCTTAATATTTATATTTAGTAAACCCTGTTAAATGAACACATCCTCTCTCTCTTAATTTCCCCTTTTTAGACCACTTTCAACATTAACTCATCCTCTGTCACATTATATTTCTTAACTAGTCACTCTTTAACAAAAGAACATCCACTGCCACTTAATATTTATATAAATATTCCATATTTAGTCCACCTGCAACATTTAGACATCTTCTGTCTGTTTACTTTCCCTTAATAGACCTACTGATAACATGATCACTTCCAATGTCTCTTAATATTCCATATTTAGTCCACCTTCAACATTAACACATCCCCTGTTTCTTAAAGGTTCCCCTTTAAGACCAATTTAAACGTTACCACGTCCTCTGTTTCTTGATAATTCCCCTTTTAGACCACTTTTAACATTAACACATCCATTGTTCCTTAAAATTCTCTTTTAAGACCAATTTAACCATTAACTCGTCCTCTGTTTCTTGATAAATAATTCCCTTTAAATACCAATTTAAACATTAACTCGTCCTCTGTTTCTTAATAAATAATTACCTTTTAATACCAATTTAAACATTAACTCGTCCTCTGTTTCTTGATAAATAATTCCCTTTAAATACCAATTTAAACATTAACTCGTCCTCTGTTTCTTGATAAATAATTGCCTTTAATTGACAATTTAAACATAAACACGTCCTCTGTTTCTTGATAAATAACTCCTTTTTAATTCCAATTTAAACATTAACTCGTCCTCTGTTTCTTAATAAATAATTACCTTTCAATACCAATATAAACATTAACTCGTCCTCTGTTTCTTGATAAATAATTCCCTTTAAATACCAATTTAAACATTAACTCGTCCTCTGTTTCTTAATAAATAATTGCCTTTAATTGACAATTTGAACATAAACACGTCCTCTGTTTCTTAATAAATAATTCCCTTTAAATACCAATTTAAACATTAACCCGTCCTCTGTTTCTTAATAAATAATTACCTTTAATTGACAATTTAAACATAAACACGTCCTCTGTTTCTTAATAAATAATTCCCTTTCAATACCAATTTAAACATTAACTCGTCCTCTGTTTCTTGATAAATAATTCCCTTTAAATACCAATTTAAACATTAACTCGTCCTCTGTTTCTTGATAAATAATTGCCTTTAATTGACAATTTAAACATAAACACGTCCTCTGTTTTTTAATAAATAATTCCCTTTAAATACCAATTTAAACATTAACTCGTCCTCTGTTTCTTAATAAATAATTGCCATTAATTGACAATTTAAACATAAACACGTCCTCTGTTTCTTAATAAATAATTCCCTTTAAATACCAATTTAAACATTAACTCGTCCTCTGTTTCTTAATAAATAATTGCCTTTAATTGACAATTAAACATAAACACGTCCTCTGTTTCTTGATAAATAATTCCCTTTAAATACCAATTTAAACATTAACTCGTCCTCTGTTTCTTAATAAATAATTGCCTTTAATTGACAATTTAAACATAAACACGTCCTCTGTTTCTTAATAAATAATTCCCTTTAAATACTAATTTAAACATTAACACGTCCTCTGTTTCTTAATAAGTAATTCCCTTTAAATACCAATTTAAACATTAACACGTCCTCTGTTTCTTAATAATTTCCTTTTAAAACCACTTTCAACATAAACGTATCATCTGTTTCCTAATAAATCCCCTTTCAGGTCACTATCAACATTGACTCATCCTATGTGCCTCTATATCCACTATTTAGTCGACGTTAGAACCCGATTTCTCTAAATATTCCTTATTTAGTCCACTTGCAACATGTACACTTACTTTTTTCTAAAATATTGATTAGTTAGTACACTTTATAACACCCTCTGTCTCTTATTGTTCCCTATTAAGTCCCCCTTTTGTGATAAGCACTGCCCCTATCTCTTAATACTCCCTCTGTAGTCTTCTGTTTTTCATAGATACATACACTGGCCTTAAAATGTGTGAGACAAATTTATACTTTTCCATTATTTGGGAAGAAGTTTAGGATATTTTATCTATCACTTACAGACAAACTGTGGTATAAACATTTTTTTCACAATTTGCCCTACCATATGCAAATGTATTACTGACAAATCATACCAAATAATTTGCTTATATACGTAAAATGGCTACATCTGTCAATGCAGATCTTTCTTTCAGGGATGTCTTGATAACGGTGACCAAGTGCACTTTTCTAGATCGAATTAACGATTTATTATTATAGGTAAAGACACAAGTATTTATAAAGAGATAAACTTTCACTTACCACAGTTTTCCTCATCACTTTTATCTTGGCAATCTTGAAAGCCATCACATACCCCATACTTGCTGATGCATTGCCCGGAAGAGCAGTGGAACTGGCTGAATGTACAGGTTCTCGCCTCTGAAAATATTAAAATGACTTTCACAGGTATCGTTCCTATAATCCAAGATTAAAGACTGAGTATTGAATAATTAATTTATACCAAAAAAAAGTTGTTTAAAGTTTTCTTAAATGAGGGAGTTGACCATGTAACTAATCAAATAAATAATTTGATTTATATATGTAGATTCAATGTTAAATTGAAGTGTTTATGATTTCAACGATCGTCGAATGAATTTGACCAATTTTTAAATATATATTTCTGCCTTTGCTAGTGATTGTTTAATATGCTGTCCTTTTGAACTCATTAAAGAATAACTACTATTCATCGATAACGACTGTGTATCGTTATATATTGAGTGGTTTTCATGTATGTTATAAGTCATATCAGGTATTCAGATTCAACTACACTAAAATAACACAATCGTTAAATGCATTATTAAAGTAGCGTTGAGTAAATAATCAGCAATTGATAGAAATGGTTTGAATCTTCAAAGCAAAAAAAATATCGAGTTTCAAATAACACAAAAATAACGTGAAAAGGCAGCGATGAAGTAGATTTGAGTACAATTTTGCAACAGGATTCCATTTCGGTTGACCAATCTTGACTCAGTATTCTAAGGTTTTATTTGTAGGTTGACAAAATTTTACCCGGCCGTCTCACGGGAATTTTAGAAAAGTCCCGATCGAATTTACGGATATGGCGGAAACGATCACATGTTTTTCATAAAAAACACACAAAAAAAAACAACAAACAAATTTGGTTAGTGCACGCACGAAAATGATGCCTGTGTTGACGAGAACGATTAAATAACATAACTGAGAATTTCGTCGCAAGTGATGACAATATATGTCTCATATTATTTCTTTTTAAGTCCTTTAAACATGATCAACTTCTTCATCTAGTCCACTTTTCATAATCCCTTTTCAGCCCACCATTTAACATGAACATATCCTATGCCTTTTACTATTACCATATAGCCCACTTTCAACATGAACGCATCTACTATCATTTAGTTTTCCATATCAAGTCCGACTGCAATATGCCCATCTTCTCTTTACGTTTCCTATCTAGCCTACTTTTCCATATGATCACGCCCACTGTCTCTTGATATTCCTTTCTAGCTTCACCTTTCAATGTGATCACGCCTACTGTCTTTTGATATTTTCATGCTGGCTTAACGTTTCCATGTGATCACGCCCACTGTCTCTTGATATTTCCTTTCTAGCTTCACCTTTCCATATGATCACGCCCTTTGTCACTTTATATTCCTTTTCTATCTTCACCTTTTCATATGATCACACCCACTGTCTCTTGATATTCCCTTTCTGGCTTCACCTTTTCATATGATCACGCACACTGTCTTTTGATATTCCCTTTCTAGCTTCACCTTTTCATATGATCACGTCCACTGTCTCTTGATATTACCTTTTTAGCTTCACCTTTTCATATGATCACGCCCACTGTCTCTTAATATTCCCTTTCTAGCTTTACCTTTTCATATGATCACGCCCACTGTCTCTTGATATTACCTTTCTAGCTTCACCTTTTCCTATGATCACGCTCACTGTCTCTTGATATTCCCTTTCTAGTTTCACATTTCCATATTATCACGCCCACTGTCTCTTGATATTCCCTTTCTAGCTACACCTTTCCATGTGATAACGCCCACTGTCTCTTGATATCCCTTTCTAACTAAACTTTCGTTTTGCAGATATATAAAACTATATTGCAATTGTGTGAAGATATTTTTTAATGTTTAAAGTCATTCAGTAAACTATCTTATAAAACATGCCTGAATATCAGGGTCTTACTCCACTATGTCTTTGAAAGAATTTGTGAACGACTGTTTGCCCTCAATACTCATGCGAACTTTTCTATACACCTTTCATATTATTTTCTATTCAAATGTTGTCCATATTGTGAATCAAATTTGACAAAAAATCAACAAAGAGCAAAATGTAAAGTGATATTTTTAGTGTTGGTATACTTGAGTTTGTTAACACATTTGATTACGGATGATAAATATATATATATATATATATTATATATATATATATATATATATACTTAAACTCGCCAACTTATTGGGACTATAATCCTATCCATATTTATTGGGACCTACTAGATATAATAGTGATACAGGCGTCACTGTCCTATATACAGTATAGATTGACTGTTGGAATGCTATGTATATCAATATACATCAGAAAATCTTGAGACATAGGTACCTTTTTAGTGTCACCAACTTCTTGGGTCAGACCCATCATTTTACTGGGGCTTTAGACCCAATATGTTATATATAATATATAAAATGCATTAAGCTATTGGGTCGAATCGGTATGATTCCACGCTTATCTTTGACACTAGGGCTGAATGAATTTAAAATTTCAAAATGTATGGATTTAGATATAACATGTCTTACTTCTAGTAGACATGATGATCAGATCTGTTAACAAAATTGGATCAGGAACCAATTTCCAAATTGGCCCACCAAGAGGCTTAAGTCGTTTCCTGAAAGTGGGGACAGTTGGAGGCAATCAAAAACTGACAGCAAGACATTAGTTTTTTTTAACTGAATACTGTAAAAAGAACTTCTGGATATAAAGAAGTATGAACAATCAACCCTGTAACCAATTTGATATGTAAATAGTTTGGACCCCGTCGAGACAGCATCTGTAGTTGTTTCATCAGGATCCTATTTATTTGCTTTGAAGGTTTATATCACTTTGAAATATAAATAGGTAATTTTGCCTCCGACTTCTAGATAAAATAGAATGTTTGACAATATTGACAATATTGTCAGAAAAGAGCATCAAAATATTTTAGTGATAGTTATATTATCAATTTTAATTATTACATAATGATTGTCCAATTTGTAGGGCTGTGGATCGCCGGTCAAGTGGCGATCCGATTCGATCCACGAGTCAGAGATGACGATTCACAGATCGAACCACGAATCATCAGCATTAATTAACGACCACATAAACACCTTACGAAAATCATTTTCTTTAAATTTGTGTTGTAAAATAATATCTATTTTGATATTTGTGTTATAGCTTTCATCATCTGTTCATCGAAATTCAGTTTGAAAACTAGATGGGTGTTGTTTTCGAGCATAGCGTCGAAAACAGATGTCTCCCCTAGCATATGTTTGACCTAAAGAATGGGAGACAACTTTGTCATGAAGTAAATTAGAGTAATGGTTCCTGTACAAAGCAATCCCTCTCATTGAACTTTATCATTCTATGAAGTTTTATCAAATTACATCCAATACTTTTCATGGTATGCTCCAAATAAGAAAAAGTAGCAAAGGGAAATAACTGTGTAATTAGGTAAAGTAGAGTTATGGCCCCTGCATGATGCATTTCCTCTCATTGAGCTTTACCATTCTATGAAGTTTTATAAAATTCCATCCAGTAATTGTCATAGTATGCTCTGGACAAAGTTTACACTATTTAACTATTGAACAAGGGGAGATAACTCTGCAACAAATTGGCTTAGAGTTATAACTCTTGCAGGATGCACAACTTTACATCGTCATCTATGTTGCAAGTTTCAATCAATTCCTTAAAGTAGTTTCTCAGTTATGCTCTGGACAAAGTACACTATAAAAATATTGAAAAAGGGGAGATAACTCTGCAACAAAATGGCCTAGAGTTATAACTCTTGCAAGGTGCACAACTTCACATCGCCATCTATCTATGTTCCAAGTTTCAATCAATTCCTTCAAGTAGTTTCCGAGTTCTGCTCCGGACAAAAAATTCCCAGAAGAATAAGAAGAAGAACTAGATAAGAAAAAGTAACAAAGGGACATAACTCTGTGATTATGTAATTAAGAGTTATGGCCCCTGAATAATGCATTTCCTCTCATTGAGCTTTACAATTGTATGAAGTTTTATAAAATTCCATCCAGTAGTTGTCATAGTATGCTCTGGACAAAGTTTACACTATTTAACTATTGAACAAGGGGAGATAACTTTGCAACAAAGTGGCCTAGAGTTATAACTCTTGCAGGATGCACAACTGCAGATCGCCATCTATTTATATTCCAAGTTTCCATCAATTCCTTCAAGTAGCTTCTGAGTTCTGCTCTGGACAAAGTACACCATTAAAAAATTGAAAAAGGGGAGATAACTCTGCAAAAAAATGGTCTAGAGTTATAACTCTTGCAAGGGGCACAACTTCACATCGCCATCTAGCTATGTTCCAAGTTTCAATCAATTCCTTCAAGTAGTTTCCGAGTTCTGCCTCGGACAAAAAAAATCCCAGAAGACTAAGAATAATAAGAATAAGAATAAGAATAACTACAAATACAATATGTCTCCCCCTTTCAGAGAAGGGGAGACATAATAATAACAACACAGCAATGGAAAGATAGCAAATACTAGCAATACCCTTATGACTGTTCTTACTCAGTAGTTTCTTTCTCCTAGTGAATAGCTCACATACGAATCATTTAAGTCAAACGTTAATGCTGGCAAATTATTTATTTTACAAAGCGTGTGTGTATCAGTCCTGTCAACCAATAAGCCCGATTTATTTATTTATTATTTTATATCCATAAAATTATAATTAATTTCTTGTTCATTGTCATTCTGATTTAAGATTTAATTTCAAAACATGTTTTTGTGTTTTGAAAATTCATACAAGAATATCATCGAATCTTATATAATGACAAAGGTTCGTTGCTACCTATAGATTGATTCTTTACTTTCTGTTCAGAAATGAACAGTTTAAAATGGCTAGATAATGAACAAAAACGTTATACTTTGTATAACTTATATAATGTGCAAAAGATTGCGATCCACCGATCTCGGCAATGACGAATATCCGTACACGATTTTTAGGCCTGATTCACGGATATCCGAGTACTCGGATACTCGTAACAGCTCTACCAATTTGGATGATTGGGTTAATCAGTGCAGATAATTCGAATTATGTATACTTTTTATCATGTTTTATACGTTAATAATTGTTACTGTATTGGATAGGGTTAGTATTAATGAAGCTCGTTGTGTTAATAAATCGCTAAACAATAAACATAACTTTTTGTCATTATTATCAACACCTAACCTTAATACGTGTACCACAGTATTTAACCTTTTAATCAATGATGCCATTAAAAGCTTTAACAAACTAAGAAAATCCAGCGTTTTCAAACATTTTGTGGCCATTATACATGTATTTGAGCGTTGCAAATACCTACAGATGGAAACTTTGTGAGACACCGCCAGCTGTGAGAGTCCCAGCATCCAAACTATTTTGCATAAGAATTGACACATCCCATAATTCAATCAGTAATACCAAACCGGAACCGGAAGAGTTGTCAATTTAATCAAGTTCACTACTGTAACCATTATTTACCAGCAAACATTAACGAAACATTAACTCAATGTTAAGGAAATTTCGAAGTCCCTCTGTAACAGTCCCTAGGTCTTGAATGGACCGCTATTCTTGCACACAGTTTGGAGGTCTTAAGAACCTGTGTAAATTACATCGAATGATATCGAGGGATTACTGCCAGAAGGAGCTATGTGCTTCTGGCAGCAACCCCTCGATATACCGGTATAGTGATATATCATAACAGCGGTAGTAACATTTGCTAGTATAATCGTGAACTTGCAGTTAGAATGAGGTAAAATATGAAAGAACCATTTTAAAAAAATAATTCGGTAATCACTTAACCTATTCATTAGTGATTGTAATCAGCCCCCAAAAAGTTCGTCGATTAATCAGTGGTCAAAGTTGACGATTAATCGACTAAAGTCAACTAAAAGGGACAGTATTAATGTTTGTGAGAAAAGTTGCAAAACTTCATTAGAACTAATGTTGTAAAGGTTAAATGACTACTATAATACTCTTTGATGCTTGATACAGTATTGTTATCCCCCGACACAAAAGTTGGGGGTATATAGGAGGATATAGAGAACTTATAGAAAAATACTTTCTTTCAATTAAAAACTAGTGATAAAAGTGCAGTATTTTTTCGAAGGCAAAGACGCATGCCTTCTACAGTACTAATGAAGCATTTTCGGGTTTGGGCAAATTTCGTCAACGAATATTTGCGGCCGTCATCGTCAAGTCAGAGGGCTACTCGTCAACGATTCGTTGACTTTCTGATTAATCAGTACATCACTACTATTCATGCCTGAATTAATAGTGGGATTTTCCAATTTATTCCACGGAACAGTCTATTTTGATACAATAAGGACAAACTTTCCAAAGTGTTAAGATTTTTGATTTTTTTGGAAATTTCAGGTTGAGCAAACATAGTCCGCTTATCTGGGTCTACACCATTTGCCTATGTCTACTTTTGTCGACTTTAGGCATAAGTGCGTTAAAACAAAAGTGCAGATAGTTCCTTGAGCATTAGCCTTAAAATGGACTTTTCCATGCGATCTATAAAGACAAATTCAGTCTGAGATTTTGGGGGATTTTTTTGAGAAAAAAATATGAATAAATCTATTTTTTTTACAAAAAGTGAAACCCTGATCAGAGGGCTCCATCAGGAGCCCTCTGATCTGGTTTACACGTTTTTGCAAAGGACGCTGAAACTCGTCGCTAGGGCTGAATGGGCTAAGCGAGCACGTGTCACACTGACCGTCTACGCAGTTTCATTTTTTTTCAGGACACTAAACATTTTAATGGCTTAGCTCTACAATAAGCTGAAAAGCACAGGACTGCAGATCTAAAACGGCTGAAAAATGACGTTGTGTGGGAAAAGGACCTTATGGAGGGACACAATGTGCAAGATTTGACCAGACGCCTCGTTCTGCCCGGCGGCTGATCAAAGCCTGCACTTTTTGTCACATAGGACTGTATAGTCTAGTAGAAAAACATTTTATCACTCTGTGTGCAGTATAAACTATAAATATCAACATAAACGTGTGAAAGCAGCTGCTTTATGACGTACGTCATGGTTTGTTCCGCAATAAGGTCCTTTTCGCAGATGACGTCAAATGTTTTTGTCGCTATATTAAGAGGCTGCGGCCACACATAATTTTGCTTACGATAGTTTAACCCTGAACCCGCCGATAAAATTATCGTCTGCTTAATCCAAACTGCTTCAATCTAGGAAATTGTGGAAATATGTCTTGGTATCTGTGAAGTTGCATAGGGGCATTTTCAATGCATCTAAAAACAAGAAAAATGTGTTTGTGAAACACGAATGCCCCCCAGGCGGCACTTTTGTAAAAAAACTCAAAATTTCAAAGGAGCATAACTCCATCAAAATTGCAAACAGAGTTACAAACCTTGCACAGCTGGAAAGCTCGTCACAAGGAAGACACATGCCAAGTATTAAAGCTCTATGATCAATGGTTGAAAAGTTATAGCCAAGGTTAAGTTTTCGGTTAAAGGGGCATCACTCCTTAAATATTGCAGACAGAGTTACAAATCTTGCACAGCTGGAAAGCTCTTGTCACAAGGAAGACACATGCCAAGTATGAAAGCTCTATGACCAATGGTTGAAAAGTTATAGCCAAGGTTAAGTTTTCGTGACACAGACAGACAAACAGACAGACAGGGCAAAACCTATATGCCCCCGAATCACAGATTCTGGGGGCATAAAAAGAGGTGGCGCCCACGTTTACAGGCCGTGTGACTATGATTGGAATTTTTAAAGTCTTCTTACGTGAGCTAGCCCCTTGAAGTACGTAAGTTCGGCCACCTAAGCTATAGCTAGTTTGTTTATTTGCACATGCTCGTAAGCCATGTCACCCTGAAATAATTGACCTAAACATGGAACAAAATATCAATTATTTGTCTAAATAGATCTAATAGTGAAGAAAAAAAAGCTTCCGGTCGAGATATTATCAATAGAAAACATTATGAGCAAGTTTGGCGACACAAGGTTCTAAATTCTGGCCTATAAAGTGGTTATTAGGTTATTAGCAAATTGTTGACCACGCTCGTTCACAAAAGCTCACCCCGAGCTGTGCTCAGGTGAGCTAAAAAAATAAAATCGAGAAACGCATTATGGACGGATTTTCCGGGGCAAAAAGTAGGTCAAGGTCAATGTCACATGAAAGGGACTATCCAATGAAGCAACTGTCCAAATATGGAAGCAATCCATTGAAGGATAAAATAATTATAGCACTTTTACCAAAAGGTGGTCCTGTGCGGACGCCCGCCCGCCCGGACATCACTATTTTAATAGACGATTTTTTTCGTTGAAAAATCAGTCCAAAAATGTTTGCATGGGTCCTACTTTTTAAAGTCATCAGATGTGCGTTTCCTTCAGCTAGACTCTGAAAGTAAGAGGAAGTCAGAGGTAGATTTTAATCTTGCTTAAAAAGAAACGATCTAGCTTTTAGCAAAATGACCTTGCTTGCCTACGAAAGATTATTCCCCAACCTTTCCAAACCTAGGTGCTAGTTTTAAGCGGTCTGTAAACCTAGGTAGGGACTGGATTTCCTAGCCTCAAGAAACACACCTCCAAGTTAATAATACATAAAATTCAAATGATTTGGGAATAAATCAGACAAAGCTAAAATTTCATTTTAACTTTTATTCTTAAAGAACTCTTTTATGAACTAGAAAACGTGTCCATAGGACACAGATGCCCCCACTAGTGCTTTGTCAAAAATGCAGATTTTTCACTAAATCAAGGCCCATAACTCCGTAAAAATACATTTTAGCTGGCTAAAAATACTCAGGTGCACAAATTGACACCCTAAATAATACATCCATGCAGTTTTAAGTCACTACTACAAACGCTTTTAGAGTTATGGACGACACAAACTAAAAATGCCGCTTTTTCACTAAATCAAGGCCCATAACTCCGTAAATATAAATTTTGGCCGGATAAATACCCAGGTGCACAAGTTCATACCCTGAATAATACATCCATGAAATTTCAAGTCTGTACTACAAATACTTTTAGAGTTACGGATGACACAAACTAAAAATGCCGTTTTTTCACTAAATCAAGGCCCAAAACTCCGTAAATATAAATTTTGGCCGGATGAAAATACCCAGGTGCACAAGTTCACACCCTGAGTAATACATCCATGAAGTTCAAGTCTGCACTACAAAGGCTTTTAGAGTTACAGATGACACAAACTAAAAATGCCATTTTTTCACAAAATCAAGGCCCATAACTCCGTAAATATCAATTTTGGCCGGATGAAAATACCCAGGTGCGCAAGTTCCCACCCAGAGTATTACATCCATGAAGTTTCAAGTCTGAACTACTAACGGTTTTTGAGATACACGCGACACAAACTTTTCGGAACGTACAGACAGACGGAATGACAGACAGACAGACAGACAGACGGACGGACAAAGGCAAATCTATATGCCCCCCCCCCTTTTTTTAAGAGAGGGGGCATAAAAATACATGTTGTACCATTTATACAACAAAAAGTAACAAAGAGCAAAGCTCGCCTAGAGCTAACTGTTTGAAATAAGTACATCCCCTCCATGTCTAGGTTTTTTGCCCTGGAGTTAGGCCGGACAAAGCTAATTTTGCCTACTTTAACACATCAAGGGGAGATAACTCTGGTCAGGGTCATGTGACCCGTACCAAATTCACAGAGGCGAAAGTTTACAACATGGCCATTAATTTCTGAAAGTTTGATAAAGATTTGTTGAATAATAACAAAGAAGAATCCCGGACAGGGCTTATTTTGCCTACTTTAACACATCAAGGGGAGATAACTATGGTCTGTAGTGGACATGGTGTTTATTATATTAACATATGATAATAAATATCATGTCCACTACACTGCTCTGTTTGCAACATAAAATATTGTAGTCTGGATATTGTTCTACAAATTACAAGTATAATTCACAAACTATGAAAATGATCTAATAATATATGCATAGTAGGCAGAGTTTTTTTTACATGAAAATTAAACAGGTAAAGGGTTAAAATTTGGATAAAACATATTTTCATCATCTTTAATTATGAAGTATCTATATTCAGCCTTCCATTGCATCTCCATTTCAAATATAAGCTCCCTACAGCAAATATTTCAACTATCAATCAGATTTAAACTAAAAATGACTCAGTTCAAATCCTGTGAAATTTGACTAAAATTATCAATTGTTTGAAACAGTATCTATGCAGAATCTATGTTCAGCATACAGGGCACTTCCATTTCAAATATGTGACGTCGTCTGAGAAAATGGGACCAATTGCGGAAAACATGGTGACATTATATATCAGCTGTTTTCACACATGTGTCGTTATTTTTTAGTTTAATCTTCACACACAGAGAGAGAAAATGTTTTCTCTACACGTCTATGGGTGACAAAAAGTGCAGACTTTGATCAGACGTCGCGCAGAATGAGCGGCGTCTGATCTAAGTTTGCATTTTTTGTCCCGCAATTGGTCCCATTTTTTCAAACGACGTCACATATAAGCTTCCTAGGGCAAATATTATTTCATGGAGCAACAGTGCATTACAACACTAACCCCAAAACCTTAACAGATTTCAGCCAAAAAGAATAAGTCCTATAGACTATTACAGGTGTAATTATGAATAAAATTTAAAACTTAATTTCAATTAAGAAATGAACGCCTTCTCGCGTCTGTTCTCGGGTATATGAATACAACAGGTCGCGTGCAGAGTTCGTAAACCCCGAAGGGGTTTACATTAACTATGCATGCGACCTGTTGTATTCATATACCCGTTGAAATGTAGCGAGTAGGCGTTCATTTCTTATATTTATATTATCATTTATATTATTTCTAATTATATCAAAAGAATAATAGTCGATTTATTGGATGCCTCGAGCGATCACAGTAGCTCATCCTGAGCTTTGCTCAGGTGAGCTAAAACGCGTGACATGAAAAGTGTGACGGACAGACAGATGGACGGACAGACGGCTGGACAGACGGACTAAGACAGACGCCAGAGAAGTGATCGTTTAGTGTCACCTTCTGCCTACAGCAGGTGACACAAAAACCCTAGAACCATCAGTACTTCTGCCCCAGCTCCTGACACAACCAGGTTTTGTTATTATGGGCTATTACTCAATAATCGTCTTGAAGAGACAATTCAAAACTATAAGTCCCGTGCATGGAGGTCAACTCTCGTCTATTATTTCCCAAGACCATAAACATAATTCTGACAACAAAGCATCACAGAGTTATGGCTCTTGGTCAGATTAAAGCCCTTGTGATTGTAAACAGCTGTGTGAAGTTTCATTGCAGTAGCTTCAAGAACAAAGAAGTTATAGCCAAGGTTAAAGTTTTTCATGCCTACACCAACCATGACAATGACGACAACAACGACAATGCCAACTCCTATATACCCCTTCTCGAACTTGGTTTCTGGGGGTATAAAAATAAGCATCAACTACAGACCATGATCATCTATAACACCACATAAGGTAGTCCTTAGCTGAATGCGTTTCAATTAATGGTACTGACTAGATTAAAGATCACGGTGGCGATGACCTATTGATCGAGTTATTCAAGTTACGGTATTGAGCAGAAATGTTTGAGTGCACAGGCATTCTATATATCAGATAACTGTGACATTGACATTGATTTGGTCCCTAATTAAGTGTTGCCTTGGTGCCCGATAACATAACCTTCAAATTAAAGATAGCTACTGGTAGTATTTGAGATTGGTGACCCAACAATGTATTATACATTTTTTTATATATTCCATGAGAACTCTGAATAATTGTTGGGTCATAAAACAATTGACCCAACAATGTAATATATATATAACTTGCAAAACTCCAAGAATTGTTGGGTCATAATTTTTTAATCCATGGTTGCCCTAAGCAGAATAGTATTAAAGTTATTGAGCGGACAAGAATGGCTAACAGACAAAAAGACAATGTATTATACATTTTTTTATATATTCCATGAGAACTCTGAATAATTGTTGGGTCATAAAAAAATTAACCCAACAATGTAATATATATTTAACTTGCAAAACCCTAAGAATTGTTGGGTCATAAATTTTTAATCCATGGTTGCCCTAAGCTGAATAGTATTAAAGTTATCGAGCGGACAAGAATGGCTGACAGACAAACAGACAGAGGGATGGACAAGCGGAAGATGCGCCATAACAAAATACAACCAAAGTTTCTTTGGGCATATAAAAAGAAATGATTAACAAGAGCTGTCACAGTCACATGACACATGCCCCAAAAGGACTGGGTCTAGCATGAAGGCACTTTTTCACAATTGTGCATGCAATAGGGGTTGGGAGTGCCCATTTACGCACTAATGTCAAAGGTGAAGGTTTGTGATTTTTTAAGATTTAACTTACTGACCTACTTTATGACCTGGCCCCACCCTTGATTGAACTTGATCAAGATATTATCAAGAAATAATCCTGAGCTAGTTTCAGGAAGATTGGGTAAAAAATGTGGCCCTTAAAGCCTAAATAGGATTTTTCAAAGATTTGACCTACTGACCTACTTTTTGACCTGGCCCAACCCATGGTCAAACTCGATTGAGATATCATCAAACAAATATTCTGACTGAATTTCAGGAAGATTGGGCAAAAAATGGGGCTCCTACAGGGTAAACAGGATTTTTCGAAGATTTGACCTACTGACCTATTTTTTGACCTTGCCCCATCCATGACTGAACTCGATCAAGACATCATCAAGAAAAACATCCTGAGCAAGTTTTTGGCCCGAGGTCTGACCAAAACTGTCACTTTTGTTTTGGCTTAAAGGGATTCAAAAGAGTTCCTATCCAATTTTGTCTACTATATATGATCATTTTCATCAGGTTTTGCAAAAAAATTAATGACCCAACAGTTCTTAGGGTTTTGTAAGTAGTATATATTACATTGTTGTGTCAATTCCATTTGGTTAGCACTGCCTGATACTTCACTAGTCTTGGTCTGAGATTAAACTGTCTCACTAGTCTTGGCCTGTGAGTAAACTGTCTCAATGGTCATGGTCTCTATGGGAACAGGACTTGTATGAAAACAATTTATGACCCAACAGGTATTCATGTATAATATGTTGTTGGATCACTGATCTCCATTACAGCTTGTAGCTTTCTTAGCTCTAAAGGTAACCTTAAGGGGCATCTAGGCAACATTGTTGGTTAATTCGGAACCATATTAACTGTCACTTTTGTTTTGGCTTAAAGGGACTCTTTTTGGGCCCCTAGCCAATTTGTCTACTATATATCATCACTTTCACCAGGTTTTGCGAGAAAATTTATGACCCAACAATTCTAAGGGTTTTGCAAGTAATATATATAACATTGTTGGGTCAACTGTTTCCATCTGGTCAGCACTGCACTGCCTGCTGCCTCATTAGTCCAGGTCTAAGATTAAAATGTCCCACCAGTCCTGGTTTGAGAGTTAATTGTCTTACAAGCCTTGGTCTGAAGTTCAAACTACATTGTTTAGTGAACAGGGGTGCCAGGGGGCAAAGCCCCCGAAAGCTCCTGGGTTTAAATGGAAATCAAGACTCAAAATGCAATCTCCTGCTACCTTTTGAACTGTCAAGTGTTATGTATTCAGTTCACAGTTGGGACTTTTCAATCAAATGAATGAAATAACCATTTTGGTAGAAGCTGATAATGATTATCAGCTTCTGTTCGAACGTTTTCTCCATTCACACAAGACTATTCCAAAGTCTTAACACTTTACTCCTAGGCCTGCAACAATACAGGTACTTCTCGGTTCGGTTCAGTTTCGATTATTACCCTCTCGGTTATCGATTATTCGGTTCGGAAATAGGGAACACAAGATAATTATAGAAACACTTTAAAACAACTCATTTACTTGCCAATATTCATCTAATAAGACTAATATATACATCTGTCAACTGTATCAACTATCAAGTTATGCTGCAAGCCTTCTTGAAGAAGCCGAAATGCTTCCAAAGTGCCGATTTTAAAGCAGCCAGTGGATCGCACAATTCAGACATTTTTACCTAACAACGGTAGGCAGAATATTATCGGCAAGCTGATTGGTCCAAATAAGCGGTATAGTCTAATGGGCCGTCATGGCCGTAAATTGACGCACCGAACCGAAATTTTGCGGCGCCAAACCGAAAATCGAACCGAGAAAAAAGAATCGAAAATAACCGAACTTCGGTGAACCGTTGCAGTCCTATTGACTTCATACATTAATTTTAGATCATCACTTCATTTTCTATAAATTTGTATTGTTTACAAATTTATAGAAAATGAAGTTAAAAAAAAAGAGCACAAAATGAACTTGAAAAAAATGATGGTCTGAATACCTTTAAAAATATCATGGGAAATGGAGCATTTTGCTCTATAGGAGCACATACTCTAATTTCATTTAAATTTTCAACCACTTTAAGTTTCAAAGGTTTCAATAGGTGCACTGTGCTTGTGTGGAGGAAGGGTGAAGTCTGAGCATGCAAGAATAAGAGACCTGGTCCAAATTTCATAAACAATATCCGACTCAAGCTTATGTGAAAACTGTATTTGAGCTGAGAAAAAAACATAATTTGTTTTTGACACTTGCCCACTAATTCTTAATGTGTTTTAGAAACATATTGAGAATGAGTGGGCAAGTGTCCAAAACATTTTTTTTATTTTTTTTGGACACTTGCCCAAAATCCGGAATTCTGGAATTTTGTCACCCCTGAGTGAAACAAGCAGAGCAGACCCAGATCTTTAGGAGCTGCCTGATCTGGGTCTACTCTGTTTGCAAGGGCGTGAAAACACGTGATAAACAGGTAAATGGTTGAGAAAGGTGCTAATGAAATTTTCACATGATGTCACATCGTCACCTTAAGTCCACAAAAATGTTACTCCTTCAAAAATGCGAGGGCGTTACATCTTTGTGGAATTATAAATGCGACAGCATGTTGTTATAAAATAGGCACAAGTGGCTAAAACTGCTTCTGGATAAGAGTGGGTGTATCCTTGAAATGTTCTCGAGATATTTTTATCCAGTTTTGAAATACTTTAAAATATGATTTAATAAAATGGAAAGCTTTCGTAACACTGACACGATACTACCAGGAAACACGCTGATTAAACCCGGAAGTGGTACTGTGGCCGTATCTGCGATGCCCATATATTAGACATTCCCCCTGTTCTAGGAATCCAAACATCCGGTTGCGATTCTAATAAGTGGTCAAACATAGGAATAGATTGAGAAATGGATATTTTAGAACATGCAATACACACCTTATCTTAAGCTCTGATTAATTATACACAATTGCTAGTCAGGACTCGTCAGGATTTGTCAGTGCTTTACAAACATCTTTCACAACCAGACAGCAGTGTTTGGAAAATTTAAACACATACACACTTGTTGACAGTTGTTAGATAATACTTAGTGACGACAAACTTGCTTTGCCTATGTGTTATTTTTGGTTGTCTTCGTCTGCTTTCGGATTATACACTGACGAGCAATGAAAACGCAACAAAGAATATATGCTTCAATATCTTTTGAATGCAAACATATACACATCTCTTAAGGTCGTCATTTCATCTAGCAAAGTATTAAGATTTAATGCCTGCAGAAAAAGAAAATTTAAACAAGGCATTGCCTGAGAGACGGGTGTGCAAGATGTGGTACCCAGAGCAACACAGTTACCACGCCTGTGTCAAGCTGATTGTAACTTCAATACGATGGCTACGGCGCAACACGACAATTTGCAAAGCCGATGACAACTTCCACCGTAGTCCCTAAGTCTTCTTGACACAGTTTCCAATGTTTAAGTTTACCACCGTGTCCTGACCAAGTCTTCTGTCGTCGATTGGGCTGCAAGGAATCGATTACGTTAACGTTGGTAGACATTCTGTCTTGACGGCGTTGCACGCTGTGTACCTTGTCATGGACAGTCTGAAACGGAGCCCGTGACGTTATACCGTTCAATTTGAAGACTGACTTTTCGATTGTTTTATCGTGTCATTGCCTATTTCTTAGAGATTTGCTATTTCAGGTGATTTTCATAAAGTAAATAAACGCACACGTGCAATAAAAGTAAAAACGAATTTTAAAAACGTCGCTAAGAAAGCGTGCGCGTCGCGGACGTTGAATACGCCAGAAGTCCGGCCGTAGTCAGTCATGGTTGATTTCAGAAAACAAAACCCATTTCAGGGAGTAGCATAGGTAACTAATATGAAATATGTCTTGGTCTGTTGTCTACGAAAATGCACGTTTTGTAGTTACACTCAAAAATACTTGTTGCATTTTCATTGCTCGTCAGTGTACCCACTCCCCTATTGTATGTTGATTGTTAACTCATATCAGAATGTCAACCAGCTTGGATCCGAATGGGACGTCCAATTACTCGGCGTCTCATTTGGATTCAAGTTGTATGCTTATGAAGTGATACGATGATGTACAGGAAAGAAATAAAAAAATAAACCATTATTTAGCATTTAAGAAACAGATTTTTAGGGAAGGAGCATTAAACTTCATAGAAAGTAATATTTAGAAAGTTTTCTTGCACTAGAATGCCTGATTTTTTTTCCTGGGATCTATACTGGCTGACATAGGAGTTATTCTATGAATTAAATTATTTTGAGTTACATGTTAATGTTCACATCTACCCAATAACTGATAGAGACACATTCTAACGCATCTAGAGAATGTAGAATGTGATATTTAAAAACACGATGAAACATGGAAACTTTGCTCCTAAGGAGCAAATTCTCCATTTTACATCATATTTTTAAAGCTATTCACAAGCAAAAAAAAAAAATTGAATTATTTATAGAAAATGATGTCATCATCTATATAATAGTACATCAACTAAACGGTTAAGGTGTTATATTGCTACGTTAAGGTTTGTTGTTACTGTGTATGGAAAAAAATAAGTATAACATATACCAATAACGATAGCTTTTCCACTTTATTGTGATGTCCCAATATATTGCAATATTGGGTCAAAATATATAATATAATATACAAATATACACGAAACACGGTGCGTGTATATTTGGCGACCCAACAGTGAAATTGCGACCCAATAAATGTGTTTAGGAATACAGGTTGCAATCACGTATTTGACCCTGCAGATACATTTAAAACAAACAATTATGTTGGGTCCTTATATGTTGGGTCTTTGACCCAATATTGAGGTATGCCCCAATAAATACACCGTGGACCCAATAATTCGGGTGTAAATATCAACAGGGCCCCAATATTTTAGAGGTTTTAAAACTATATATATATATATATATATATATATATATATATATATATATACTTAAACTCGCCAACTTATTGGGACTATAATCCTATCCATATTTATTGGGACCTACTAGATATAATAGTGATACAGGCGTCACTGTCCTATATACAGTATAGATTGACTGTTGGAATGCTATGTATATCAATATACATCAGAAAATCTTGAGACATAGGTACCTTTTAGTGTCACCAACTTCTTGGGTCAGACCCATCATTTTACTGGGGCTTTAGACCCAATATGTTATATATAATATATAAAATGCATTAAGCTATTGGGTCGAATCGGTATGATTCCACGCTTATCTTTGACACTAGGGCTGAATGAATTTAAAATTTCAAAATGTATGGATTTAGATAAACATGTCTTACTTCTAGTAGACATGATGATCAGATCTGTTAACAAATTGGATCAGGAACCAATTTCCAAATTGGCCCACCAAGAGGCTTAAGTCGTTTCCTGAAAGTGGGGACAGTTGGAGGCAATCAAAAACTGACAGCAAGACATTAGTTTTTTTTAACTGAATATTGTAAAAAGAACTTCTGGATATAAAGAAGTATGAACAATCAACCCTGTAACCAATTTGATATGTAAATAGTTTGGACCCCGTCGAGACAGCATCTGTAGTTGTTTCATCAGGATCCTATTTATTTGCTTTGAAGGTTTATATCACTTTGAAATATAAATAGGTAATTTTGCCTCCGACTTCTAGAAAATAGAATGTTTGACAATATTGACAATATTGTCAGAAAAGAGCATCAAAATATTTTAGTGATAGTTCTATTATCAATTTTAATTATTACATAATGATTGTCCAATTGTAGGGCTGTGGATCGCCGGTCAAGTGGCGATCCGATTCGATCCACGAGTCAGAGATGACGATTCACAGATCGAACCACGAATCATCAGCATTAATTAACGACCACATAAACACCTTACGAAAATCATTTCTTTAAATTTGTGTTGTAAAATAATATCTATTTTGATATTTGTGTTATAGCTTTCATCATCTGTTCATCGAAATTCAGTTTGAAAACTAGATGGGTGTTGTTTTCGAGCATAGCGTCGAAAACAGATGTCTCCCCTAGCATATGTTTGACCTAAAGAATGGGAGACAACTTTGTCATGAAGTAAATTAGAGTAATGGTTCCTGTACAAAGCAATCCCTCTCATTGAACTTTATCATTCTATGAAGTTTTATCAAATTACATCCAATACTTTCATGGTATGCTCCAAATAAAAAAAGTAGCAAAGGGAAATAACTGTGTAATTAGGTAAAGTAGAGTTATGGCCCCGCATGATGCATTTCCTCTCATTGCGCTTTACCATTCTATGAAGTTTTATAAAATTCCATCCAGTAATTGTCATAGTATGCTCTGGACAAAGTTTACACTATTAACTATTGAACAAGGGGAGATAACTCTGCAACAAATTGGCTTAGAGTTATAACTCTTGCAGGATGCACAACTTTACATCGTCATCTATGTTGCAAGTTTCAATCAATTCCTTAAAGTAGTTTCTCAGTTATGCTCTGGACAAAGTACACTATAAAAATATTGAAAAAGGGGAGATAACTCTGCAACAAAATGGCCTAGAGTTATAACTCTTGCAAGGTGCACAACTTCACATCGCCATCTATCTATGTTCCAAGTTTCAATCAATTCCTTCAAGTAGTTTCCGAGTTCTGCTCCGGACAAAAAATTCCCAGAAGAATAAGAAGAAGAACTAGATAAGAAAAAGTAACAAAGGGACATAACTCTGTGATTATGTAATTAAGAGTTATGGCCCCTGAATAATGCATTTCCTCATTGAGCTTTACAATTGTATGAAGTTTTATAAAATTCCATCCAGTAGTTGTCATAGTATGCTCTGGACAAAGTTTACACTATTTAACTATTGAACAAGGGGAGATAACTTTGCAACAAAGTGGCCTAGAGTTATAACTCTTGCAGGATGCACAACTGCAGATCGCCATCATTTATATTCCAAGTTTCCATCAATTCCTTCAAGTAGCTTCTGAGTTCTGCTCTGGACAAAGTACACCATTAAAAAATTGAAAAAGGGGAGATAACTCTGCAAAAAAATGGTCTAGAGTTATAACTCTTGCAAGGGGCACAACTTCACATCGCCATCTAGCTATGTTCCAAGTTTCAATCAATTCCTTCAAGTAGTTTCCGAGTTCTGCCTCGGACAAAAAAAATCCCAGAAGACTAAGAATAATAAGAATAAGAATAAGAATAACTACAAATACAATATGTCTCCCCCTTTCAGAGAAGGGGAGACATAATAATAACAACACAGCAATGGAAAGATAGCAAATACTAGCAATACCCTTATGACTGTTCTTACTCAGTAGTTTCTTTCTCTAGTGAATAGCTCACATACGAATCATTTAAGTCAAACGTTAATGCTGGCAAATTATTTATTTTACAAAGCGTGTGTGTATCAGTCCTGTCAACCAATAAGCCCGATTTATTTATTTATTATTTTATATCCATAAAATTATAATTAATTTCTTGTTCATTGTCATTCTGATTTAAGATTTAATTTCAAAACATGTTTTTGTGTTTTGAAAATTCATACAAGAATATCATCGAATCTTATATAATGACAAAGGTTCGTTGCTACCTATAGATTGATTCTTTACTTTCTGTTCAGAAATGAACAGTTTAAAATGGCAAGATAATGAACAAAAACGTTATACTTTGTATAACTTATATAATGTGCAAAAGATTGCGATCCACCGATCTCGGCAATGACGAATATCCGTACACGATTTTTAGGCCTGATTCACGGATATCCGAGTACTCGGATACTCGTAACAGCTCTACCAATTTGGATGATTGGGTTAATCAGTGCAGATAATTCGAATTATGTATACTTTTTATCATGTTTTATACGTTAATAATTGTTACTGTATTGGATAGGGTTAGTATTAATGAAGCTCGTGTTTAATAAATCGCTAAACAATAAACATAACTTTTTGTCATTATTATCAACACCTAACCTTAATACGTGTACCACAGTATTTAACCTTTTAATCAATGATGCCATTAAAAGCTTTAACAAACTAAGAAAATCCAGCGTTTTCAAACATTTTGTGGCCATTATACATGTATTTGAGCGTTGCAAATACCTACAGATGGAAACTTTGTGAGACACCGCCAGCTGTGAGAGTCCCAGCATCCAAACTATTTTGCATAAGAATTGACACATCCCATAATTCAATCAGTAATACCAAACCGGAACCGGAAGAGTTGTCAATTTAATCAAGTTCACTACTGTAACCATTATTTACCAGCAAACATTAACGAAACATTAACTCAATGTTAAGGAAATTTCGAAGTCCCTCTGTAACAGTCCCTAGGTCTTGAATGGACCGCTATTCTTGCACACAGTTTGGAGGTCTTAAGAACCTGTGTAAATTACATCGAATGATATCGAGGGATTACTGCCAGAAGGAGCTATGTGCTTCTGGCAGCAACCCCTCGATATACCGGTATAGTGATATATCATAACAGCGGTAGTAACATTTGCTAGTATAATCGTGAACTTGCAGTTAGAATGAGGTAAAATATGAAAGAACCATTTTAAAAAAATAATTCGGTAATCACTTAACCTATTCATTAGTGATTGTAATCAGCCCCCAAAAAGTTCGTCGATTAATCAGTGGTCAAAGTTGACGATTAATCGACTAAAGTCAACTAAAAGGGACAGTATTAATGTTTGTGAGAAAAGTTGCAAAACTTCATTAGAACTAATGTTGTAAAGGTTAAATGACTACTATAATACTCTTTGATGCTTGATACAGTATTGTTATCCCCCGACACAAAAGTTGGGGGTATATAGGAGGATATAGAGAACTTAAAGAAAAATACTTTCTTTCAATTAAAAACTAGTGATAAAAGTGCAGTATTTTTCGAAGGCAAAGACGCATGCCTTCTACAGTACTAATGAAGCATTTTCGGGTTTGGGCAAATTTCGTCAACGAATATTTGCGGCCGTCATCGTCAAGTCAGAGGGCTACTCGTCAACGATTCGTTGACTTTCTGATTAATCAGTACATCACTTCTATTCATGCCTGAATTAATAGTGGGATTTTCCAATTTATTCCACGGAACAGTCTATTTTGATACAATAAGGACAAACTTCCAAAGTGTTAAGATTTTTGATTTTTTTGGAAATTTCAGGTGAGCAAACATAGTCCGCTTATCTGGGTCTACACCATTTGCCTATGTCTACTTTTGTCGACTTTAGGCATAAGTGCGTTAAAACAAAAGTGCAGATAGTTCCTTGAGCATTAGCCTTAAAATGGACTTTTCATGCGATCTATAAAGACAAATTCAGTCTGAGATTTTGGGGGATTTTTTGAGAAAAAAATATGAATAAATCTAATTTTTTTACAAAAAGTGAAACCCTGATCAGAGGGCTCCATCAGGAGCCCTCTGATCTGGTTTACACGTTTTTGCAAAGGACGCTGAAACTCGTCGCTAGGGCTGAATGGGCTAAGCGAGCACGTGTCACACTGACCGTCTACACAGTTTCATTTTTTTTCAGGACACTAAACATTTTAATGGCTTAGCTCTACAATAAGCTGAAAAGCACAGGACTGCAGATCTAAAACGGCTGAAAAATGACGTTGTGTGGGAAAAGGACCTTATGGAGGGACACAATGTGCAAGATTGACCAGACGCCTCGTTCTGCCCGGCGGCTGATCAAAGCCTGCACTTTTTGTCACATAGGACTGTATAGTCTAGTAGAAAAACATTTTATCACTCTGTGTGCAGTATAAACTATAAATATCAACATAAACGTGTGAAAGCAGCTGCTTTATGACGTACGTCATGGTTGTTCCGCAATAAGGTCCTTTTCGCAGATGACGTCAAATGTTTTTGTCGCTATATTAAGAGGCTGCGGCCACACATAATTTTGCTTACGATAGTTTAACCCTGAACCCGCCGATAAAATTATCGTCTGCTTAATCCAAACTGCTTCAATCTAGGAAATTGTGGAAATATGTCTTGGTATCTGTGAAGTTGCATAGGGGCATTTTCAATGCATCTAAAAACAAGAAAAATGTGTTTGTGAAACACGAATGCCCCCCAGGCGGCACTTTTGTAAAAAACTCAAAATTTCAAAGGAGCATAACTCCATCAAAATTGCAAACAGAGTTACAAACCTTGCACAGCTGGAAAGCTCGTCACAAGGAAGACACATGCCAAGTATTAAAGCTCTATGATCAATGGTTGAAAAGTTATAGCCAAGGTTAAGTTTTCGGTTAAAGGGGCATAACTCCTTAAATATTGCAGACAGAGTTACAAATCTGCACAGCTGGAAAGCTCTTGTCACAAGGAAGACACATGCCAAGTATGAAAGCTCTATGACCAATGGTTGAAAAGTTATAGCCAAGGTTAAGTTTTCGTGACACAGACAGACAAACAGACAGACAGGGCAAAACCTATATGCCCCCGAATCACAGATTCTGGGGGCATAAAAAGAGGTGGCGCCCACGTTTACAGGCCGTGTGACTATGATTGGAATTTTTAAAGTCTTCTTACGTGAGCTAGCCCCTTGAAGTACGTAAGTTCGGCCACCTAAGCTATAGCTAGTTTGTTTATTTGCACATGCTCGTAAGCCATGTCACCCTGAAATAATTGACCTAAACATGGAACAAAATATCAATTATTTGTCTAAATAGATCTAATAGTGAAGAAAAAAAAGCTTCCGGTCGAGATATTATCAATAGAAAACATTATGAGCAAGTTTGGCGACACAAGGTTCTAAATTCTGGCCTATAAAGTGGTTATTAGGTTATTAGCAAATTGTTGACCACGCTCGTTCACAAAAGCTCACCCGAGCTGTGCTCAGGTGAGCTAAAAAAATAAAATCGAGAAACGCATTATGGACGGATTTTCCGGGGCAAAAAGTAGGTCAAGGTCAATGTCACATGAAAGGGACTATCCAATGAAGCAACTGTCCAAATATGGAAGCAATCCATTGAAGGATAAAATAATTATAGCACTTTTACCAAAAGGTGGTCCTGTGCGGACGCCCGCCCGCCCGGACATCACTATTTTAATAGACGATTTTTTTCGTTGAAAAATCAGTCCAAAAATGTTTGCATGGGTCCTACTTTTTAAAGTCATCAGATGTGCGTTTCCTTCAGCTAGACTCTGAAAGTAAGAGGAAGTCAGAGGTAGATTTTAATCTTGCTTAAAAAGAAACGATCTAGCTTTTAGCAAAATGACCTTGCTTGCCTACGAAAGATTATTCCCCAACCTTTCCAAACCTAGGTGCTAGTTTTAAGCGGTCTGTAAACCTAGGTAGGGACTGGATTTCCTAGCCTCAAGAAACACACCTCCAAGTTAATAATACATAAAATTCAAATGATTTGGGAATAAATCAGACAAAGCTAAAATTTCATTTTAACTTTTATTCTTAAAGAACTCTTTTATGAACTAGAAAACGTGTCCATAGGACACAGATGCCCCCACTAGTGCTTTGTCAAAAATGCAGATTTTTCACTAAATCAAGGCCCATAACTCCGTAAAAATACATTTTAGCTGGCTAAAAATACTCAGGTGCACAAATTGACACCCTAAATAATACATCCATGCAGTTTTAAGTCACTACTACAAACGCTTTTAGAGTTATGGACGACACAAACTAAAAATGCCGCTTTTTCACTAAATCAAGGCCCATAACTCCGTAAATATAAATTTTGGCCGGATAAATACCCAGGTGCACAAGTTCATACCCTGAATAATACATCCATGAAATTTCAAGTCTGTACTACAAATACTTTTAGAGTTACGGATGACACAAACTAAAAATGCCGTTTTTTCACTAAATCAAGGCCCAAAACTCCGTAAATATAAATTTTGGCCGGATGAAAATACCCAGGTGCACAAGTTCACACCCTGAGTAATACATCCATGAAGTTCAAGTCTGCACTACAAAGGCTTTTAGAGTTACAGATGACACAAACTAAAAATGCCATTTTTTCACAAAATCAAGGCCCATAACTCCGTAAATATCAATTTTGGCCGGATGAAAATACCCAGGTGCGCAAGTTCCCACCCAGAGTATTACATCCATGAAGTTTCAAGTCTGAACTACTAACGGTTTTTGAGATACACGCGACACAAACTTTTCGGAACGTACAGACAGACGGAATGACAGACAGACAGACAGACAGACGGACGGACAAAGGCAAATCTATATGCCCCCCCCCCTTTTTTTAAGAGAGGGGGCATAAAAATACATGTTGTACCATTTATACAACAAAAAGTAACAAAGAGCAAAGCTCGCCTAGAGCTAACTGTTTGAAATAAGTACATCCCCTCCATGTCTAGGTTTTTTGCCCTGGAGTTAGGCCGGACAAAGCTAATTTTGCCTACTTTAACACATCAAGGGGAGATAACTCTGGTCAGGGTCATGTGACCCGTACCAAATTCACAGAGGCGAAAGTTTACAACATGGCCATTAATTTCTGAAAGTTTGATAAAGATTTGTTGAATAATAACAAAGAAGAATCCCGGACAGGGCTTATTTTGCCTACTTTAACACATCAAGGGGAGATAACTATGGTCTGTAGTGGACATGGTGTTTATTATATTAACATATGATAATAAATATCATGTCCACTACACTGCTCTGTTTGCAACATAAAATATTGTAGTCTGGATATTGTTCTACAAATTACAAGTATAATTCACAAACTATGAAAATGATCTAATAATATATGCATAGTAGGCAGAGTTTTTTTTACATGAACATTAAACAGGTAAAGGGTTAAAATTTGGATAAAACATATTTTCATCATCTTTAATTATGAAGTATCTATATTCAGCCTTCCATTGCATCTCCATTTCAAATATAAGCTCCCTACAGCAAATATTTCAACTATCAATCAGATTTAAACTAAAAATGACTCAGTTCAAATCCTGTGAAATTTGACTAAAATTATCAATTGTTTGAAACAGTATCTATGCAGAATCTATGTTCAGCATACAGGGCACTTCCATTTCAAATATGTGACGTCGTCTGAGAAAATGGGACCAATTGCGGAAAACATGGTGACATTATATATCAGCTGTTTTCACACATGTGTCGTTATTTTTTAGTTTAATCTTCACACACAGAGAGAGAAAATGTTTTCTCTACACGTCTATGGGTGACAAAAAGTGCAGACTTTGATCAGACGTCGCGCAGAATGAGCGGCGTCTGATCTAAGTTTGCATTTTTTGTCCCGCAATTGGTCCCATTTTTTTCAAACGACGTCACATATAAGCTTCCTAGGGCAAATATTATTTCATGGAGCAACAGTGCATTACAACACTAACCCCAAAACCTTAACAGATTTCAGCCAAAAAGAATAAGTCCTATAGGCTATTACAGGTGTAATTATGAATAAAATTTAAAACTTAATTTCAATTAAGAAATGAACGCCTTCTCGCGTCTGTTCTCGGGTATATGAATACAACAGGTCGCGTGCAGAGTTCGTAAACCCCGAAGGGGTTTACATTAACTATGCATGCGACCTGTTGTATTCATATACCCGTTGAAATGTAGCGAGTAGGCGTTCATTTCTTATATTTATATTATCATTTATATTATTTCTAATTATATCAAAAGAATAATAGTCGATTTATTGGATGCCTCGAGCGATCACAGTAGCTCATCCTGAGCTTTGCTCAGGTGAGCTAAAACGCGTGACATGAAAAGTGTGACGGACAGACAGATGGACGGACAGACGGCTGGACAGACGGACTAAGACAGACGCCAGAGAAGTGATCGTTTAGTGTCACCTTCTGCCTACAGCAGGTGACACAAAAACCCTAGAACCATCAGTACTTCTGCCCCAGCTCCTGACACAACCAGGTTTTGTTATTATGGGCTATTACTCAATAATCGTCTTGAAGAGACAATTCAAAACTATAAGTCCCGTGCATGGAGGTCAACTCTCGTCTATTATTTCCCAAGACCATAAACATAATTCTGACAACAAAGCATCACAGAGTTATGGCTCTTGGTCAGATTAAAGCCCTTGTGATTGTAAACAGCTGTGTGAAGTTTCATTGCAGTAGCTTCAAGAACAAAGAAGTTATAGCCAAGGTTAAAGTTTTTCATGCCTACACCAACCATGACAATGACGACAACAACGACAATGCCAACTCCTATATACCCCTTCTCGAACTTGGTTTCTGGGGGTATAAAAATAAGCATCAACTACAGACCATGATCATCTATAACACCACATAAGGTAGTCCTTAGCTGAATGCGTTTCAATTAATGGTACTGACTAGATTAAAGATCACGGTGGCGATGACCTATTGATCGAGTTATTCAAGTTACGGTATTGAGCAGAAATGTTTGAGTGCACAGGCATTCTATATATCAGATAACTGTGACATTGACATTGATTTGGTCCCTAATTAAGTGTTGCCTTGGTGCCCGATAACATAACCTTCAAATTAAAGATAGCTACTGGTAGTATTTGAGATTGGTGACCCAACAATGTATTATACATTTTTTTATATATTCCATGAGAACTCTGAATAATTGTTGGGTCATAAAACAATTGACCCAACAATGTAATATATATATAACTTGCAAAACTCCAAGAATTGTTGGGTCATAATTTTTTAATCCATGGTTGCCCTAAGCTGAATAGTATTAAAGTTATTGAGCGGACAAGAATGGCTAACAGACAAAAAGACAATGTATTATACATTTTTTTATATATTCCATGAGAACTCTGAATAATTGTTGGGTCATAAAAAAATTAACCCAACAATGTAATATATATATAACTTGCAAAACCCTAAGAATTGTTGGGTCATAAATTTTTAATCCATGGTTGCCCTAAGCTGAATAGTATTAAAGTTATTGAGCGGACAAGAATGGCTGACAGACAAACAGACAGAGGGATGGACAAGCGGAAGATGCGCCATAACAAAATACAACCAAAGTTTCTTTGGGCATATAAAAAGAAATGATTAACAAGAGCTGTCACAGTCACATGACACATGCCCCAAAAGGACTGGGTCTAGCATGAAGGCACTTTTTCACAATTGTGCATGCAATAGGGGTTGGGAGTGCCCATTTACGCACTAATGTCAAAGGTGAAGGTTTGTGATTTTTTAAGATTTAACTTACTGACCTACTTTATGACCTGGCCCCACCCTTGATTGAACTTGATCAAGATATTATCAAGAAATAATCCTGAGCTAGTTTCAGGAAGATTGGGTAAAAAATGTGGCCCTTAAAGCCTAAATAGGATTTTTCAAAGATTTGACCTACTGACCTACTTTTTGACCTGGCCCAACCCATGGTCAAACTCGATTGAGATATCATCAAACAAATATTCTGACTCAATTTCAGGAAGGTTGGGCAAAAAATGGGGCTCCTACAGGGTAAACAGGATTTTTCGAAGATTTGACCTACTGACCTATTTTTTGACCTTGCCCCATCCATGACTGAACTCGATCAAGACATCATCAAGAAAAACATCCTGAGCAAGTTTTTGGCCCGAGGTCTGACCAAAACTGTCACTTTTGTTTTGGCTTAAAGGGATTCAAAAGAGTTCCTATCCAATTTTGTCTACTATATATGATCATTTTCATCAGGTTTTGCAAAAAAATTAATGACCCAACAGTTCTTAGGGTTTTGTAAGTAGTATATATTACATTGTTGTGTCAATTCCATTTGGTTAGCACTGCCTGATACTTCACTAGTCTTGGTCTGAGATTAAACTGTCTCACTAGTCTTGGCCTGTGAGTAAACTGTCTCAATGGTCATGGTCTCTATGGGAACAGGACTTGTATGAAAACAATTTATGACCCAACAGGTATTCATGTATAATATGTTGTTGGATCACTGATCTCCATTACAGCTTGTAGCTTTCTTAGCTCTAAAGGTAACCTTAAGGGGCATCTAGGCAACATTGTTGGTTAATTCGGAACCATATTAACTGTCACTTTTGTTTTGGCTTAAAGGGACTCTTTTTGGGCCCCTAGCCAATTTTGTCTACTATATATCATCACTTTCACCAGGTTTTGCGAGAAAATTTATGACCCAACAATTCTAAGGGTTTTGCAAGTAATATATATAACATTGTTGGGTCAACTGTTTCCATCTGGTCAGCACTGCACTGCCTGCTGCCTCATTAGTCCAGGTCTAAGATTAAAATGTCCCACCAGTCCTGGTTTGAGAGTTAATTGTCTTACAAGCCTTGGTCTGAAGTTCAAACTACATTGTTTAGTGAACAGGGGTGCCAGGGGGCAAAGCCCCCGAAAGCTCCTGGGTTTAAATGGAAATCAAGACTCAAAATGCAATCTCCTGCTACCTTTTGAACTGTCAAGTGTTATGTATTCAGTTCACAGTTGGGACTTTTCAATCAAATGAATGAAATAACCATTTTGGTAGAAGCTGATAATGATTATCAGCTTCTGTTCGAACGTTTTCTCCATTCACACAAGACTATTCCAAAGTCTTAACACTTTACTCCTAGGCCTGCAACAATACAGGTACTTCTCGGTTCGGTTCAGTTTCGATTATTACCCTCTCGGTTATCGATTATTCGGTTCGGAAATAGGGAACACAAGATAATTATAGAAACACTTTAAAACAACTCATTTACTTGCCAATATTCATCTAATAAGACTAATATATACATCTGTCAACTGTATCAACTATCAAGTTATGCTGCAAGCCTTCTTGAAGAAGCCGAAATGCTTCCAAAGTGCCGATTTTAAAGCAGCCAGTGGATCGCACAATTCAGACATGTTTACCTAACAACGGTAGGCAGAATATTATCGGCAAGCTGATTGGTCCAAATAAGCGGTATAGTCTAATGGGCCGTCATGGCCGTAAATTGACGCACCGAACCGAAATTTTGCGGCGCCAAACCGAAAATCGAACCGAGAAAAAAGAATCGAAAATAACCGAACTTCGGTGAACCGTTGCAGTCCTATTTACTTCATACATTAATTTTTGATCATCACTTCATTTTCTATAAATTTGTATTGTTTACAAATTTATAGAAAATGAAGTTAAAAAAAAAGAGCACAAAATGAACTTGAAAAAAATGATGGTCTGAATACCTTTAAAAATATCATGGGAAATGGAGCATTTTGCTCTATAGGAGCACATACTCTAATTTCATTTAAATTTTCAACCACTTTAAGTTTCAAAGGTTTCAATAGGTGCACTGTGCTTGTGTGGAGGAAGGGTGAAGTCTGAGCATGCAAGAATAAGAGACCTGGTCCAAATTTCATAAACAATATCCGACTCAAGCTTATGTGAAAACTGTATTTGAGCTGAGAAAAAAACATAATTTGTTTTTGACACTTGCCCACTAATTCTTAATGTGTTTTAGAAACATATTGAGAATGAGTGGGCAAGTGTCCAAAACATTTTTTTTATTTTTTTTGGACACTTGCCCAAAATCCGGAATTCTGGAATTTTGTCACCCCTGAGTGAAACAAGCAGAGCAGACCCAGATCTTTAGGAGCTGCCTGATCTGGGTCTACTCTGTTTGCAAGGGCGTGAAAACACGTGATAAACAGGTAAATGGTTGAGAAAGGTGCTAATGAAATTTTCACATGATGTCACATCGTCACCTTAAGTCCACAAAAATGTTACTCCTTCAAAAATGCGAGGGCGTTACATCTTTGTGGAATTATAAATGCGACAGCATGTTGTTATAAAATAGGCACAAGTGGCTAAAACTGCTTCTGGATAAGAGTGGGTGTATCCTTGAAATGTTCTCGAGATATTTTTATCCAGTTTTGAAATACTTTAAAATATGATTTAATAAAATGGAAAGCTTTCGTAACACTGACACGATACTACCAGGAAACACGCTGATTAAACCCGGAAGTGGTACTGTGGCCGTATCTGCGATGCCCATATATTAGACATTCCCCCTGTTCTAGGAATCCAAACATCCGGTTGCGATTCTAATAAGTGGTCAAACATAGGAATAGATTGAGAAATGGATATTTTAGAACATGCAATACACACCTTATCTTAAGCTCTGATTAATTATACACAATTGCTAGTCAGGACTCGTCAGGATTTGTCAGTGCTTTACAAACATCTTTCACAACCAGACAGCAGTGTTTGGAAAATTTAAACACATACACACTTGTTGACAGTTGTTAGATAATACTTAGTGACGACAAACTTGCTTTGCCTATGTGTTATTTTTGGTTGTCTTCGTCTGCTTTCGGATTATACACTGACGAGCAATGAAAACGCAACAAAGAATATATGCTTCAATATCTTTTGAATGCAAACATATACACATCTCTTAAGGTCGTCATTTCATCTAGCAAAGTGTTAAGATTTAATGCCTGCAGAAAAAGAAAATTTAAACAAGGCATTGCCTGAGAGACGGGTGTGCAAGATGTGGTACCCAGAGCAACACAGTTACCACGCCTGTGTCAAGCTGACTGTAACTTCAATACGATGGCTACGGCGCAACACGACAATTTGCAAAGCCGATGACAACTTCCACCGTAGTCCCTAAGTCTTCTTGACACAGTTTCCAATGTTTTGGTTTACCACCGTGTCCTGACCAAGTCTTCTGTCGTCGATTGGGCTGCAAGGAATCGATTACGTTAACGTTGGTAGACATTCTGTCTTGACGGCGTTGCACGCTGTGTACCTTGTCATGGACAGTCTGAAACGGAGCCCGTGACGTTATACCGTTCAATTTGAAGACTGACTTTTCGATTGTTTTATCGTGTCATTGCCTATTTCTTAGAGATTTGCTATTTCAGGTGATTTTCATAAAGTAAATCAACGCACACGTGCAATAAAAGTAAAAACGAATTTTAAAAACGTCGCTAAGAAAGCGTGCGCGTCGCGGACGTTGAATACGCCAGAAGTCCGGCCGTAGTCAGTCATGGTTGATTTCAGAAAACAAAACCCATTTCAGGGAGTAGCATAGGTAACTAATATGAAATATGTCTTGGTCTGTTGTCTACGAAAATGCACGTTTTGTAGTTACACTCAAAAATACTTGTTGCATTTTCATTGCTCGTCAGTGTACCCACTCCCCTATTGTATGTTGATTGTTAACTCATATCAGAATGTCAACCAGCTTGGATCCGAATGGGACGTCCAATTACTCGGCGTCTCATTTGGATTCAAGTTGTATGCTTATGAAGTGATATGATGATGTACAGGAAAGAAATAAAAAAATAAACCATTATTTAGCATTTAAGAAACAGATTTTTAGGGAAGGAGCATTAAACTTCATAGAAAGTAATATTTAGAAAGTTTTCTTGCACTAGAATGCCTGATTTTTTTTCCTGGGATCTATACTGGCTGACATAGGAGTTATTCTATGAATTAAATTATTTTGAGTTACATGTTAATGTTCACATCTACCCAATAACTGATAGAGACACATTCTAACGCATCTAGAGAATGTAGAATGTGATATTTAAAAACACGATGAAACATGGAAACTTTGCTCCTAAGGAGCAAATTCTCCATTTTACATCATATTTTCAAAGCTATTCACAAGCAAAAAAAAAAATTGAATTATTTATAGAAAATGATGTCATCATCTATATAATAGTACATCAACTAAACGGTTAAGGTGTTATATTGCTACGTTAAGGTTTGTTGTTACTGTGTATGGAAAAAAATAAGTATAACATATACCAATAACGATAGCTTTTCCACTTTATTGTGATGTCCCAATATATTGCAATATTGGGTCAAAATATATAATATAATATACAAATATACACGAAACACGGTGCGTGTATATTTGGCGACCCAACAGTGAAATTGCGACCCAATAAATGTGTTTAGGAATACAGGTTGCAATCACGTATTTGACCCTGCAGATACATTTAAAACAAACAATTATGTTGGGTCCTTATATGTTGGGTCTTTGACCCAATATTGAGGTATGCCCCAATAAATACACCGTGGACCCAATAATTCGGGTGTAAATATCAACAGGGCCCCAATATTTTAGAGGTTTTAAAACTATATATATATATATATATATATATATATATATATATATATATATGTATATATTTATCATCCGTAATCAAATGTGTTAACAAACTATATATATATATATAGTAAAGTATCCTCATGCTATATCTTATTCATAATGTTATATTTTTAACTTATAATTGGAACTTTTACTTGAAATATAGTCTTATTGTTTTTTTAGAAATACTTATGCGATATGAAAGAAAGAAAATACTTCATTAGTCGTCTGATCTGCGGGAATATTTCACCTCTCGATGCTTGTTTAAATAATCATCCCACTCGACCTCTTCTTTTGTGTGGTATGGACTTTTCGCAAGCAACAAGCTGTGCCACAATCCCACCGAATCAACCAATTACATTTAGCATAACATATACATATCAGATGACATGGAAGGTGATCTGATGACTCATGTTTTTTTTATTAAACCAAACAACTACAATTGTCTGCAAATATTCATGGAGTCATGATGAACTATGATATTGAAGTGATTGAATTATTTCGGCTTTATCATTACGTAATAAACTGTTTCCGGTTGATTGAAATTTCTAATTTCAGTTTTCTGCGTCTTTTAACATCGGATTTTTAATTTAACGATTTCTCTGGTACATTTATAAAGCAATTCAACGAATACATAATCAGTAACTTTATTTAGTTTAAAACTTAATATACATTAAATAACAAATTTGTTGATCAGTTCACATTCTGTTGTTTTATCAAAAGTAAGCTTTTTGTCCAACAGTTTTCTTTCTGCAAAGAGTCGAAATTGGAATTTCTAAGTGTCAATTTTTATACCCACGCGAGGATAATATTATATCACCCGGTGAAAATTGTTATGTCATGGTAACAGTTTGGATTGGCTTATGTCGTGTATGTGAAAATTTAACTTTGGCAGGTCATATATCATGAACACAGCAATTATATCGCACTGTCTCTATCTAAATAGTTCATAATTTAACATTCACACATCCACTGTCTATTAGTGTATCTTATTTAAACCATTTTCAAACATAAACACATCCACTTCCTGTAAATACTCCGTTTTAGTTAACAATTTACATTAATACATCGACTGTATCTAAATATTATCTATCTTATCTACCTTTACATATGAACACATCCATTGTATCTAAAATTTTGAAATGAATTATTCCACTGCCTCTAAATATTCCGTTTTTGGTCAAATATTTAGCATGAACACATCCGCTGTCTCAATATATTTCTATTAAGTCTAGCTTTACACATGGACACATTCACTGTATCTAAACATATCTTCTTTAGTCATACTTTTGATATTTACACTTCCCCTGACTCTTAATATTACGTTTTCAGTCAAACATTTAGCACGAACACATCCACTGTCTACAGATAATTCTTCTTTGGTCCAAAACGAACACTACCCCCCTCCCCCGTCTCTGAATATTTCCTCTTTGGTCCATCCTTTTAATCTATCACATCCATTCCCACTAAATATCCCGTTTGTAGTCAACCATTTAGCATGACCACATCCACTGTCTCTAAATTATACCCTCTTTAGTCCACCCTTAAAAACGAACACATCCAGTGTCTCTTAATATTCCGTATTCAGTCAACCATTTAGCAATAATGCATCCACTATCTCTGCATAGTCCTTATATAGATCACATTTTAACATTACCCCATCCACTGTCTCTGCATAGTCCTTCTATAGACCACCTTTTAACATTAACTCATCCACTGTCTCTGCGTATTTCTCATATAGAACACCTTTTAACATTAACTCATCCACTATCTCTGCATAGTCCTAAAATAGACCACCTTTTAACATTAACTCATCCACTGTCTATATAATATTGGGACGACGAACGTTTCCGTTTTGGGAAAAGAAAACTGCGATATGTTTAATCTCAAAAACATATTTACAGAATCACGAACATTTATTGCAGTGATATTTCTATCAAATCGAACAAAATGTTAGTATACCTTAAATGGCTACATCTGTCATTGTGGAAAAGTTCTATTTTGAATTATAATTCCACGGTATATGATCGATATAAACACCAATGATTATTAAAATATGAACGAATTACCACAGTTTAACTCATCACTTCCATCCGGGCAGCTCGAGTGGCCATTGCAAACATAAATCTCGTCGATACATCCCCCGGAAGAGCAAAGGAACGCGCCGGATGTGCAGGATTCTGAATAAATTAATGCAAACAGATATCACATTTCTTATTCTGGAAAAGATGTTAAAACACCTACTAATATTTTTATGGCCAAAACAAACTGCATTAATCATTTAACTAAATAAAATGGCCTAGTACACTTTGTATTATTTGAATCAAATATGAAGATAACATGTTGAATTCTTGGTTTAACGTGTTGAACGATCATCAGATTAATGTGATCGATTATTGTATTTTTTTATTGCTGCCAGTGATTGGTTATTCTGCTGTTCACAACTTTTTAACTGATGAAATGCAAACTGATTTTCCCTCGTTTACGCCTGCGTATCGTTATATATTAAGTTGTATATATGTTCCGAGTCATAAAAGGTATCTGGATTCAAATTACACAAAATTAACTATCGTTAAATGTATCAATAAAGTCCCGTTGTGTAAATGATCAGCACATTCTTTCATTCCGATGGACTGATTTTCATTTAGTATTCCAACCACATCATATTGAGAAGAATTCAAAGAAATATTTCCCAGCCGTATCACAAGATTTTCCGAAAAGTTCAGATCTCACCCAAATGGCGGAAACGATCACGTGCTGATAGTGAAAAGTTAGGTCAGAATTTCTAATAAAAAAAACCTGAACTAAAGGGAAAACAGACGATCATAATTAGGAATATCGTCAAAGACGATAAAAAATAACTGAAAAGAAATCGCGGAATCTCCAAATGTCTGCATTTACGAGACGAATAAGCAAGACATTTTGCTTAAACAGTTAACTTGACATAACATCAAAACAAACAACACATAGGTGGAAAAATGGTCTGAATGTTCAAAGAATATATCGAGGTTGAAATAATACAGCCATCAAGCAACTGTCATGAAAAGGCAATCACAAAGTAACTTTGAGTACATTGCGGCACCAGATTCCATTGCAGTTTACTTCTTTACACTCAATATTCCAACCACAAAGTATCTTTGTAGGTTAACAAAATATTGCCCGACCGTCTCACGGAAATTTCCGAAAAGTCCCGATAGCCTTTCCAGATATTGAGAAAACGATTAATTGATATTCGTTTTAAAACTTAAAAGTTTAGTTAAAGTGACACTCTTATTCAAATTTAATACATACACATGTAAAACAAACATACATTTTGAGTGATACACCCTCAACTACTTACAAAAAATGCATTTATGGAAAATATTAATTACTATTAACAATATTATACGAGCGTATCTGTGTATTAAATAGGTGAAAACGCAAAATTATTAAAGTATTGGTGATTGCTTAAATATTTACTGCGATCTACTATGATCTCATAAGGTAGCAATACCATCTTTCCTGCACATTTTATTTAATTTAAACTCGGTTTCCTTCATTTGTAACATTGTTTTCGACATTTGTTCATCTTTTTTGGTATATTAATACAATTATATTAAATGTGTTAAATCTTACTTGGGAGTAATAGTGCATCTTTAAACGAAATTGAAGCCTGTGTTAAAGAAAAAAACTGAAGTAATCCAAAGTTACCGACAATCAACAACGTAAATTTGTTTCGTTAGGGTATACTATGATTACGAATATATATTTAATCTATAGTTGTACTCTCCTGATCACGCCTAATATGATGTATAGTATTGTATTATTAAATAATAATTCTTAACATATATATTTATATGATCAACATTGACTTATATATATCAAACACAGTGTTTACTGCCTGTTTATGCATGTGCACATTGCCATATTAATTGGAAATTAACTCTAAACGCCATGTTTAATTCTATGTCATGCGCGTTTGGTTTCAGCGTTTAATTATCAGGAATTAAGTAAATAATGTGCATAAAAAATGTATTGAAATACACATATTCGATGGTTTTTATCAAAGTAACAATCATGTTACTTTTTATAAATCATAACTTACGGTATCTGAAAGTGGGTTTGCAATTATTCGGTACAATGCTCCCGTAGATTGATATCAGTTGATAATAAGTACCCAAAGTTTCAAAACATTATTTCTACTTATCGTAATTAAATGTTAGTACCGTATTATATTGCACCAGAAACTTTGCATACTAACCTTTCGAACATGTAATTTGAATTAAATCCAATTCATGTATTAACATTCACGTTTTTTACTACAATTGTTAAGCTACATTGAACTATAAATAAAACTCTCTACGAAACGTTCGCAGATCACCAAAATATCTCCAAATAAACTCAACGTCTTCAATATTCGCTATCTAGTCCAACTTAGCACAAACACATCAGTGGTTACTTAAAAGTCCCTATCTAGTTCGACATAAACACAAACACATCAGTGGTCTCTTAAAAGTCCCTATCTAGTTCGACATCAACACAGACACATCAGTGGTCGCTTAAAAGTCCCTATCTAGTTCGACATCAACACAAACACATCAGTGGTCTCTTAAAAGTCCCTATCTAGTTCGACATCAACACAGACACATCAGTGGTCGCTTAAAAGTCCCTATCTAGTTCGACATCAACACAAACACATTCGACATAAACAAAAACACATCAGTGGTGGCTTAAAAGTCCCTATCTAGTTAGACATCAACACAAACACATCAGTGGTCTCTTAAAAGTCCCTATCTAGTTCGACATCAACACGAACATATCAGTGGTCGCTTTAAAGTCCCTATTTAGTTCAACATCAACACAAACACATCAGTGGTTACTTAAAAATCCCTATCTAGTTCGACATCAACACAAACGAATCAGTTGTCTCTTAATATTCCCTAGTTCACCTTCAACATGACCACATCCATTGTCTCTTAATATTACATTTTTAGTCTAACTTCAGCGTGAGAACATCCGGTGTCTCTTGATAGTTCTTATCTAGTCCTCCTTCGACATAAAAACATTATCTGTCTTTCATTTTCCCTTTATAGACAAATCATAACAAATAAATGCTAGTATTTATAAATTGGATAAACCTGTTGATGAAGATTTCTTTTGTTTCAGCAAACAGTTACCAAGAACCTTTTATTGGTCGAAAAGTAAAATATTCGATTTATTATTCAAAGGTTTATGATCGGTTTAAACATTTCTATTTAAAAAAAGATACACTTTCACTTACCACAGCTTTCCTCATCACTTCCATCTCGGCATGTCGAATCGCCATCACATACCAAAGAATTGCTGATGCATTGCCCGGAAGAGCAGCGGAACTGGCTGGATGTACAGGTTCTCGTCTCTGAAAATAGAAATGTGTCCTAAACAGATACCATTTCTTTAATTCCAGATAAGGTATTAGCAAATCATTATTGACAATTTACAATTTCGTTTAAAGACATTAATAAAGTACCGTTCAGTAAATAGTTAGCACTTGACTCTATTCCGATTGACTGATTTCAATAAGTAGTCCAACCACAAAGTAATTTTCGTAGATTTAAGTAACACTGCCCGGCCGTTTCACGATAAATTTCGAAAAAACGCAACGATCACGTGTTATTCATGACAAGTAATTAGAGTTTAAACGAAACTAAAGCCTGAGTTAAGGGTAAACAGACAAATAACAATTGGAAATTTTCTCGCCGCAGACAAAAGAATATGAAAGAAAATTGCGAAATCTGCAACACTGTACATTTACGAGATGAATTACCAATACGTTTTACTCAAAACAGGTAACCTCAATCATCACTGAATTTGAAGATGTAACAGCATTTATAAAATAAATTTGAAAGAAATGGTCTGCATATTTAACACAAAACAAAATTGAATTTCAAATAACACCGCATTAACACAGCTTTCGTAAAAAGGCACAGATAAAGTAGCTTTGAAGGAAATTTCAGCACCAGACTTCATTGCACTCAATATTTCCACCACTAAGTCTTCTGTAGTTAAACGAAATATTGCCCGGCCCGTCTCAGGGGTATTTTCGAAAAGACCCGATCGCAATTCCAGATATGATGGAACCGTTCACATGCTAGTCATTGAAAAACAAATTGGGTTTTTACTCATACGAATATGATGCCTTTGTTAAAGGGAAAACAAACATACCGTCGCAAACGACCAGTCCAGTTTTTAACATGAATACCTATTCCATCTAATCTACCTTCAACATGATCATATCCCCTGTCTATTCATTATCCCTAATCAGTTCACATTTTAACATTTAAAATTCTCTGTCCTTTACTATTCTGAATATAGCCGACATTTATTATGAACACATTAACTATCTCTTGATAATCCCTATCTAGTCCGACTGCTCCAAACACGCCTACTGTCTCTTTTAAGTCCCTATCTAGCCCACCTTATAACATGAACACGCCCACTGTTTCTAGATATTCCCTAACTAGTCCATCTTTCAACATGATCACATCCACTGTCTCTTGTTATTCCCTATCTAGCCCATCTTTCAACATGAACACGCCCACTGTCTCTTGATAGTTCCTATCTAGCCCACCTTTAACATGAACACATCCTCTATCTTACTATTCCCTCATTCCCTCATAAGTCAATCTTTAACATGAACAAATCAACTATATCTAATATATAATATTCACTACCCAGTCTACCATTTAACATGATCACATTCACTGTATCTAAGTATTTCCTATTTTGCCAATATTTATAATTAATACCTGTGCTCTCTCTTTGTATTTCCTATTTTGCAAACATTGAACATGAATACATATACTGTATTTAGGTGTTATATATATTGCCAAACTTAACAGGAATACATAAACTGTATCTTAGTGTTTCTAACTTTGCCGACATTTAACATGAATTCATTAGGCCACACCTAATTGATGTTTTTGTTCTTTTGTGCCCAGCACCTACATTTTGATCGCCAACCAGATTTTTCTGATTATATTTTTAAGGCTGAAAAAAGATCAATCATAAGTTTTCTACGCTAGTTGAACTGTTTTTGTAAAGTAAGTTACCGATGCGTGGTGTTTTATTTTACAGAAATCGAACGGTTTAGAGTTTCAATGATTTCAATTAAAACGACGGCTTCCAGTATAAACAATGTGGATCGAATTTAGGAAATTAAATCTTTCTTTTTTTTGACAAAACAATGTGTTTTGAGCATGCTTGAAGTCATACTACATCTTCCAATGCACTTAACGATCATTCAATAAAGCAATAAGTATGCAATAAGCATGTGTATCTGAGACTGGTAGCTATACTAGTGCGTTGTTAGTGATAAAGTAAACAGTTTGGATGGAAATCGGAATAATCAACTAAGTTTTATTTGATTCAATTCATAGTACAGGTAACCAGAATTTTACCTTATTACGACGCTGCTGAAGATGACAGCTCAATTCACAGGAATATGAGTCATTGTTTGGTCCAAATAGATGTATCAAACTCATTTCGACCAAATTCTGACAAAACAAACATCTTTTCACAAATAGTGAAATATAAACACTTGTCTGGATAGACCCAAACATAGGTGAGCCTAAGTTTATCACCTTATTTCTTTTCTTTTGCAGCATAATCCTGGATTATAATGCACCAGTCAATTGTAACCACTGCTCCCTCACCCGCAGTCCGGGGGTATATACCGGGGACAGCGGGGGCAATGGGCCGTGTTTTTACCTTTCAGATGGTCCCGCAGTATCTAGAGAATGCGGTGGTTTTGTTTTCACCCGGAAAAAAGCGGAAAATAGGCCGTACCTACGTTTCCCCGGTAGCGGGGACATTTGGCAGAGATTTTCCAAGCAGTTTGTCCCTGCCGGAGGGTAATTTACCCGTAATTGGATGGACCGGAAGTCAAAGTCCCCGCCATTTCAGACTTAGGGGAATGTATGCAATTGGCTGGTGCATCAAAACATCTAATTGACCATTACAGTATTCAAAACATACCCTGTTCTTTTTATTTTGATAAACACATGCCATTGCATTTCCTGTGGTAATATAAAACAAAACTTCAGCCTTTGAAATTAATTTATTTTTGGATTCTGAAGTTAAATGATGCCTGTGTTGAACATCATTTTTACAAATCCGAAATAAATTCAAAGTATGTCTTAATACAGTTGCAAACGATGTTAAAGTTATTCAGGTATATTTATATAAGTCGTTTCAAACTTTTTCCTAAAAGCAGGGTTATTTTTTTATTATGAACGATCATCATATTAAAATATATATTATTATCAATATTATGTTTGTACTAAACATGGATAAATAAATATGTTTGTAATATAGTATGTATTCCGACATTTTCCATATGTCCATTAGAGATTCAGTTCAAGATTGCATTTATATGGGTTTAAGGGCAATTATATTGAACAATCTATTTTTCATAATAATAATAAGGAAAAAATATTTTTCGCTCATCGCTCGCTTCGTGTTTTATGAAAACTGACAAAATTGCATTATTTTTCGCTAGCTTGCTCATATTTTTTTGGGCAAAAATCCGAGGAATGAAACATTAATTTGGTGTGGCCTTTAGTGTATCTTTGTGTATCTTTTTCTGACAGAATTGAACATGAATTCATAAAGTTTGCCGAAGTGTTTCCGGTTTTTGCCAGCATTTATCACGAATACATAAACTGTGCTTAGTGTTTCGTTCTTTGCCATCAATTAACATTAATACATGAACTATACCTTAATGTTTCTTATTTTGCAAACATTTAACATGAATGCATACACTGAATCTACGTATTTCATATTTTGCCAGCATTTAAATTGAATACATAAACTGCAAAGAAGTATTTTTCGCCAACATTTAACATGAATAAATACACTGTATCTTAGTGTTTCCTATTTTGCTAACGTTTAACATGAAAACACAAACTGCATCTAAGTATTTTCTATTTTTCCAACGTTAACCCTAAATACATGAACTGTATCATAAGTGTTTCCTATTTTGCCAACATTTAACATAAATACATAACCTGTGTCTTAGTGATTCCAATTTTGCCAACATTTAACATAAATTGAAAAACTGTGTCTAAGTGTTTCCTTTGTTGTCAACATCTATCATAAATACATTTATTGTATCTTAGTATATCATATCTTGCCAACATTTAACATGATTACATAAACTGTATCTCATTTTGCCAACAATTAATTTGAAAACATAACCCGTGTCTTAGTGTTTCCTTTCTTGATATGAACACATCACGTCTTGTAATTATTGGACGACGAACGTTTTATTTTTCCGTTTTTCGAGAATGAGATGATGATAATTTACATCTAACACACATACACATCAGTGCATAAATACCGGACATAAATGCAATACTGACAAATCATACAACAAATTATGTCAAATTATACGTTCAATCGTTACACCTGTCAATGTGGATTTGTTAAAAGTCTTATCAATAACGATGCATTACACCTAGTAACAGTGAAACAATCGATTTTGAAGTTCTAATTTGGACAGTTTATGATCTGTATAAACAACAACCATAATGAAATGATAAACTTCACTCACCACAGTTTACCTCATCACTTCCATCAAGGCAGTCTGAACGTCCATCACATACATTACTCTCGTGTATACACCTTACGGAAGAGCAAAGGATCGCGCCGGATGCACAGGTGTCTGAATAGCAACACTATACTGGGTCATCATAGGCAATCCAATAATGTCTGATCTTTTCAATGACAATGCAACTAATAACACGAACTGTCACAGAGACAGCGCTGCTCGACTATTCCGCCGCTTTTCAATGTCAGGATTGAAAAGTTGAAACATGCATGGATCACTGTTAGATAAGATTTCAATGCAATACATGGTGTGTTGAGATATTAACATAAATGTGGTTCCATGCAACATTTGAACTAGAATTTGTAAGTCTAATAATAAAGGGTCATTATTTGCAAAATACAGTTATCTAACTTGGTTATTCAATTAAGTTGGGTGGTTGAATACCATTGTATAAAGTCTCAATGCAATACATAAAATAGTTGCTGAGATATTATCCTATGTGTGCTAACATGCAAGACGTTAACCAGAATTTCTAAGTCGCATAAAAAAGGGGCAAAAATTATATATTATAAAAAAGATAGAGTTATCTTACTTAATTAAATAGAAGGTTAAATAGATGGGAGCCTGTGTGTAAAGTTTCTATGCAATACATGATGTATTCGCTGAGGTATTGACTTAAAAGTGGTAACATGCAAAACCTTAACCACAATTTCTATGTCGAATAAAAGAGGGGTCAATATTTTAATTTAATGCAGACTGGAGTTATCTTACTTGGTTATTTAAGTAGATTGGATGGTTGAGTACCATTGTATAAAGTCTCAATGCAATCCATCAAGTAAGTGCTGATATATTAACCTATGTATTCTTACATGCAAGACCTTAACCAGAATTTCTAAGTCAAATAATAAAGGCCCATAATTTGCATTATATTCAATAAGTGTTATCTGGGAAGACATATCTAATGTTTCAATGCAATACATGATATATTTGCTGAGATATTGACTTAAATGTGGTTACATGCAAAACCTTAACAAGAATTAAAGGGCAATTATTTTGCTTTAAATGCAAACAAGAGTTATCTCACTTGGTTAATTAAGTAGGTTGGATGGTTGACTACCATTATATAAAGTCTCAATGCAATACCTCAAGTAGTTGCTGAGATATTAAACCATGTGTGCTTACATGCAAAACCTTAACCAGATTTTTTAAGTCGAATAATAAAGGGCAATTATTTGCATTAAATGCAAACTAGAGTTATCTAACTTGGTTAATTTAGTAGGATGGATGGTTGAGTACCATTGTATCAAGTATCAATGCAATACCTCAAGTAGTTGCTGAGATATTAACCTATGTATTCTTACATGCAAGACCTTAACCAGAATTTCTAAGTCAAATAATAAAGGCCCATAATTTGCATTATATTCAATAAGTGTTATCTGGGAAGACATATCTAATGTTTCAATGCAATACATGATATATTTGCTGAGATATTGACTTAAATGTGGTTACATGCAAAACCTTAACAAGAATTAAAGGGCAATTATTTTGCTTTAAATGCAAACAAGAGTTATCTCACTTGGTTAATTAAGTAGGTTGGATGGTTGACTACCATTATATAAAGTCTCAATGCAATACCTCAAGTAGTTGCTGAGATATTAAACCATGTGTGCTTACATGCAAAACCTTAACCAGATTTTTTAAGTCGAATAATAAAGGGCAATTATTTGCATTAAATGCAAACTAGAGTTATCTAACTTGGTTAATTTAGTAGGATGGATGGTTGAGTACCATTGTATCAAGTATCAATGCAATACCTCAAGTAGTTGCTGAGATATTAACCTATGTGTCTTTGCACGCAAAACCTTTACCAGAATATCTAAGTTGAATAATAAAGGCCTATTATTTGCATTATATTCCAATAATTGTTATCTAACTACATTAATTTAGTATGTAAGATAGTTGGGAATACATATCAAAAGTTTCAATGCAATAACTGATGTATTTACTGAGATAATGACTTAAAGGTGCTTACATGCAAAACCTTAACCAAGGTGTGACGCCAACGCCGACGCCGACGCAGCCGCCGCCGCCGCCGACGCCGAGGCCGACGCAAGGGTGAGTAGAATAGCTCTCCTTATTCTTCGAATAGTCGAGCTAAAAATGGACTAGCGTTGCTTTATAAAACAATGCGATTTAATTCTTTAGATGAAATGTTGAGTTATAGTGTTTACGGGTTAAACGATCAATGAATAAATCTGACCAATTATTGCCATTAATTTTCATTGCTGCCAGTGACAATTTATGATGTTGTCCGAAATTTCTGAACAGATAAGATGCAAAGCAGGTATTGTTATATATTATTTCTGGAAGACGACTTTTCGGATATGGCGTAAACGTTTACGTGGTATTCATAAACACTAATAATTCTAGAGCAGATCGTGTTAAATAGACATACATTTATTGATAGGTGTGAAATACCAAATCGGGACCGTAATCTTTACTTCGGAATAGCGATTATTTCGGACTAACGATTTCGTATTAAAGATTAAAAAAATAGTTAAACATATCAGGAGTAACATCTGGACCGAAAAATTATTTCGGAATAGCAATTTTTTGGATAAACGGTGATCGGAATAGCGGTGTTCAACTGTACCATTATTTTAATTTGGTGCAAACGGTACGAATATCTGACAAAACAACCTGCAAAGTCTGCAGTAATGTCTATTAAGGAAATTAGAATGAAAATATTTCAACGCTTTTATATGAAGTTGAAAGAGATAGTCTGACAGGTTTGTAAACATGTGTTGCAGGTTTTTGCAAATATTGTGTCATGTTTCAAAAGTCATATAATAAATAGTTTAATAATACATGCCTGAAGGGGCTTACTCGAAACTGTATGTGAAGGCCAAGTATTTCTATTTCTGACCGACAATATGTACCCAATACGCATGCGTACCGTTCAATATTTCGTTCATATTGCCCTCTATTCAAAAATTCTCAGCAGTTTGAGAATAAAATAAACTGTGGCTATCATTATTTAAAACCAAATCAACAACTGAAAATTGTTGAAATGGTTATGTATGTAAATTGATTTTTGATGACCATTGACTATGTAATAAAACATATATACTTAACTGCTTATACCAAATGTATTTAATATTAACTCTAATTCATGTTGATGTGAAAGAATAAAGTGTTGGATGTTCAAAACAACACCGGCAAAAAGAGAACTATTTTCTGTTATAAATGAGATTTTGTCACTCACGGCAGAAATGGAATTAATTATTGTTGAATGATGCACATGTTTTGCATTTGTGGGTGGGGTAAGTGCACATTCTTCTGGGCAATTTTCTTTGCCGGTGTCATTATAATGCAGAGTGGTGAAATTTTCTTGGCGAAGGAATGTGTAGGTCGGTGATTGGCGGAATATTTATTCAAAAATTCAGGGAGGTAATGTTTTAAGTCTTATCTACGCACAGGTCTAAATGAGTCCAAAATAATGAATTATAAACCGCCCGAATTTGAAGAATTGTCCTTTAAGAAAAAATATTCATGATTATCAATTTGTAGAAACTCGTCATTAAAATCAGGAGAGAGATGTTTCTAAGAAAAAAAACACTATCAAAGTTTGTAAGCTTATCTTTGATTTAATCTAATTTAGATCAAAATCTTCTGATATTGTGGAGAAGTATTGACAAGCTTGTCGTCTATTCATTGATATTCATTGGTCCTTTGTATTCCTATTATCGGGCGATTTTGAGTCTTACCCAGGACACAATTAAGAAATGCTAGATTTATACAATTGTTATCACCTAGGTTATTGTGTTTATGAATACAGTCGGTGGTAGTTGTATGCATACGCACAATAACGATGCTAAGAGTCATTTTAACCAAGGCAGTCTTAACAACAATATTTGTAAAATAATTCCCGAAAAAAGCCAAGTCAAGTTACGAAAAAATTGCTAATTCCTTAAAATGTTTAAAACGGAAAGTACAAGAACCAGTAAAACAAACAAATCTTGCGTTGTACAAACTATGGCAAATCTTTATGTTCCTCTATCACAACACGTTATTTGATGCCGTCGATATTAAAACTTGGTTGTCAACGGGATGCATGAAGCAGTCCACGTGAGTACATTAAAATAAACAGGAGCACAGAACAGGGATAAGAGAATGGGAAAGTTAATGAAAAAAACATAAATACAAGGAAAAATATTGCAATGAAAAAATGAAGGAAAAAATGAACTAAAACCTTTCCATATTCGTTTTAGGATGTAATAAAAAATATATTTGACATGTATTTGAGAGACGCATTTAGCGAAATGGCATATTCGATCTGTAAACAAATGCAAATTCAGTACTTTGTAATTACTATCTAAAGGATCCTCTTGATATGATTTTGTAGTGGGGAGGCGGCAGTTGACAGTTGAATTAGGTAAAATTAAACGGTAGCAACTCAAATCAAGTACAATAGGATATATTTTAGTTAATGGAATTAAACGTGTTAATCTATTGCCAGTCAACATTTAAAATAAGCAAATAAAAAAAAAAAGGTTAGCTTAACACAGTTTTCTTATAATCTATATCAGAGCACTCCGAGGATTTCAGATTTAATGATCATAACAATATATCGATTAATTTAATTATTGTTTAAACTTTTCACTGACCATGTAACAAATTAAAAGATTTGTTTTGTGTTCTTACTACATTTTAATAGTATAATAATATGTAGATAACAAAGGAAGTTATAATGTTTACGAGGTAATCGATCATCGTATTAGTTTGGCCAATTATTTCCGTTGTTTGTTTGATTTTTATTAGTATTCCAACATAATTTTTTGTAGGTTAACGAAATAATGCCGGCCGTCTCACGTAAATTTCCGTAATGCCCGATGGCATTTCCAGATACGGCGGAAACGATTACGTGTTATCCGTAAATAATAATTTGGTAAGAGTTCATACGAAAATAAATCCTGTGCTAGAGGGAAAACAGAGAGACCTTAGTTAGGAACTTCGTCGCAAACTAAAACACATATCAGACAGAAAATTGCGACATCTGTAGCAATGTGCATTAAAACTAATAAGATATTTTGCCTAAGGAGGGAAATTGCAATGAAACAAACTAAAACTGAAGAGAAAACAGCAATTTGAAATGCAGTAGAAAGAAATTATCGTACAAGAAAAAACAACATATATTGCATTTTAAACAAATTTTGTTTTATGATTCAACAATCATCTAGTTAATTAATAAATAGCACATGCCTGAATCTCAGGGCTTTACTGCATATGTAAAGGCTAAGTATTTCCATTTTTGACTGACAATATGCATTCAATACCATTAATAATTTGTTCACATCGCCTTCAATTTTAGCAGCCTACGATGAAAATATATAGTGGGAAGCAATATTTCAATAACAACAACAATGGACATAAGAATTAGTTCTGAAAGTTGATATTTTCACTTCTTATTTTGCAGTGAAAATATCAAATATATATTTTCACTGTTGTAACTTTACTTATCAAACTCCATATTTCATCGATAAGCATAAAAGAAATATTTATTTTTTTTATTTTGAAAATCTTCTGTGGAATAAAAATGGAACATAATGCATAATTCCGCTGACCTGTTGAAAAGGCATCACTTCTCGTTGCATGCATTAATAAAATTTCGCAATCGAACTTAGAGGCTCATGTGATATAGACTTTACGAAATCAACGACAAAAGACATAATTCCATCGTATCTACCGAAGAAAATATAATTGCTTTGTTTTACTATGACATGTTACATGAACACATTAACTGTCTTCAATTATTTCATATTAAGTCCTACTTTTAAAATGAACCCCTCAATTGTCTTCAATTTTTCCCTATTTTGTCCACCCTTGAACACATTCTCTGTCTATCCCCCATCTAGTCAACATTCAAAACGAACATGTCTTTAAACATTTGATATTTAGTCCACCGTTAACTTGAACACGTCCATTGTCTCTAATAATTCCCAATTTAATTCATATTTCAATATGAACCAATTCACTGTCACTTAGCATTTCCTATCTAGCCCATCTTTTAACAAGAACACATTCTCTGTTTTTATTGAAATTTCTTTTATGTCTTTGAACATGTTTCCTTATTTTTTCTTCATCTAACTTCAAGAGGACAGCAATATCTGTATTATTCCTTTCTAGTCCACCATCAACATGAACACTTAATTTGTATCTTAATATTATCTATCTAGTCTCCATTTAGCATAAATAAATTCTTTGTCGTTTAATATTTCAAATTCAGTCCACCAGCAACATGAACACATCAACAGTATGCCAATATTCTCTATCAATTTCTCCTTTAACACTAAAACATTCCCACCTCTTTTATTTTTCCTATCTAGTCCATCTTTAACATCAACATCCCATCCACTGTCTCCTAATTTTCCTTTTTAGGCGACCCTTTAACCATGAACACATCCATCGACTCTTATTTTTCCCTATCCATTCCGCTTTCTAAATGAACACATCCATGGTCTCGTAGTATTCCCTATGTAATCAATCTATTCCACCTCCAACATCCGATGTCCCTTAATGATCCATTTTTACTTCAGCGCTTAACATGAACACATCAATTGTCTCTTTATATTGGCTGTCTAGTCCACATTAACATCAGTACAAAAACTGCCTCTCTATGATGCCCACTCCAGTCCACCTTCACCAAGAACATATCCTCGATCTCTATATATAAACTACCACATGTACCTATCCTCTGTCTCATAGTATTGCCTATATAGTCAACATTCAACATGAGCACATCCACTGTCTCTTATTATTTCTTATCTAGTCTACGTCAACTTATGCTATTCCACTGTCTCTTGTTATGTAGTCCACTATAGTCCACTTTCAATGCTCTTTATATTCCCTATTTAGTCTAGTTTCAACATGAACACATCCACAGTTTCTTACTTCTCCGTATTGAGTATAACTTCAACATGAACACATCCACAGTTTCTTACTTCTCCGTATTGAGTCTAACTTCAACATGAACACTTTCTATGCCTCTTGTTATTCTCTTTGTAGTCCACTCTAGTCCTCTTTCAGTACTCTTAATATTCCAAATTTAGTCTAGTTTCAACATAAACACATCCATTGTCTCTTACAATTCCGTATTAAATGTAACTTCATCATGAACACTTCCTCTGCCTCTTGTTATGATCTATTAAGTCCGCTCTTAATATTCCCTATTTAGTCTAGTTTCAACATAAACACATCCACTGTCTCTTAATATTTCGTATTGAGTCTAACTTCAACATGAGCACTTCCTCGGTCTCTTGTTATTCTCCATTTAGTATACTCTAGTCCACCTTCATTTACCTTTAAATTTGCCCTTTATTACTCAGCTTTAACCTGAGAACATCCACTGCTCCTATTATACCCTGTCTAGCCCACCTCAACATGAACACATCGTCGATATCTTGATATTACCTAAATAGTCCACTTTCAACATGAACATATCCTCTGTCACTTTAAATTATCTGTATTATTCCACTTTGTATATGATAATACACATCCTCTGTCTCCTTATAATTCCTAATCACTTACTATCATATTAAATATTTCTTATCAACTCCACCTTCAACATTAACACATCCTCCACATTAACTGATTGCCTGCCTGTCAATGTTCCATATTAAGTCCACTCTCAAGATGTACACATTATTTGTCTCTAAATAATGAGTATTAAGTATATGATGGTGTAATACTTTCAAGATCATTCAAGAGGTTAGTCATGGTATTATTTCTTATTGCTTATGATTGCAGTTTAATTGTTATTTGTATTTAAATTGTAGTATTTGCATTGTTTTACAATTCAACATGGCGGCATATAATTGAATATTGTGTATTATTGACATGCAGATACCACATTCTTCTGTGCAGTTATAACCTTCTTATTTTTACAACCAGACAGACTAACACGGGCACAGTGTGGGTGATGCAGTGAGCAGAGTAACAGTTATCAACTACTTCATCCACAATCGGTATGTAAATGTGTTGTTGCTGTGTTATGTTTTATGTGTTTTATAATTATCTGTGTATTTTAGCTATGACCACGGCCACACTGGATTGTCTCAGCTTAACTGTTCAACTGATTGAATAGTTGTTAGGACTTATATTAAATTGTGAAGACAATAACTTATTTCTGTGGATAATATGTGTGCTTTACTATGTACTGAATATTAAAAAAATGCTTATGATTGTTATTTCTGTATTTTCAGAGTACGTCATATTATCTTACTCTTGACATCGATATCTTCACTGCATTAAATAGTTGAAGTGTAATCGACTTTGGATTAACTTAGAACACCACGTTAGAATAAATTGAACATTGAACCGACAAGCTAGTCCGGAAATAAACACTTCCTCTGTCTCCCTATCCAGTATTCTGTTTTCCATAGACACATCCATTGTTATTATAATGATTGTGCGACAACTTTACACTTTTCTATTATTTTGGAAAAAGTTTAGGATATTTTATATCTCATTTACAGACAAACCGTGGTAGATTTTTTTTATTTCAGTTGGCCCTTCCATACGCAAATGTATCACTGACAAATCATGCAAAGTTTGCAGCTTATATACGTAAAATGGCTTCTCTTGTCAATGCAGTTTTTTTTTCAAATATGTATTGATCACGGTACCCAAGTACAATTTTCTAAATCGAAAAGTCAAATTATCGATGTATTATTCAAAGGATTATGATCGGTATACATACCAGTGTTTATGAAGAGATAAACGGTAACTTACCACAGTTTTCCTCATCACCGTCATCATAGCATTGCGAGACGCCATCACATACCGAACTATTGCTGATGCATTGCCCGTTAGAGCAGCGAAACTGGCTGGACGTACAGGTTCTCGTTTCTAAACATATTAATGGGTCTTACACAGGGACTGTTTTTATAATTCCAGATAAGATCTTAGCAACTCATTATTGAATCTTCTGTTACAAAAAAACAACATTAACCAGTGTTCGACTATGTGGCTTTGGACTCTCTAACACAAATTAATTGGATACGAATTTGAGTTATAGATGTGAATTAAATGTTAAATTGGAATGTTTACGAGTTAAACTATTATCGAATGACCAATATGTTTTATTTATTTTCGTAGCTGCCAGTGAGTGTCCTCACTGGTAATGAGGACTCATAATGGACTCATAATGCTGTCCTTTTGAACTGATGAAAAAACAATACTATCCCTAGGAAACGACGGTGTATCGCTAAATATTTCATTGTTGTATACATTTTAAGTCAAAAAAGTTATTGGGATTTAAATAAAACAAAAATGACACAAATATCGTTAAAACATTAATAAAGCAAGGTCCATAGAATATCCGCCCATGATTCAATTCCGATTGACTGATTTTCATTTAAAATTCCAACCATACAATATTGTTTGTAGATTGAAGAAATATTGCCTGGCTAACTCACGAAATTTTCCGAAAAATCCCGAATGGCTTTCCGATATGGCGGGCACGATTACGTGTTATTTATGCAAAAAAATAGGTAAGAATTATTTATACGAAAAAATTGGGTTGAAGGGAAAACAGGCATATCATTATTGACATTTCGTCGCAGACAATAAGAATATCTAAAAGAAAATCACGAAATTTGCAGCTATAGATAGAAATAGTCTGTATCTTCAAAGCAAAACACTATATCGAGTTTCAAATAACACAGCACTAACGCAACCATCGTAAAAAGGTAACCACAGAATAGATTTGAGTTCATTTTCAGCACAATTTCCATTGCGTTTGACTAATCTTCACTCAAAATTCTAAGCACAAAGTATTTTTGCAGACTAACGAAATTTTGTCCGGCCGTGTCACGGGAATTTCCGAAAAGTTCCGAAGTTCGATTGCAACATGAGCACGCCCACTGTCTCTATATAGTTCCTACTTACCCGACCTTTTAAGATGATCACGCCCACTATCCCTTTATATTCCCTATCTAACCCACCTCTCAATATGAGCGCGCCCACTGTTTCTTAATATTTCCTATCTAGCCCACCATTCATCATGAAAACATCACTGTCTCTTGATATCCTATCAAGACCACCATTCATCATGCACACACCACTGTCTCTTGATATTCCCTATCTAGCCCACCATTCATCATGCACACACCACTGTCTCTTGATATTCCTAATCTAGACCACCATTCATCATGAAAACATCACTGTCTCTTGATATTTCCTATTTAGCCCACCATTCATCATGCACACACCATTGTCTCTTGATATTCCCTATCTAGATCACCATTCATCATGAAAACATTACTGTCTCTTGATATTTCATATCTAGCCCACAATTCATCATGAACACACCACTGTCTCTTGATATTCCCTATCTAGCCAACCAATCATCATGAACACACCACTGTCTCTTGATAATTCCTATCTAGACCACCATTCATCATGCACACACCACTGTCTCTTGATATTTCCTATCTAGACCACCATTCATCATGCACACATCACTGTCTCTTGATATTCCCTTTCTAGCCCACCATTCATCATGCACACGCCACTGTATCTTGATTTTCCCTATCTAGCCAACCATTCATCATGAAAACATCACTGTCTCTTGATATTCCCTATCTAGCCCACCATTCATTATGTACGCATCACTGTCTCTTGATATTCCCTATCTAGCCCACCATTTATCATGAACACACCACTGTCTCTTGATATTCCCTATCTAGCCCACCATTCATCATGAACACACAATTGTCTCTTGATATTTCCTACCTAGACCATCATTCATCATACACACACCACTGTCTCTTGATATTCCTTTCTTGCCCACCATTCATCATGAACACACCATTGTCTCTTGATATCTCTTATCTAGACCACCATTTATCATGAACACACCACTGTCTCTTAATATTTCCTATCTAGACCACCATTCATCATGCACACACCACTGTCTCTTGATATTTCCTTTCTAGCCCATCATTCATCATGAACACACCACTGTCTCTTGATATTTCCTATCTAGACCACGATCCATCATGCACACACCACTGTCTCTTGATATTCCCTATCTAGCCCACCAGTCATCATGCACACATCACTGTCTCTTGATATTTCCTATCTAGACAACCATTCATCATGAACACCTAACTGTCTCTTGATATTCCCTATCTAGCCCACCATTCATCATACACACACCATTGTCTCTTGATATTTCCTATCTAGATCACCATTCATCATGCACACACCATTGTCTCTTGATATATCCTATCTAGCCCACCATTCATCATGCACGCACCACTGTCTCTTGATATTCCCTATCTAGACCACCATTCAGCATAAACTCACCATTGTCTCTTGATATTTCCTTTCAAGCCCACCATTCATCATGAACACACCACTGTCTCTTGATATCCCTTTCTAGCCCACCATTCATCATGAACACACCACTGTCTCTTGATATTTCCTGTCTAGACCACCATTCATCATGAAAACATTACTGTATCTTGATATTTCCTATCTAGCCCACCATTCATCATGCACACACCATTGTCTCTTGTTATTTCCAAACTAGACACCATTCATCATGCACACACCACTGTCTCTTGATATTCCCTATCTAGACCACCATTCATCATAAACTAACCATTGTCTCTTGATATTTCCTTTCTAGCCCACCATTCGTCATGAACACACCACTGTCTCTTGATATTCCCTTTCTAGCCCACCATTCATCACGAACACACCACTGTCTCTTGATATTTCCTATCTAGCCCACCATTCATCATGAACACATCACTGTATCTAGATATTCCCTATCTAGACCACCATTCATCATGCACACACCACACTGTTTTTTTGATATTCTCTACCTAGCTCACCTTTCAGCATGACCATATTTATATATAGACCCGGGTACATACTTTGATAGAGGAAAGTTACCTCCTAGAAATAAGGGATTTAACAAATAAATGGGACTTTTTAAATAAAATGCATGTTCATTTTTTATATTTTTTAACATGATACTAGCATGCAAATTACTAGCATGCAAATAATATACCACTGATTGAATGTTTACGTCTTTGAACATTGGTCCCATTAGTAATGAAACAATCCCTTCTTTTCAGGATGACACCGATTCATATATGTTATGTTCTGTTAACTTATCATTAAAATATGGTATTGTTAGTTTTTTTGAATAGTTTTGGGTGTATTCACAAATGGTTTTAATCAGTGTTCAACATTTTTTTCTTGACGTCATTGCTCAACGTCACCGTGGATGTCATGCATAAAAACAATACCTCGAGAAATATGCATGGGAAGACAAAAATCGGCACGATCTTAAATGCAATACAGTTAAACTTAATCCGAATATTTTTGATATAAAAAATATATAATCACAGCTAAATTACAATATCAGATTGACAAACAAAGAAGAAAACAAAATGTCAAAATCTATAGACATGCAAAAATGAAAAACAAAGAACCTGTATGTATTTGTATTACTTTGGTTTCTTACGCGTACATACAACCATAGAACCTGCATGTATTTGTATTCCTTTCTTTCCTAACCCGTACACACGATAACAGTACCTGCATGTATTTGTATTACTTCAGTTATTACGCGTACATACTACCAAAGAACTTGCGTGTATTCTTATTACTTTAGTTCCTTATGCTTACATATGGCCATTTAACCTGCATATATCTTTATTTCTTCAGTTCCTTACTCGTACATACGACCACAGAACCTGAATATATTCTTATTACTTTAGTTTCTTACGCGTACATACGCCCATAGAACCTGTATGTGTTCTGATTGCTTTGGTTTCTTACGCGTACATACGACCATATAACCTGTATGTATTTGTTTTACTTCAGTTTCTTACGCGTACATGCGATCAGAGTACCTGCATATATTTTTCTTACTGAAGTTTCTTACATGTGCATACGACTATAGAACCGGCAAGTATACTCAGCAAAAAATAGAAACGTCCCTCCATATTTCAGGAAAGATTTATCGAAAACCAAAAGGGTTACTTTTATGAATCAAAATGGAAAAACAAGTTCATTCATTTCTGTATCAAAACCAATTAATAACATCTGGCTATCTTGTTAACTTTTTGAGAGATAACCGGTCAAGAGTGGTAGGGGTCAAAATCAAAAATCCCAGAATTCAGAAAAGTGTTATTGAATGTTTAGAGATGGAATTTCAATAAAAAATGTGGCACATTTAGTAAATCTCGTTAGTACCGTGTGTGGGCACCATCTGCATGAATGCATGCAATGATCCTACGCCGCATCGACGTAACGTAACGCAATACCAGTGCGTTGGGCAAAGTCCTCCATTCCTGTTGTAACGCCCGTGTAAGATCGCGAACATTGTCAATCTGATGGTTAGCTCGTGCTTTGCGGCCCAGCTGATGCCATATGTGCCCAATGGGGTTGAGATCCGGGGAAACCGCGGGCCATGGCATGACGTTGACATTGTTTTGCTGCAAGAATTGAGTGGTGACCCTGGCTACATGAGGGCAGGCATTGTCATGCATCAATGTTACACCAGGACCATGCTGACGAATAAATGGTAAGGCATATGCATTTAGCACGTCTGCAACATAACGCTGTGCATTAATATTGCCCTGTACAACATCCAAATCTGTCTTCCGGTTTCCCATGATCTCACCCCAGACCATAACGCTCCCTCCCCCAAACCTGTTCTTCTCAACAATGCAACAATCGGCGAATCTTTCATTTTTATGCCTGTATACCCGTAATCTTCCGTCAGCATGACTTAATGTGAACCGAGATTCATCGGTGAACAAAACTCGGTTCCAGTCAGCCCTTCTCCAAATCAGATGACGTCGCGCCCATAACAGCCTGGCAGCATGGTGACGTTTGGTCATTATCTGAACAGTGTACGGGCGGCGTGCCCTGATTGGTTGGGCGTTAAGACACAACCGGTTGCGAATGGTCTGCCCTGAGACACCGTATTGCCTAGCAGTGACTGTGGATGCCAATTGACGTTGACGTTAGTGCGTCAACGTAATGAAACGATCTCCTCTAGCCGTCGTTACACGAGGCCTACCAGGTCGCTGCCGGTAGTGAACAGCTCCAGTCTGCTGGTACCGGGATGCAAGACGATAAATCGTCTTCCGACAGCACCCGAGCCGATGCGCGACAACCCTGGCGGACATCCCACCCGCAAGCATCCCAATTGCCGGATTTCGCTCGTTTTCGAAAAGCCGTGGCATATCGAAAACAGTGAAAAATTAAAGAAAATATTTAATTTTCAGAATAGCCCCTATCGCATGAATGGTAGGACATGAACTGAATCAACATATGGATGACATGTATAGCTTGCACGTGCAAAACGTGCAAATGACCGTTGCGGTTACTGGCCGATATGTTAACCGTTGCGTATCGGGTAAACTGTACACGATCGTATTCTGAACATCGCCAGGGTTTAAAATACATGTACATTGAACATGTAGCAACTACACATACAAAACTTCACTGGATATAAAACAGGGACGTTTCTAGTTTTCCTGAGTATATTTATATTACTTCAGTTTCTGGTGCGTACATGCGACCATAGGATCTGCATGTATATGTATTTCGTTAGTTTATAACGCTACGCGTGCATACGACCATAGAACCTGCATGAGTTCTTATTATTTTAGTTTCATACGTAAACTTACGACTATATAACCTGCATGTATTTTTATTACTTTAGTCTCTAACGCGTTTATACGACCATATAACCTACATGTATTTGTATTCCTTTACTTCCTATTCCGTACATACGACCACATAACCTGCAGGTATTTGTATTCCTTTACTTCCTATTCCGTACATACGACCACATAACCTGCATGTATTTGTATTCCTTTACTTCCTATTCCGTACACACGACCATATAACCTACATGTATTTGTATTCCTTTACTTCCTATTCCGTACACACGACCATATAACCTGCATGTATTTGTATTCCTTTACTTCCTATTCCGTACATACGACCACATAACCTGCATGTATTTGTATTCCTTTACTTCCTATTCCGTACACACGACCATATAACCTGCATGTATTTGTATTCCTTTACTTCCTATTCCGTACATACGACCACATAACCTGCATGTATTTGTATTCCTTTACTTCCTATTCCGTACATACGACCACATAACCTGCATGTATTTGTATTCCTTTACTTCCTATTCCGTACACACGACCATATAACCTTCATGTATTTGTATTCCTTTACTTCCTATTCCGTACACACGACCATATAACCTACATGTATTTGTATTCCTTTACTTCCTATTCCGTACACACGACCATATAACCTGCATGTATTTGTATTCCTTTACTTCCTATTCCGTACACACGACCATATAACCTGCATGTATTTGTATTCCTTTACTTCCTATTCCGTACATACGACCTTATAACCTACATGTATTTGTATTCCTTTACTTCCTATTCCGTACATACGACCATATAACCTGCATGTATTTGTATTCCTTTACTTCATATTCCGTACATACGACCTTATAACCTACATGTATTTGTATTCCTTTACTTCCTATTCCGTACATACGACCTTATAACCTGCATGTATTTGTATTACTTTACTTCCTATTCCGTACACACGACCATATAACCTGCATGTATTTGTATTCCTTTACTTCCTATTCCGTACATACGACCTTATAACCTACATGTATTTGTTATCCTTTACTTCCTATTCCGTACATACGACCTTATAACCTGCATGTATTTGTATTACTTTACTTCCTATTCCGTACACACGACCATATAACCTGCATGTATTTGTATTCCTTTACTTCCTATTCCGTACATACGACCATATAACCTGCATGTATTTGTATTACTTTACTTCCTATTCCGTACATAATACCACATAACCTGCATGTATTCGTATTTCTTAAGTTTCTTACGCGTACAAACAAACCATAGAGAATACGTTTTTTTTACGTGTACATGCGACCATAGAACCTGCATGTATTTGTATTAGTTCAGTTCCTTAGGCGTTCATACGACCATTTAAAGTGCATGTATTCTTATTCCTTTAGTTTCTTTCGCGTACATACGACTAAAGAACCTGCATGTATTTGAATTATTTTAGTTTCTTACGTGTTCATACGACCATATAATCTGCAAGTATTTATATTACTTCAGTTTCTTCCGCGTACATACGACCATAAAGTCTGCATATATTCTTATTACTTTAGTTTCTTAAGCGTACATATGACCATAGAACCTGCATATATTCTTATTACTTTAGTTTCTTAAGCGTACATATGACCATAGAACCTGCATATATTCTTATTACTTTAGTTTCTTAAGCGTACATACGACCATAGAACCTGCATTAATTTGTGTTACTTTAGTTTCTTATGCGTATTTACGACCATAGTACCTGCATGTATTCGTATTACTTAAGTTTCTTGCGCGAATAAACGACCATAGAACCTGCATATATTCGTATAACCTTAATTTCTTGCAAAAACATACGACCATAGAACATGCGTGTAATCGTATTACTTCAGTTTCTTGCGCGAACATATAACCATAGAACCTGAATGTTTTCGTATTACATAAGTTTATTGCGTGTACATATGACCATAAAACCTGCATGTATTCGTATTACTTTAGTTTCTTGCGCGAACATACGGCCATAAAACCTGCATGCATTCGTGTTTCTCTATTATCTTACTCGCACATTTGACCATAAACCCTGCATGTATTTGTATTACTTCATTTTCTTACGCGAACATACGACCATAGAACCTGCATGTATTTGTATTTCTTCAGTTTCTTACGCGTACATACGACCATATAACCTGCATGTATTTGTAGTTCTTCAGTTTCTTACGCGTACATACGACCATAGAACCTGCATGTATTTGTATTACTCCAGTTTCTTACGCGAACATACGACCATAGAACCTGCATGTATTTGTATTTCTTCAGTTTCTTACGCGAACATACGACCATAGAACCTGCATGTATTTTTATTACTTCAGTTTCTTACGCGTACATACGACCATATAACCTGCATGTATTTGTATTTCTTCAGTTTCTTACGCGTACATACGACCATATAACCTGCATGTATTTGTAGTTCTTCAGTTTCTTACGCGTACATACGACCATATAACCTACATGTATTTGTAGTTCTTCAGTTTCTTACGCGTACAAACGACCATATAACCTGCATGTATTTGTAGTTGTTCAGTTTCTTACCCGTATAAACGACCATATTACCTGCGTGTATTCGTATTACTTTTGTTTCTTACGCGTACATGCGAAGGCTGTCCCACTTAAACGTTTTCTTTGTTTATAAATGTTCTTTTAAACGTCACATAAAAAACTCTGCATGTTAATATACCGCTGTGTAAAAAATAAGTGAATTCAAATCGTTTTTGTTTGTTTTGTTTTTTCTTTTTGGAATTGCCAGTTCATGACAACCCGTTTATTTTATTTATTTTATAAAACGAGCATTACATACAATATATATAAGTATATATATCGAAGTGGAACAATATCATTTAACAATTGAGGTAAATATTAAACATTTTGAAAATGCCTTAACATTATATTGTAATTTTATTAATAAAATCGTTTGAAAAACGTTTAGAAATGGTTTTATTGTTCAAGTGAGTTTGAAGAACTTTCAAATCATTATATAAATGGTACATAATATGTATCGGTTTGGATCTCCTTTCACAAATAAAGTAGGTCTTATAGATGTAATAGGCAATCTGACATAAAACAATGTTTACAATATTATACTCTTTTTGGTCGATTTTGTAACCTATTATTATATATCTTAAATTCTTAATTTCTTTCTGTATTCCGCATCTTTTAAAGATATCATGTATAGCATTCCAGAAAGTTGTCCAAAATGGACATTTAATAAAGAAGTGTTCGTAATCTTCTACTTCATTACAATAAATACATAAAGGGCAATCCTTCAATTTCCAAGTAAATAAATTTAAATTCGTTGCTACAAGATTATGCAATAACTTTATTTTAAATTGTTTGACTTTATTATCCACTTATGAACAATATAGTAATTTGCTTTATATAGATTTGATATATTTGCTTATTCGTCATATCTTTAAAAGGTTTATTTTGGATACTTATTAGTAATTTTGGATTGACGTTTGTTTTTGTAGATATATCCGATGTTAGAGTTTCTTTCCAAGTGTTAGGAACTGCTTGTTTTAAAATATTTACTTCTGCAATCCAATTTTGTTTATTTTTTAGCTTATCAAGAATACAATTAGCGTCTATGTTGCCCGAATTCGAAAGAATATCGTTTATGTATAGTATGTTGGAATCAATCCAGTTCTTAAATAGAAGACTTTTAATTTTTTTATTTTTTTATAAGTTTATTACCCCAAATTGTTTCTTTTCTAATATTGAAGTAACTTTTGGGTGTTTTCGTTTGATTAACTGGAAGTTGCTTAAACTGAATCCATATTAATAACAAATGCTTATAGAACAAAGTGGTTTTGTTTGTTTTAATAGGACTTAATGGAGTCTAAATTCATATGAAAAATTAGAAAATTCTTTCCAAATTGGTCTAGTATTACTGTGGTATAATTTTCCAATTTGCATCAACTGTATTAGTCAGATTAATCACCCATTTTAATGTCATTGTTTTAGAATAATATTCAAAATCTGGCATCTCTAAACCACCTTCAAGTCTGTTTCCCATAACTGCTTGATTTTATCTTTTTTTCCACTCCACAAAGAAATTCAAAAACCATGGAGTATAGTCTTTATAATTGAATCAGGCGTTACTATATTTTGAGCAAGATATACAAGTTTTGGAAAAAGTAAAGATTTTATAACAGTTATTTTGCCAAAGACAGTTAGTTTTCTTTTACTTCAATTATTTATCAATTGTTAACATCTATCAATATTTTCATTCCAGCTTAAATTTATACACTCATGTTTATCATTTCCAAAATATACTCCAAGTGATTTAACGTATCTTGACGTAATGTTTATGTTATTCATAATATTACTTATATTATTTTTTGATTTGCCAATCCAAAAGCCTTGGGTTTTTCCCTATTTAGTTTCAGTCCAGAATAATTTCCAAACTGATCGATTATATTAAGAACAATTGGTATTTCATTGTGATTTTTTTCAAAAAGACAGTTGTGTCATTGGCGAGTTGAGTAACTTTAAGATGTTTCCCTTGAACTTTTATACCTTCAAAATTTTCACATTTTCTTAACTGTGTTGATAAGACTTCAGCTACTATAATAAAAAGCAAAGCAGAAAGAGGACAACTTTGCCGCACACCACGTTGTAGTCTTAATCAGTTTGTGATCCATCCGTTGTTTGCAATTTTTGATGTTATGTTGCAATACAGAGTTTCACCCAATTAAGAAAGGAGGGTTTAAATCCATATTTATTCAAAATTTCGAACAGGAAAAGCCACTAGACTGTATCAAAAGCTTTTTTAAAATCTAAAAATAGAATAGCACCGTCTAAATCAGTTAAATTTGTATAATCAATTATATCATCTATTTGCCTAATGTTAAAACATATATTTCTATTTTTTATGTATCCTTGTTGGTCTTGACTTATGATGGTTGGTAAAACGGATTGAAGTCGTTTTGCTAATACATTTGCTGCTAACCTATAATCAATATTTAAGAGAGAAATAGGTCGCCAGTTTTCAAGATTTTCTGGGTCTTCTTTTTTATAGAATAGCGAAAATACACTTTGTTTTTGAGTAAAAGATAATTCACCTTTTTCATAACTCTCATTTAAAGCTGAAATAACTAGGTCTCCAATGAAATGCCAAAACGTTTGATAAAACTCTACCGTAAGACAATCAAGTCCAGGACTTTTGTTAAGTTTTATATCATTAAGTGCTCTTGTAGCTCCTTCATAAGAAATTTCTCCCTCACAATTATCGGCTAATTTAGAATCCAATGTTAAATCTAATTCAATATCGTTTAAATACTGGTTATAATGTTCGTCGGTTTTAAAGTTTGATGTGTATAAAAAAAATCTATTTTACAAATTTCCCATTTTATCTGAGGTTTATTATCTTGTTGAAAGATTGTATCTAAAGAAATGCCGATAATAGTTTTGTACTCATTATTTTCAAGGAGACAATTATTAAATTTCCAATACCCAGGACCTCGTTTATAAGGTATATTGATTTTCATTGAGATAGTCATATGATCCGTTGTTTTTATGATGGCAGGTCTTATATCTGTGGAATATATTTGGGGTACAAAGTTATGCTCAATTAGCCAGAAATCTATTCTACTTTTTTCAATATCATTTTTACGCCTCCAAGTAAATTGTTGTTTCTCTGGATTAAGTAATCTCAAAATATCACACAATTTATTCGTTTTGATTAAATTCGATAGGTTTTTAACAGTATTGATCTCGGACTTTTGTGACTTGCTTATTCGATCGCTAATTGTAAATGTGTCATTATAATCACCCCCGATAATCTTAATACCTGAACTATTTTCATATATGATATTTGATAATTTTGTATCAAAGTCATTTCTTTCTTTTTTACCATTTGGGGCATATAAGTTCACTAATGTGTATGTATTATCAAATATGTCTAAATTGAGTAAAGTATATCTGCCTTGTATATCGCTTACGTAGTTCAAAATATTTATTTGAAGTTCATTTTTTATCAATATTGAACAACCCTTACTATTCGATTTACCATAACTATTTATAAGAGTCCACCCAATAAATTCATTTTTAATTATTTTGTCGAAAATATCAGTAAAATGTGTTTCTTGTAGAAAGGCTATATCGTCTTTTTGGTTCTTTAACCATTGAATTAAACGGGCGCGTTTACTACTATCCCTTAAACCTTGACTGTTAAGAGATATAATATGAATGATTCTTTGGCTGTGTGGCATTATATCAGGATATTCCTAAATAAAGATGATTAAAGAGAGAAAAAAAAGAAATCGTTCTTTGACAGATTTCTAAACTGAAAAAAGGAAGTAATATGGTGTAAGCCCGAAGTACATTCTTATCGTAAACAAATGCGAAAGGATAAGAAGTGCAAAAAGGCACCATGCAAACAATTATTTCTAATACACAACAGAAACAAACAATACTTCAAAAAGCGATGTAGAATTCGCATGTATTGACATATTGCATTTAGACATCTATCAAAAAACCATCTTGTCAATGGACGAATACGTAGAACACGCTGCAACGTGTATTGTTGTACAAATATAATTATTTCAATAATAATGATACAACAATTAATGCTTGTGAATGCGCCATGCGCCACATTCGTGTATGCTATCATTTGAACAAATTTCAATTAAGCGTATAGCATCGAACAAGTAAACGTACAATATAATGCCCTTATCTAACAAAAGTATAGACGTATAAACATTCTTGCTGTATATTCAATGTGGAAGAGATTATTCTCCTCAATAAACAATCGCCACAGTTAACAGACATAGGCAGTCACGTATTATTAGTTACATGTAATACAGTGGTTTAAGTATTGAACCGTATATATATATATATATATATATATATATATATATATATATATATATATATATATATATATATATATATATAGCACAAAGGTCTTTGTAAACGTACAAGGGTTTAGATGATAAATAGCCACAACAGGCGTGTTTTTAAATACATGTGAAGTGCGATTATCAAAATAATCAAAACCAAACAAAAGTACATTAAATCGTAATCTAGCGCTAAGTGTTCGTAAAACTGAACAGGGGTTGACATAATATTGATAGTATAAAGATAGTAAACTATTTCTTTTTTTTCTGTTTTTTTGATTCCTTATGCGTAACTGTTCTGTCATGAAGATCTTCAGCTGGCGTGGGAGGTGATCGCTCTGCCGCGCACGAGGTTAAACCTTTGTTTGGTGTGACGTATTTGTCAATGGACTGCTGGCTAGTTTTAAATATATCACGGTTTCCTCGAGGTTAGAATTGGAGTAGACGACCCAGAAACTGGAATTTTGCTTCTATTTTGTGGAGCGGGGGTTTCCGACTGTGAAGGCAGAATTGGCTGTGAATCTTGACTGTCCGGGGAATCAGACTCGACGCTTGAGTCAGACTCCTCGCCATTTGACACATCTGCACAATTACAGTCTGATTTCTTGTGCCCTGTCTGCTTACAGTATAAGCATACCCAGTCATTAGGACACTCGTTAAAACCGTGCTCTTCTTGTAAGCATTTTGTACATTTGAGTACTTTCGGCCTCACATTCTGTCCAAAATGAAAAATCCGGCCTTAAAATTGACCTAATTGCATGAATTTGGGTAAAGGTGCTTTTAATGTAGACTCTTTTACAATAAAGATTCAGTCACCGGTTTCACAATTAGTGAGCTTTCCACTGATGCGGAGTGGAATTCAAATCGTACCTCTTTATCAAGTGTTTTATTCACGGTTTTCAATTGACAGGTACACCTTACCGACGCAGCTTAAAATTGCTACGGATTATAATTCATGCATGTTGATTAAAGTGTTCTCATCGTATGTTCATGTTATTTTCCCGAGAAAACGTCAAATCATTTTGAGGCAACGGTATTATGACGTCATCACTTTGAATTTCGAAGAGTTGACGTCATTCTTCACAACGAAACGCATGGTATATAGCATGACAGCAACTTATGTTAATAAAACAATTGCGACCTCAGACGAAGAAGTGGCGCGCAGGACAGCTTTACAGTTCATTCTAAAATCAGGAATGATCAACACGTATTTAAACATCGGTACGGAAATATATAAGTTTATAAGGGGCGTGCTTGTTATTATTATTATTGATACAGAAATGAATGAACTTGTTTTTCTATTTTGATTCATAAAAGCAACCCGTTTGGTTTTCGATAAATCTTTCCTGAAATATGGAGGGACGTTTCTATTTTTGATGAGTATATGTTGATGACTAACATCCAGTATTATACTTCATCTATAATTAGGGTTCAGTATTAACACAATAAATAGGCGTTGTTTGCTTACCACAGTTATTTTCATCTCCTCCATCCGAGCAATCATGATCGCCATCACAAACCCAAGAGTCAGGAATACAATTACCGTCAGAACATAGAAACCCTTCACACGCGTTGACCGTGGTTGTCCCTAAAATTGAAATTTGTTCTTATTTCAAACGCCACATTTCAATGTTCAAACACGCATCGCATTTTTGTGCTCGATTTAAATGATGTAATATTTCAGCATTGCGATTTTCGAAAATTGATTTAATTTCAATCTGCCGATAAAAATATGATTTGTGGTATTAATGTTTGTTTAGTTTTTAAATGAGGCTTATAAACGTGTTGTATTGTAAGTCATGTTGCGAATTTGTTAAAAGTTGCTTCATCAAACGGCTTCATTTTCCAAACTGAACATATATTAAAATGTTAGCATTTATGTCTTTTATGTGTGTCCTATACTTTTCAAGTGTTTATCTAAAACAATGCATAGTTTAAACATACCATATATAAACCATGACAGAATGTTCGTATAACAAATGGTGTTTACTTTAACAAAAAGAGAAACCGATATGGGACCTTTTTCAGTCGTACTTAAATATTTCATTAAGTTAAGAAAGTACTTCTGCGGTATGAAATAAAAGAAAGAAATACTACGAAAGTCAGTCGTTCTGGAGGTAAGTTTTTCATCTCGTTGGTTGCTTAAAAAGACTTCACATTATCCATACATTGCAACCGACTAACAAACTATCATTTATTTAGTCATTTGAAAATGGGAAAATGTTAAGCTGCCAAACAAGAAGCATGTTAGGTAACGACCTCGTCCAGTATAACAGAGGGCCCGGGATAGAACTTGACTGTTACGGTAACGACTTTGTCCAGTCTTACAGAGGACCCGTGTGGATCTTAACTGTTACGGTAACAACTGCGTCCTTTATAACAGAGGGCCCGAGATGGATCTTAGCTGTAACGGTAACGACTGCGTCCAGTATAACAGGGGACCCGGGGTGAATCTTAACTGTTACGTTAACGACTGCCTCCAGTATAACAGAAGGCCCGGGGTGGATCTTAACTGTAACGGTAACGACTTCGTCCAGTATTATAGAGGGCCTTGGGTGGATCTTATTTGTACCGGTAACGACTTTGTCTAGTATAACAAAAGGCCCTGAGTGGATCTTAACTGTAACGGTAACGACTGCGTCCAGTATAACATAAGGCTCGGGGTGGATCTTAAATGATACGGTAACGACTGCGTCTAGTAAAACAGAATGCCAGAGGTGGATCTTAACTGTTACGGTAACGACTTCGTCCAGAATAACAGGAGGCCCGAGGTGGATCTTAATTGTTACGGTAACAACTTCGTCCAGTATAACAGGAGGGCCGAGGTGGATCTTAACTGTTACGGTAACCACTTCGTCCAGTATAACAGGAGGCCCGAGGTCGATCTTAATTGTTACGGTAACGACTTCGTCCAGTATAACAGGAGGGCCGAGGTGGATCTTAACTGTTACGGTAACGACTTCGTCCAGTATAACAGAATGCCCGGGGTGGATCTTAACTGTAACGGTAACGACTTTGACCAGTATAACAGAGGGCCTTGGGTGGATCTTAACTGTTACGGTAACGACTTCGTCCAGTATAACAGGAGGCCCGAGGTGGATCTTAACTGTTACGGTAACTACCTCGTCCAGTATAACAGAATGCCCGGGGTGGATCTTAACTGTTACGGTAACGACTTTGACCAGTATAACAGAGGGCCTGGGGTGGATCTTAACTGTTACGGTAACAACTTGGTCCAGTATAACAGAAGGCCCGGGGTGGATTTTAACTGTAACGGTAACGACCTCGTCAAGTAAAACAGAGGGCCCGAGGTGGATCTTAACTGTTACGGTTACAACCTCGTCTAGTTACACATAGGCCCTGAGGCGGATCTTAACTGTTACGGTAACGACTTCGTCCAGTATAACAGAGGGCCCGGGGTGGATCTTAACTGTAACGGTAACGACTTCGTCCAGTATAACAGAGGGCCCTTGGGTGGATCTTAACTGTAACGGTAACTACTTTGTCCAGTATAACAGAAGGCCCGAGGTGGATCTTAACTGTTACGGTAACGACCTCGTCCAGTATAACAGAATGCCCGGGGTGGATCTTAACTGTTACGGTAACGACTTTGACCAGTATAACAGAGGGCCTGGGGTGGATCTTAACTGTTACGGTAACAACTTGGTCCAGTATAACAGAAGGCCCGGGGTGGATTTTAACTGTAACGGTAACGACCTCGTCAAGTAAAACAGAGGGCCCGAGGTGGATCTTAACTGTTACGGTTACAACCTCGTCTAGTTACACATAGGCCCTGAGGCGGATCTTAACTGTTACGGTAACGACTTCGTCCAGTATAACAGAGGGCCCGGGGTGGATCTTAACTGTAACGGTAACGACTTCGTCCAGTATAACAGAGGGCCCTTGGGTGGATCTTAACTGTAACGGTAACTACTTTGTCCAGTATAACAGAAGGCCCGAGGTGGATCTTAACTGTTACGGTAACGACCTCGTCCAGTATAACAGAATGCCCGGGGTGGATCTTAACTGTTACGGTAACGACTTTGACCAGTATAACAGAGGGCCCTTGGGTGGATCTTAACTGTAACGGTAACTACTTTGTCCAGTATAACAGAAGGCCCGAGGTGGATCTTAACTGTTACGGTTACGACTTCGTCCAGTATAACAGAGGGCCCGGGGTGGATCGTGACTGTTACGGTAACGATCTCGTCTAGGAACACATAGGCTCTGGGGCGGATCTTAGCTGTAACGGTAACGTACTCGTCGAAGTCCAGGTGCGGATATTTTTAACGGCATGGGTAACTACCTTGTCCAGTAACATTGAGGGTCGGGTCTGAACTGTAACGGACATAATCTCGTCTAATAAAGAATACCCGGGCGTATTTTATTCTCAACGGTAACGACTTTGTCCAGTAACATAAACGTACAGGGGCGGAACTTAACTGTAACGGTAATAAACTCATATATTAAACAGATGCTCATGGGCGGAGCTTAATTATAACGGTTACGACCTCTTCTAGTTACACAAAAGTTTCGACATGGATTTTAACTGTAACGGCTACGACCTCGTTTAAGTACACAGAGGTCCCATGTGGATCTGAACTGCAACGGCTACGACCTCGTCTAGTTACACAGAGGTTAAGTGTGGATCTTAGCTGTAACGGCTACGACCTCGTCTTGTTACACAGAGATCCCGTGTTGATCTCAACTGTAACGCTAACGACCTCGTAATTTTACACAAAGGTCCCGTGTGGACTTTGATTGTAACGGCTACGATCTCGTCTAGTTACACAGAGGTCCTGTGTCGACTTTGACTGTAACGGCTACGACCTCGTCTAGTTACACAGAAGTCCCGTGTGGACTTTGACTGTAACGGCTAAGATCTCGTCTTGTTAAACAGAGGTCCCGTGTGGATCATAACTGTAACGGTAACGACCTCGTATAGTTACAAAGAGGTCCCATGTGGATCTTGGCTGTAACGCTAACGACCTCGTCTAGTTACATATTGGTCCCCTGTGGATCTTAACTGTAACGGTCACGACCTCGTCTAGTTACATAAAGGTCCCGCGTGGATCTTAACTGTAACGGTCACGACCTCTTCTAGTTATACAGAGGTCCCGCATGGATCTTAACTGTAACGCTAACGAACTCGTCTAGTTACACAGAGGTCCCGTGTGGATCTTAACTGTAACGGCTAGACCTCGCCTAGTTACACAGAGGTCCCGTGTGTATCTTAACAGTAACGGCTACGACCTCGCTTAGTTACACAGAGGTCCCGTGTGGATCTTAGCTGTAAAAGCTACGACCTCGTCTCGTTACACAGAGGTCCCATGAGGATCTTAACTGTACCGCTAACGACCTCGTCTCGTTACACAGAGGACCCTTGTGGATCTTAACTGTAACGGTCATGACCTCGTCTAGTTACACAGAGGACCCGTGTGGATCTTAACTGTAACGCTAACGACCTCGTCTATTTACACAGAGGTTACGTGTGGATCTTAACTGTAACGCTAACGACCTCGTCTAGTTACACAGATGTCCCGTGTGGATCTTAGTTGTAAAACTAACGACCTGGACCCGGGTCAGATCGTAACTGTTATGGTAACGATATCAACCAGTAACAACGAGGACCCTTTGCGGATTTTACATGTTACGCTCACGACCTCGTCTAAAACACAGGGGATCCGGGGGAGATCTTAACTGTGTCGGTAATATCATCGTTTAAGGTAAACATCGGACACGGGGCGAATCTTAGCTGTAACGGTAACGACCTCTGCTAGTTAAACAGATGACCCGGGCGGTTCTTATTAATAACGGTAACGACATCGTCTTGTACCAAAGATGATCCGGGCGGACTTTTACTGTAACGGTTACGACCTCGTCTTGATAAACAGAGGTCCAGGGGCGGGTCTGACTTATTGATTGTTTGATGTATTCCATAAATCACAGAAGCAGTGTCATTGTGCGTAGTTTATCTACATTACATTATTTCGATAAAACTACCTCCTTCAGCTTAATCTTATGTAGCATTCCGTTATTTCTAGTTTGATTTGAAATATAAAACTCTTTTTTCTTACAGTTAAATCTTGCAAATAAAACGTGACACCTACGTGGACATTCGGCTAACATCACACATGTCTGACTTTCAGTTACATTTCTTTGGCAAGTTGATGCAAGAGAAGCCGGTGCATTGCATGATCTGTCTCTCGTCATTGTTCCAGTGGTGCATGTTTGGGAACATTGAGACCATGGCGACCATTCCCCCCAATCTTAAAATGACAAAATATGTACACATACATTGTATATCCAGTTCGTCTGTATAGTTCCTTAGTTATCAAAAGGGCTCATAAAAATACGGTCAGAAATAATTTTAGTACTGTTATAAAAAAAATGTATGTTTAAACATTTATCGTATGTAAAATCAAACACTGCGGTTTAGCCTCTTATACTTTCACGACAATCTTGTTTTAAAAAATAACAGGTAAAAATGAATCACCTATAAAACAGAAATAAAGGTCGTTTTAAAATAAACTGTAACTCGGATGTTACTGATTATATTCTACAAATCTTAAGAAGTTAAGAAAACGAAGTTACATGGACAAAACTCGTGAATGACGCATTCCTTTGTTTCTGTTGCATTTCCAATGCAAAATCCTTCAGTAATAGGCGGAAGTACATCACATGACCTGTGTCTACTTTTGCTGCCGCTGTCACATGACTGAGAACAGTCGGACCATGCAGACCAGTCACTCCAGGAACTGTGAACTAAATAGATTAAAACTTTATTTAACGCAGGTTCTGCACCTACTTCTACTAATCCTGTGGTTACACCATAAATAAAACAACATTGGAAGGGCTTACTACAATTTGAAGAGAGGCTGTCCTTGGTATCAACTTTGTTAAATGTGTCGTATTATTTAAAGTGTATACATTGAAATGTGAATAATTATGGATATTTACGTATTGTTATCTTAAAACCACTTTGGTGGCGATCGTTTTGGCATAACCCGTACAATTCATCAAAGGTGTATACAAATGGCTGCTGATGTCTATTTGACCGGAGCCGTTTTAGAAATGAAGTACCTACAATGCATGCTCCTCGAAGAGCCAGTTTTTTAAGGTCGGTGTTAAATTGAATGCCCTATATATTCTCAACTAATGGCATATTAAGTTATGAAATGACATGAAAACTTTACTTTACTGCAGAACATCAGTTTATGAAACCCATTCATTTTTTAACAATCTTGTTCTATTCCCTAATCATCTTATTTTATAGACAGCAATAGCAAACGATTTACTTACGCGCCTTGATGGTGACCATAATGCCGTCTTCTATTGTAGATCCCTGCTTATCAATGATCCCAACAACTTCATTTGCTCTACCTATTAGCTCTTCAACCTTATTTTCAAGTTCAGTTGTTTCGTTTCGCACATGAGCCCGTGTTTCATTCATGTCTTGAAGTATATTAGTTTTAAAAAAGGCTAGACTTTCTGTTTCATTGGCGATATAATCTCGGACTTGAGAATTTAGAGCAATCAATGTTTTATTGTTGTCATCTATTTCCCTTTCAATATTAATGGCCAACTCAGTTTTAACTTCAGAGCTGAGATTGCCCAAATATGTGAATATATCATAGCGCAAACGACTCCCAGTTTCAACTAATGTTTCGCTTACATTATTTAAAGTAGCTGATATCTCATCGGCGCCATGATTCACATGATCACTGACAGCGTTGGTTAATGAGTTAATAGTTAAGGAAACGTTTGAACGAAACACCGACAATGTATCTTTAAGAACAATCTTAACATCGTTCATTTCCCTTTTTTTGTTTTTCAAAGGAATGCTTATACATAGTGAGAGTATTTTGAATGTTATTCAATTCTGGTTTTGTATATGCTATAGTATGCTCGTTCCTTGAACCGTTACTTGTAGTCTCTCTGATATCGTTTTCTGACGTGGAAACTATTGATTCAAGCTTAGAAACTCTATCAGCTAGTGTAACAAAATCTCCTTCATTTGCGTTCACTATCTGAAAAAAGAACAATATGTTGATCAGAAGGAGTGTATGCTGACTTATATACCGCCATTGCGTAATGCTAACTAGCTAGCGTCCTCGGTCGATAACCTGAACAGGTCCGTAAAAAGACATATCGACCTTAACAGAAGTCTAGAGTTGTAAAATGTATACCTACCACCTCGACGTAGGCCTGAAGGGCTTTCAGTTTCAGTTCCAATCGACGCTCCATTCGTTCTAACCTGTCTGCCCCACAGGTCTGTAGCACTATCATCAGCACAACGACGGATGGGCGTATCCACATCATTCTGTAAACATTTAATTGATATAAATATGTTCTAAACAAATCAAAGCTTTTGAAACGTGACTGATTCCATAGTTAAACGTTACTTTTATATCATTGACATATAGCGACTGCAATATATTGTTTATACAGTTAATTATGTTCGTTGATTAACCTAACTGTACGATACTTGAATATGATTTTATTTCCACCATGTTTCATTCGAAAAGACGAGCAACTGCCTTATGCATTTTTCTCGGTTATTCAATCAAATACTATCGGTCTGAAGTGTTCAAAGTAAATATAATTTTATTTGATTTTGTTTTCTTAGAACAATTACAATGAATTTTGCACATGACATTTCAATTTTTGGAAACATGATAGGCATTCTTTCATCATATTTGACTGCATCGTCTCTATCGCTACATTATTACGCTCTGCAACACTGAGTACCGTAGAAACCTTTACTACGAAAATCTCGAAATCGTTAATGATAAATGAGCATTTTTATATGTGCCGTATAAAAACCTCTTCAGAATCTAAGCGAATGTAAACACGTTATGTGTTATATTAAGGTATTAGCCATGTAATACAACTCGGGAAACATCGGGTAACATCGAAATATATCGCCACTCGCCGTAACAGATCGCGACGAACATCGGGCGTATTCGGCCTGTACCGGATGTTGCTATTTTTAGAAACAGAAGGTATATCCCGGCTATTCTTAGGTCAATAAACATTGTGATGTTTTTCTCATGAATATACGTTTAAAATAAATAAACACTAAAAGTACACGCTGACAGTTGATTACGATACATCTAACAATTTGAGTCATTACAGTTAAACATGGATTATAAGTGAAATATACGCGTAAGAGAAGATTTTCTCTCGAAAAAACGAACTGTCAACAATCGGAATGGAACTGGGATATTCGTATCAAAGGGCTCTGAATGTAAGTATCCTTGAGCAGTTTTGTACGTTTGTGTTCAAAAACGTTTGTTTTTTTAATTTATCTTTGGAATTCTTAAATCATTTTTATTAGCTAAATGTTTAGACAGCATGTTCATATTTTACATGTACTTACATGTATGTACATGTTACATATTTTTATATGTACTTATGCACATAACTTATGTTTAAGATATAATATGAGTATGTAATCTTTTAATTGATTGTTTTATCTTAGAAAATATTAGACTTAAAATTTTGTTTTAAAATGATGTGTTTTGGTACGTGACCTATTTCTAACATACCACAATACATGTACATACCTGTTATTTGTTTACAAAATGCATATTTTCAAAATTAACCTGTGAAAAAAAAGTTGTATGTGGTTTGGGGCTTGAAGCCGCATCTGCTAGGACACTATTGACATCCATTGGCTTGGTGTAGGTCTCGTTAAAACCCCATACTGTTGTGAATCATTATCAACCATATGCACAACAACTACACATGTGTGCCTACCAACCCTTACTCTTAGCTAAAACAGATTTTAGTGCAGAATGTATAATACTTGTGCATTTGTATTTTACGGTGGTAGTTTCTGCTGGTTGATAATCAGAAGTCTAATTTCTTCCAGGCAGGAAAATGTCTGAATATTACTTAGTCAACAACACTTGGTTATGAAGAATTCCAGCCTGCATTAAATACTATGTTGGATCCTTGAGAGCGGATTTGACAGCCACGTCCATCCACAAGGCAGTCGCATCTGATCGAGATGATGTGAGTATTTCATATAAAACATATTTGACTTGGTTTTTGTTTTTATAAACCTACTGTATTCAATAATCAAGTGGTGGTGGTGGTGGTGGTGGTGGTGATGGTGGTCAAGTGGTGGTGGTGGTGGTGGTGGTGGTGGTGGTGATGATGATGATGATGATAATGATGTTGATGATGATGATGATGATGATGATGATTTTATTGATAAATTTAATAATTTTCTTTATATATATACATGTATGTATCAGCTTGTTGTTGTTTTTTCAAAATAATGTTGAGAAAACTGTTTATTTTTTATGTATGGCAGTATAATTATCTATACTAATTAGTTAGAAAGGCTTTAAAGTACAACTTTTTTTCCTTTACAGCACTAAACATTCTTGATGGGTAAAGTACCTGAAGGTGCATGAAAACCAAATCAGCATTGACTCAGCATTGAGTTATCATCTGTGCACACACTACAAGTACAAAGCATGGGAACAGACCAAACTTCAAATGTTGAAGAGTGAAGAATTATTGTGAAAAAACTAATTGTTAGAATACCAATGACAAAATAACAGATATACATCAAATTACCCACAGAGATTTTTTACATGTTATAATATTTAAAAAAAAACATTAGTTGAGTACTTTCACTCTGATATTTTTGGAGGGGCAAGCCCACTTAGTGTTCTTGTTTCTTCACATATTTTAGTTTAAAAGTACACTCATTTGTTTTAAACTCTGTATTCTGAGTTAGTATCATAAGTAAAATTCATTTATTTGAAAGAGTACATTTTATGAATAAGTCCAATTAAGCTTTATAATTTTTTACAAGAAAAAGGTTGATTTTTAAGCATTTTATTAGTTATAAAAATGTATGGTAACATGACATTATGTATATTTTCTTCAAAACTGGACGGTAAACTATCATAAATTGTCTTTTAAATTGTTCAATAGACATCATAGATAATATCTAAAATGATTTCAGCAGATTGCCATATAGTTAACTATTTTTTATGAATTTTATAAAACTGCTATATATTTGCAAACATCGAAAAACTGCTCTTTTCCGAAGAATCATAAGATCAATCAAAATGATTTTTTTCCATGTGTATCAATAATGTGTTCGTTTTAACTTTAGTTTTCTGTTAACTGATGTTTATTTTACCAGAAACTGTTGTGTTTATTTCATAATCTCTGATAATGCGAAAAAAATTCAAATATAGACAAAATATTTACTTGTCGCTCTTTGCAGCCCTTGGAGTTTGGGGGTGGGTGTAATGAAACATAAATTCATTTTTTAATTCACGGTAAAAAATCTTCAAAATTTGGATAAAAGTCCCATAGTGTACCGTGATTATAACTATGTTGTCGGTTAAAGCTTTTAAAAAAGTGTGTATTACGCGGCTAATACCTTAAGCTACGAGATCCGTTGATGGCGTTAAGTTTATCACCTTGTTTGAAGAGTAATAATTTGTAACCATGCGACTTCATAAGAAGAATAGTTTTCTCCCATATTTCATAAATGTTTATGAAATTGATGCTTATTCAATTATTTTCCCTAGGTACTAATGTACTCTAAACGGAAGAAAGTACCGGGGTTGCCGAAGATGACTTGAATGGAAGACTGTTATCTATTTCAGCCTTGATATTGCATAATACAAACAGCGAAGCATGCTTGTAAAAATGTTCATTTAAATATATCCAAAACCGTAATTAAATTAAGGTTACCAACATGAACGTTTCGTCCCATTTAGCAGAATGTCTTAAAGATAACCAATAAACATTAGTGAGTTAGTGTATGCTTAGTTGCTGCATCTTGCATTGTGCATTTCACCAGTACTTATCTTATAATACCATGTATACGACAGGGACAAACACAGAGCGTAATGACTACGAAGTCCATATCTGTTAAGCGAGCATCGTAAAGGTGCAGCTAAAGGGCGTTTTGATAAGTTTTTTTTTAATGAGTTATATTGTTTAGCTCATTGCAAATAATATAAATTTGCAACACAAATACATGTTTTGTTTCAAAAATCAAAGTCAAGTGAGTTAAAGATAAAAATGCATTATTTATTAATTCCGTCAACCTCTATTTTGTCCCTTAAGGGCTCATACAACAGGGACAAGTCAATTATGTACAATAATATGGTTCTTAACAAATATTAGATATTCAAAACAGCAGGTCACTGGGGTTTAAACTAATTTAGGCACGTTAAACGCAACATTTATACAAATACTAGTTGAATTCTTGCTAAGTAATAAGAATTATTGCTGTGTCACTCATTACCGGGCCTTGTGCTTTATTCAATAACCAAAATAGATCTAATTAAAGAGGTCATTCTGAGAGTTTTGAACTGAGAAATTAATTGACCAATAAACGAAATGGAACAAATGAGGTGTATCTAAAAACAATGTGCTATACTGTCATACTCAGATAAGATATATAACGCCGTATTTACCCGTGTGAATATAAACATCATCTACCATAATATTGTTTTGAAACTCTCCCTGTCTGACTGATATTTCACGCTTGCTTCATAAACATATATTAATAATGTACAAACATACCTGGTCCAAAAGGAATTATCACTACGCGTAAATTGTATCCAGTTAAAAGTGTTACACTCTTTGAAATAGTTTAAGCAAGCAGGCATCCGCGTTTCTGATAGCTGGGATAAACCAGCAGCTATTTCGAGCCTCATACCACGCATGCAAATGTTTTCAAATGACCTATATTTTGTACACTGCAGCGGTTTACAAAACGTTTATTAACAACTAACATTTAGCAGTGAAACTACAAGACAAGTTTCCGGATGTTAAGTATAAGAGCTGAAGTGTAATTTCTAAATAAATGATGAAGTATATTTAGTGATGAATTGCTTCAATATCGCTGTTGGAAAAATCTTTGATCAATCTAATGCATTTAAGTATCAGTTTTGGCTTCGCAATTTTAATCCCATTGGTGAATTATATGGAAAACACATGTTTATTATATCAGTGTGTGTATACCACGTGATAAATTACGTCATAAATGCTATGTCGGAAGACAAAATTTTGCTTAAATGAAGACTTAAATCAAAGATATCTTTTCTTTTACAACACCATTTTTAATAAAACAAAAGGCAGTCTATGCCGTTTAAAGTGCCCCGTATTTGTTTTATTACCGAAATTTGATGAGATCATTACTTTCATCTAACACTCCGACAAACCTGTTTCCTAAATAATGTTTTGACAGTGCTCCGTCAGACGGCCGTATTGTGAAAAGGTTTGTCGAAGTGTTTTAAGAAACTAGACTCTTAATCAAACTCTTGTAAAAGACTGAAGGCAGGGCTCCTTAAGCGGCGTAGACTGCGCTATGCTTCATTTAAAATGGTAAAGAAATAGTGAAGTTATATTTGTTTTAAAGTATTTTTCAAAACAAAATATTGCCTTCCGATGTAGCATTTATGACGCAATATATCACGTGGTATACACACACTGAATATGCTCGGAATGATATTTTTCTTCTGAAATAATGCACACACCATTGAATTATGATTGGAATAATAATTTGAGATAATTAAGAAAATATGATTTAGGTTTGCTTTCAAAAAAACTTTATTTATCCATTTTCTTGAAGAGATATACTGTTACACATATAAAATTGCATATTAGGTTATGTATTTTTACCCTAGATTATATCATTGAAACTGAAAATAATATTTACACATGAAAATCATGATTGTAAATCAAGACCCGGGGATTTGTTATTTAATCGTGTTATATTGCATTGTATGAACAGGCGAGGGCGGCATATAGCTATTCCCTATTTCGTCTGTGCGATACAAACATCCTGTGCATACCATATCTCCAAAACAATCTTAGTTGCTCCAGTAAATTTAACTTGTGCATTATTTGCATTATAGTGATAGATATGGTATTTCGAGCGGACAGTTATATTTCTTCACTTATTAGAAACATACCGTGTTATATTATAAGAGATTATTCCGTTCAGATGCCATATCGTAGAATAACCTCATATGGTGTAGAAGTCAACTCAAGATATTGCCACTGATATCTTGAAATTAGTTTGCATACAACAGCATATACATTTGCAAACAAGCCATAATATAAAATAAATAAAACAATGTTTTTTCTCTTTCCTGGATACATGTTGGCACCATGCAATACCAAAAACACATAGTTCCAACTTTTTTACATTAAAGCATTTGATAAACAAACCTTTATCAAGTACCGCAATAGAATGAAGACTTTACTTTCTAGGTGATTGTGGTAAAAACATAGTTCTTTTTTTTGTAAAATGTACTTTAAGAAAATGTTAATGTCAATTAATCAATGCTTCAGATGAGTACCGAAATTTGGTCTGAATACAACCATTTTGGACAGTCCTAAAATAAATATTAAAGCGTTACATAGGACAAAGTCTCAAAGGAGTCCCGAATGGCATTGCAAGCACCATACAATCCGCTTCGTTTGTCAAGTATATCCTATGGCAGTCAAACATCCTGATACTGTGTATATTCCTCTTACAAATGTTGTGATTACTTAGATAAAATAATAAGTGAAATACACAGTTTCATTTTGCACAACTTAAGCACATGACATGATGCATTCCACAGAGACCAAATGAAATAATGATGCATTCCACAGAGACCAAATGAAATAATGATGCATTCCACAGAGATCAAATGAAATAAAGATGCATTCAACAAAAATCAAACGTATATTATGATGCATTCCACAAAGACCAAATGTATATTATGATGTATTCCACAGAGACCAAAGGTAAATTGTTATGCATTCATTAAAGACCAAAGATACTAATATGTTGCATACCACTAAGACCAAATGTAAATTAGGATGCATATCACAAAACCCAAACATATTAACAACATATCAATGTAAGTGTAGAGAGTTGATTTTTGAATGATTATTATTTTTTATACTTTTGATTAATTTGTTTTTATTTAACCTATAATTAATCTTGAGAAATGCTGAGCTTAATAAAAACATGACTAAATGTGAGTTGTTTAGAACACTTTATTCAAACGAACGGAACAATATTACGGCAATCTGGATGTTAATAGTAGCTTAGTTAATTATAGAATATTCCATAATTTTTAAGAAATAAAACAAATATTACCATAATATTAATTATTGATATTGAAAATAAATATTACTTAAGTCAAAGAAAATATAAAACGGGATGTTAAAACGAAATACTGATCAGGTGATTAATGTAAAGTTGTGTCTCATTCTGTTAACACTTGCGGCTGTCCCACCTAGGACCATATGTTGACAGATGATGTGCTTAAAGGTTGTTATTAGATTTTGATCTAGCTTGCAACGTTTTCATTTTCCTCCCAGTCATAATAAAATAGTTGAAATCCTTCATAACCGTAGTCTTACAAGGGGCATTCGTTACTCAAGCACGTCAATTGTTCGCATTTGAGGTAACCTGCGTTGCTTATGTTAATCAGCGCTCGAAAATTGCAGATTCCACAACAAAAAACCGTTGTATTAAAGAACCTACTTTTAGTACTGAGTATTTAACCGAATTTCTCATTGCACTTAAAATTTAGTTTATTATTATGGGGACATCTTATGATTTTAAAAATGATATTTACCTGACTGTCTTTGTCAATTATAACTCTTTTTTCTTGGGGGGGGGGGTCCGAATAAAAAATTTACAATTGCTTGGTCGACATAGGAATTACTTCGAACATTATACACATACAAATCATGATTATCTTCGACCGAACTGCTGTCATCGTTTCGATCACCATACACTCATTGCTTTGAAACATACTAAGAACATTTTGTAAAACAACACGTGCTCATACGTTTAAACTACTTTATTCATCGTTAATGCCAAGCAATAAGGCGACCGGGTTGTAAATAAATACCATTTAGGACCTGTGAAATCAAAAATAGACAGTATGCATTATAATGTCTTAAGTCCTAAGGCTTAAACATATCATGTGAACTACATCAAAACCTATTTTTCTTTTATTAATCGCCTTAGGACTGAGCTATTAATATAATGTTATTAATTATGTGATTTCATATTGGCCTAGTTATTTGTCCGAGGTTAGCTGTATTTGCCTGAGCCCGAAAGTGTTATATCAAACCATACACAGTGGTTGAATCATTCAATAGTTTCAAGTATTCCAAATAGAGTTATACGAAGCACAACATTTTCAAAACAGTCGGAAAACGGAAAACAAAATAATACCTTTAAAAATAATTTTCAGCATATTTCTCATATTAGGCGAGTTTCGACAGCCAATGAAAATGGCCCATTTCTCAAATCCTATATGAGGCGAGTTTTGTAGCCAATCAAAACGGAGGAAACTCATATTAGGCGAGTTTGGTTGATATTGGCCGAGTTTGGACGATATTGAGCGAGTTCTGGCATATATTGTCTTCAATTGTCTGGTATTGGTACAGCAATTGTCTCTGTATCTCGTCAAATACGTAATAGTTGATTAAAAATGCTTAATATGAATGCCTGTTGTCCCGATATAATTTTCGTATCATTTGAAATGTTATTGCTTTGAAGAATTATTGTAATTCAACAGCAAAGTCGCTCTTAACGAATAAGGAAAACACACATCTCCTCTACATACATGTTTGAATCCTAACGACCTTTGTTAGCCTCTCTGCTACCAGAGATTACTCTTGGTATTTCTGTCTAAATAGATAGCTGTAGTTTATGAGGAAAGCTCTTTTCTCGTTTCACTTCTTTCGTGATACTATCCCTGGGTATGCACTTAAGAAAATATAAAGTTATTTTTAATAAGTTTGGCAATTAAAACATTTTTATTATTATCCTTTTTTCTATATCGAAAAATTTCCTCACCATTTAAAATTAAATAACTATCTAGCAAGTAATATTAAGTGACCCTGTTTTCGCCGATGCTTTTCTGTTTCATAAGGTTGAATATGTTCCTTTTAAAGCTAAGTGCAATTATTTGCATACTAGCACAATATTGTTTTGAAAACTTCTCTGAACAGTTGAAAAATCACAATTGTTCTATTACAATATATTTACTTATACACAATCATACTTTGTCCTAATGAAAAGGATTACTACGCTTGAGTTATTTCCTTCGTAACTTGTGCACTCTTTCACAATGTTCAAGTCTGCAGGCAGTCGCGCGTCTGATTAGTGGGACATACAAGTGCAGTGTTATTTTCGTAGCTATTTCGGCCTACATGCGTTTATGTTTTAAATGACCTATTTCTTGCACACTGCAGAGGTTCACAGAACGATTATCAAAAGCAAAGCAGTGTATCTATAGAAGAACGTTTTCTGATGTTGAGTAACAAAGTTATATAGGAATCTCTGAATCAGTTATAAACAATACGTCTTGTTGAACTGCGAACTGAAATTTGTTTTTACCCTCTGATCGATCAATTGTATAGATAGCAAATCAATATACATAATGTACTAATCATGAATTTGAGTTGAAAGAAGAATTTAAGCATGGGAAAAACGCCCTTAACACCAGCTTATGTAGTATTTTGAACCATACTATTCATCCATGAAATGGAAATTGTAAATTTTTAAGATATTTTATCAGTTACTTTCACTGAAAATGACACTTTAAGGTCAACATCATGAATTTTAATCAAAGGCGAAGGTTATGATTTTGTATTGGGTTTTACTGCATCAAGAAAACCGTCAAGGTCTACATATAAGCATTGCATGTTGCGGGGAGAGCAATTTTATAATGTTGATAGGAAAGAATATTGTCTCAAACCGTCCGCAATCTCTGTGTCATGCGTATCTACGACAGTATTTTAGTTGTGTTTTTTAGACTTTTAAGATAATGTGCAATGTTTTTCTTGTTATGTTTGATACGGCATTTCGAGGTGACAATAACAGTTCTTCACTTACTACCAACATACCGTGTTTCACACAGGGACTCGTTTGTCGGTATATAACTTAAAAACTTGCCGGTATTGTAGCCTTAACAAATACTCTGTTGTAGTAATTAACACAAGAAATTTTCACACGTACCTTTGATTTATTTCCCATACTACAATAAAACCTTTATGTATGTAGTAATTATACTGCTTGATACTCAAACCATGCTTTTTATTCTGGACTCCTGTTGGCACTAAGCGATACAAGATAACAAACAAATCAAACTTACAAGCAATATTTAATGTTAGACGACTGTGACGAAATGTACCTATAATTGTTAAGACACCAAAACAAAGATATTCGTGTTAAATTAACATTAAATGTAAATCTGGTCTATTCCAAATCTACGAATGTAAATGGACAATTTTGATAAATGCGTTATATATCTTTTCTTTAAAGAACACGCTTTTGCAGTTTAAGGAACGAGGTCGCAAAAATCTTGGCATCTTATATCATTCCATGTAGTCAAGCATACGTAGCGAAACGTTTTGAAACTGATCACCGATTATCTTTGTTAATAAATCAAATGAAGCAAAAGATTGACAATACTTGTTTCACATTGCCATAGCAATCAAGTTTCTCTCCATGAACAAACTGTTATGTAACATAAATACGGTATGCTTGGATCTATTATCATAGTCAAGTGTCTTCAACAAAGTGCGCACATATTTTTACAGTATACAACATTGTTTTGTCAAGTGACACTTTGAATCATAAATGCACAGAACTTATGCAGTGGCATTGAGGCAGACATTCTCCTGAGAGAGAGTTGATTTGTAAATATAACAGAAACTTTAATTTACAGCAATACTTTCACAAAAGTGCTCGAATAGTGTTTGCAAATGTAAAGGGTTTTGTGCATGCTTTCTCTTTAAACTGCTTAAATAAAATGTTTCTACATAATCTTATCTCGAACAATCCTTTATAAATATTAACGGATGAAAATGCATGCACGAAAACTGTTACATTAACACGAACCATCTTTAGGTATATTGTACAAAAAAGAAGTCTTTGTAAAATCATGTCATGTGTTATGTTTTTAAAATATAAAAATGATGCTTAGTCTTATAATATCAAGTATCGTTATTTACTACATTTGTTACATAACAAATACTTATTACATACGGATGTTTTATACATGAACAATCCTTTTACTTTGCAGTATGATAAATCAATATTCCACAAGTTGCTTCCCCAGCGGTGTGCCACCTATTTTTTCATGTTCTCTTTATACTTTGTTCCCCAATTACTTTTCAGAGTCCTTTATACGCATCATAGCATACTTTTTCTGTTTTCATACGTATAAGGACTATTAATAAATAGTAATAAGTGTTTGAAAGTAATTTTAATCGACCTACATTTACTTTCAAGTTGGTAAATTAGTCGTCAGCTATTTTTCTTTATATGTCTACGTTGGTGCTGATTGTTATTTATTGTTCATGTGGTATAAGTAAAATGATTTTATTCCAATGGAGCAACAGCGACCGAATGAATGAGCTTGTAGTAGCACTGTCTAAATATGCTTTATCACGTTAGTGTGCTTTACAAACTGAAGAGCACATCTTAAGTTGACTGAAATATCCTTAAAGGGACTGTGCCACAGATTTGCACCCAATTATTTGTCTGTAACAAATCTTAGGACTTTTATCTAATTGAATGTGTAACGCGTTGATGTCATAATTGTAAAAAAGTACCAAAATGTAAAAAAAAGATTGTGTCGGAGACCGGGTTCGAACCCGCGTCGACAAAATTGAAGGTCGGTGTCTTCCTTACTGAGCTATCGAGGCTTACACTAATCGAGTGACATAATTAAGCCATAAACCTACCTCGGTAATATCCCGTGATAACACCGACTAGCCAATCATGCATAAGGAATGAATTCTACCTGGTAGACATTCCCAGTAAACTTTTTTAATGGAAAAATATGAAAAAACTGCTAGACTGAAATAAATTGTAAACTATGTGGTACTTTAATTTGTAAGATTGCATTGTACACATCGATGCCAAGTTTATGTCATTATTCGACAAATTCTTTTCGCTATTTTATCATCTCATCACCTATGTGAAACATTCTTAAATTGTCTTTACATACATACCTGATGTTTTTCTTATTTCAAACAAATCAGTCTGACGTGAACGGGACGTATGCCATACCTAGAGGAGACAACTTCGATACGATATCCATGCGGCACGACGAAGTGACCTACCTTCAACGGAATTCAGTTTCAGTTTACTGTATCTCAAAAAAGCGTAATATCATGGTCTGGGAAATAAATAAGGAGTATATGAATAAATCGAATTGATACAGTAGTGAATCTGTAAATCTCTCGTCAACATAGTTTAGCCGAAAGGTCCTCATGATAACCATGAACATTTTTTGGTCTGTTTCCGTTTAAAGTTTCTTTCCTAAATTATCCTTATCGGTATAATCTAAAGTCAGAGTAAAAGTATCGTTAATTATTCATTAAATACAATATAATAACACATAGATAATTATATTATCTTCTTATTAGTCTTCATCTTCTTCTTTTTCTTCTTTTTTCTTAAGCTCAAGGTCACCTCCATTCCGTGTGAATTATTGCATGACAAACGAAAATAACATCTAAAACTTGATAAAAATAACAATGTATAAATTCGAAACACGTGTAAATTTAACAGTATTGCTAATAAAATATATATGTATATTTGATATATTTCTTTGAAACACTTCCTTTGTTGAAACACTGATTGGTTATATTTCTTATGCATAATTGTTAGTGTTGCCAGGGGATGCCCCAATCCCTGGTAGCGCTTATGTTTATATAAGGACTTCAATGAAGTCTCAAAAAAGAAAAAAAAAGATCAAGGTCACCTAGGCCTTGTCTAGCTGACTTTAACATAAAAAGACTAATCTCCTTATTAAGTTCCACGTTCGTTGAAAGTTTTCTTCAGTGTTTTTATCAGAAACGGATTTTCAGCTTAAAGTCACTACCAGGTTGACAAACTGATCTAACAATGACGATTTTATCTACTGGTCATGACGAACCTGCCTACCAATTTTGAGTCTTTTTGACAGAAGAGTTTGCCAGTTTTTAACTGACCGCTGGGACGGATGGATGGACGGACGTACATTCCGGGTAAAATGTCCGATTTCTTTATGCCGCCTTTTGGGAACATACCAACATATACCAAATCAACATTTCAAAATTTGAGATTGTCAGGTTTCATTTTAACTAGTACCGCTTGAAAATAAAATGAGCAATTTGTAAAGTTGCACAAAAGGGAACAAAACAGGATTGCAGGTTTTATGTGCACTTGTTCGAAGTTATAATTATTATAAAGTCGAACATATTGGCAAGGTCTATTTAGCCAGAAAGCTGCCTTCGATACGATCTGTCGCAGAGTATTAATCTTATTTGTTGTGGTACAAAAATGAACTATTATCTCATTGCATTAAGATCTTCATTGTACAATTAAATATACAAGAACTTTGTTTAGCACATGATGGAACTTGACAGGGAGAATGTATGTTTACTTTACTTACATTGTGTACGGGACAGAAATGTCAAACGCGATTTCTACGTTGCAACTAATATGACACTCAAAAGCAGAGGTCCTTTCTTTTTGACGATATTTTTTTGCATCACGGTATCCCCTTTTAGGGCTCCAAAAGATTTAGTTTATACTTATTGTTGTTCGTAAAAAGCCGACATCAGCTTAAAGTAGTCTAACATCAAGGCATTAAGTAAGCGTCGGATTGAACTCAAAACAGGCAGTTACCCACATACACTGCAGTAATGCATTGGACCCTAATGTAAATGACCCGAATATTTTCTAATAATGAAAGGCACGTCAACCCTTACACCATTGTATGGCAGTGAAATTGGAATAAGGAATAGGTATTAAGCCCCGTGTATGTATAAATCTTCACAATAGTCCAATGAATAGCACTTTATGGCTCTTGTGTACAAACACCGTATCCTCATCCTGCGCTTGGTTTTATTACGTCGTATTTTTCGGTGATATAACTCGTTCTGTGCAAAATAGTATACGCGTAAAATGATTAGAAGGTAATATATAAAAATATATCTAAATACCCAATTGTCTATTGAGATAAGCAATATCACAACAACAGTCGCAAGTATTACGTGACAATTTTGTATGGAAGCTTCCGTTTTATTAATACGCGCATGTCATAATTTTCGAAACGTTATCCTGCCATTTTCGAAAAAAACAACAGACCTCTGAAATCTACCCATTTTTGTTAAAGATATTTGAGGCGTACGTGTACGCCGTACCTTCCGAATAATATATACAGAAATATTGAATATTTTTTTACAAAACAGTATTTAATTTTGTTTGTTTGCGAGTTCAATACATTTTTGAAAGTATTTCAGCCAGATTTGGCTTAGATGCGACGTTGATGAAATTCAAAGTGGATAGTGTGTAGGTATTTTTTTAATGACTGTTGTATAATGAAGTTGTTCCAGACAAGGTATATGTATATTCATTTTTTGTATAAGTAAAACATAGCATGTTCGAAAGCACGATATCAATGGTTCACCAGAGTAACAATGAGTCTAAAAGTAAAAATTAAACAATACATTTTGCAAATAACGTAACACTCAACTTCAACTTTGCACTGCAGCTTCACTCACACATATGCGTCGTGCATGTTTCCAGCATTTCTATTGACTCGGTTGGTTCAATACTTGACGAACGTCGATTAATTGAAATGGGTAGGACATATTTACTAGTTAAGTGTGCAATATGAATGACAAGTTGAGGGTGCATTAGGTCCTTACAGTATTACACTTGTAATTATCAAACGAAAGATGATTTTTATAAGATCCAACAACAACAGTCTGAGGCGGAAATACAGTATTATTTCTTGTCCAAAATATACATATAAGCAGCTTTGTGTGGTTTTATCTAAAATAACATAAACTTCATGTTTTCAGTTAGTTTTGTTGTCGAGCATAGTTCAAATCTTTATGCGAGCTACAAGTTGAGCCATTATTTCTTCTAGAATAAAACATCATTGTAATGCATTGTTACATATACCATAGCGGTGTAATAAGTTGATTTGTCTTGGCATATGAGTTTGACATATTCAAGGAAAACGAGTACTTCATGATTTAAAATGAAAAAGAAAGTAATTTATTCATCATCTTGGATAGCAAAAATTAAATATTTCCTTGAAATCTTTAATAATATAATGGGTAGTACTGAGCGCTTCCATGAACAATTAGTTTTTGTTTGAATTATTTACCTTAACCATTTTCTGAAGAAATTTAAAAGTGAATAAAAAAATGTTTTGAAGAGTGCTCATTCAAAGAATGCATGTTGTCATCGACAAGCTTCTGTACAACACAGAATCCTCCCAGTATGGATCGGGCGTTGGCCATCTAAGCTTGGGATACTCTTGACAGTAAATGCACATTCTGGATCATTTTGAGAACAATGCGCACCAAAATGAAACAATATGTACTTGATCTACCGTTCGGAGCCAATAACATCTGAAAATGAAATGCAGTAACGCGATGAAAGCAAGAGTTTGTTAAGAACGTTAATCGATATGTGCATTAATGACAGAACGTTACTCTTCCTTTGGTAAAAATTATGACAGGCTGATATTTGTATTCCGTAGTTTGCAGTGATATTATCAATTTGTACTTAACTGATAAAATGGCCTCCTTCACCGAGAAGTGAAGAAGAAATATAATACAGTAGCCTAGACTTGCAAACAACTACATTTCATGAATAACAATAACGTTATCGCATAACTTGCGAACCAGATTTTGTGCGTTTAAAGACATCCAGTTTTCTATCAGCACTTTATATATATGGTTATTAGCCGTTTCCATGACAGACAATCGACGTGTATCGACAGCTATCCGTTACATAACAGAAACCCGTATGCGTCGACTCGTGCAGTCTGTGTAGAATCATGACACATGAACCCCCTGTTCATTGAATAGTGGAATGCAGACATGTTCAACACGTTTGCTGAAATATTGTATCACGGCCAGTACTGTAAGTGAGAATGACATCCTATCTGATTGCTTTCAAGAATTTAGAACGTAGTGGTTTCAAAAGCTGACGTTATCATTTATACCACAGAGATTTGCACAATTATTTATAATGCTTTTCATATTCTTAAGACCAGTGCAGTAATACAATGATAAGAGACAACGTTCCTTAACCTAGTACTACTATTAATCAATGTTTTATCGCAAATATGATAACTAATTCTTCAAAGCTATACTATCATGCTGTAATACTCTTATTTTGAAGTTTTCAATATCAAGCACTCTTTGTGATGTATATGTTCAGATTATATGTACCTTTAACTTAACTTTTGACATTGAAATGTAGCTCCTAGTACTTAATGATGATAAATATAAACCACTTCATTCGAGCATCCTTAGGTTTTTAATCAACAGGTGCGATAACAAGACTAGTTCACTGAAACCTTATTAATCGATTAGATGTGCTGAAAAAGGTGTAGTTGATTCACAGTAGGAAGGGATTGAAACAATCCCTGAAGCAAGCACACATTTCTACTTTCTTATAACGCTCCAAGAAATAACAAGATCAGTCGTAAAACCGAGTGTTAAACTGAGTGGTTAAGGCATACATTCGGTTATCAAATATTAAAAGCAGGACAAACATGATCCGTAATTTAAAGCCATCTGAAATATTTTACTCACAGGATTCAATCAACAATGTATTTGATAGAAGGTCACAACACTGGAACATACGGATTGGTGAAACTCTGGATGATATTTGTGATGGGAGGTTAGTTTCGTATCATATTATGTTTTATTACCAGACAAATCGGTGTTTAAAGTTATCCACCATTGATCATGGTTTAAAGGTACAACATTGCAGCAATGAATGCACGTATATCACAATAGTTACCAATCGGATACTATAGATAAAGTTATAGATACATATATGTGCGTGTTCATGGCTTGTGAAACTATATTCTGTGGTTGATTCCACTTTTATCCGTTTAACTGTACAACCTAATTTACAAATTGAGCATGCCAATTATCACCTTTTTCATACAAAGTGAACAGTACGAGGACCATTCCAAAATAATGTAGACTTTGACGAATTCTCATATTATAAGGTTGAAATATAAATTGTGTTTAGGCATCCGGTTAAAGTCCGTGTAATAATAAAACACTAAATGCATTGCCTTTTTGTTATTCTGATGACTGGTTAACGATTGAAGGGGAAGGTGAAGCAAAAGGTACAAAATGGGGTTAAATGTATTTGTTTTAAATAATTAAATATGTAGACATGCATATAATGCTACCAAACTTTGTGACTGAATGCACTGAACATGACATATTGTTACAATGCAAATGTTTTCGTTTTATTTGAAGCAGACTTTTCCAAATCAAGCTTATATTACTGAAATGCCCTAAATTACAATTATGTGCAGCAATACCACTTTTATAGTCGTTTAATATTTCTTTTAGAATTATCATTTTCTCATTTTCTACACCAACAAACTCACAAACCCGATGGAAAATTTAAAATCATGAAATAACGACGTTTTCTCTTGAACTAGTATACTCTTCCTTTGCTCGGCAAAACATGCCCCGGTCTAAAAAGAAAGCCGAACTGTTCATCCAATTCGGTCTAATTACACAACGGATGCTTTCTGCTCCATGAAAACATACCTGAATGATCTATTTGTATATTTCGCAGATGCAGCGTCCTGTCAATACCTCTAATTGCCGTAAAGTCAGAAGGCGAAAAATGGGTAACAGCGGACAACCGTCGACTGTGGTTATTCAAACAACTAGAGCGTCTCGGAAAAATAGAAACGATCAACGTGTATATAATCGAGTACATACCACCGGCGAAAATGACGTCAAATAACGGTGGAGTGTCCATAAGGGTGAGAGGGGCGCCTGGTGGGCGGTGGTATTTGGAACCCGATAAGCTGTCAAAACAAAAGGAACAGAAGACTTATCTACTCAATGCACATTCAGGGAGTGTAACAACTAATTTGCGTAACACGAACAGGCGTCCAACAACAGCTTGTTCTGAAACAAATAAGAATAATATTGATTCATTGCTTGAGAAAAGCTCATTCATGTATAAACCCTCGTCTGCAAACCAATACGTACAAGACGTTTTACCAAAACAACGTAACCTCGCTATCATCCGAGAAGATGAGGGCCATAATAAAAGAGAAAACAAGCCTTCCCCTACAGCAAGACAATCCGTACATGACGAATCACTTAAACCATGTACCAACGCTATCGCCCGAAAATACGACGGCCACAACAGATTGGCAGACAAACAATCCTCTACAGCAAGCCAATCCGTAAATGACGAATTACTAAAACTACGTACCAACGCTATTGTCCGAAAAGACGACAGCCACAACAGCTTGGCAGACAAACAAACCTCTACAGCAAGCCAATCCGTACTTGACAAATTACTAAAACAACGTACCCGCGCTTTCAACAGAGAAGACGACATCATTCACAAGAGGGCATTCAAACAATCCTTCGCAGCAAGCCAATCCGTAAATGACGAATTACTAAAACTACGTACCAACGCTATTGTCCGAAAAGACGACAGCCACAACAGCTTGGCAGACAAACAAACCTCTACAGCAAGCCAATCCGTACTTGACAAATTACTAAAACAACGTACCCGCGCTTTCAACAGAGAAGACGACATCATTCACAAGAGGGCATTCAAACAATCCTTCGCAGCAAGCCACTCCGTATATGACGTATCACGTAATCAACGTACCCATCAATTCGCCCGAGAAGACGAGAGTCATAGTACAATGACAAACAAACAATCCCCTACATATATCCCAGCCGTAAATGACAAACGACAAAGCCACACTATCGCCCGAAAGGACGACAGCAACAACAGAAGGGCATTTAGACAAACATGTGCAGCAAACCACTCTGTACATGACGAATCACTTACTTGCGCTTCCCCCCGAGAAGACGACAGCTTTATCAGAAGGCGTGTAAAAAACTCCTCTTCAGCAAGCCAATCCGTTCATGACGAGTTACTGAAGCAACGTACTCGAGCTATCTACATGGAAGACGATATTATTCAAAGAAGGGCATTTAAACAATCATATGCAGCAAGCCACTTCGTACATGAAAAAATACCTAATCGACTTGCCCGTGCTAATGTCCGAAAAGACGACAGCCACAACAGAAGAGCAGAAAAGCAATCCTCTTCAGCAAGCAAATACGTACAGGACGACCTCTTCTCAGCATACCCAATCAATAGCTCGTAAACACGAAACCATTCACAGAAGGGCATTTAAACAATCATATGCAGAAATCCATTCTGTTCATGACAAATCACTGAAACAACGTTCCTGCGCACTCGCTCGAGAAGACTTTCACAGAAAGGCAGTATAACAGTCCTCGGCAGCAAGTCAATCCGTAATAATTGATAACTTATACAACATTCCCGCGTCATCGACCGAGATTCCGACAGAATCCATAAAAGGGCTATTAAAAATCCACTGCAGCAAGACATCTACACAGGATAAATCATCTCTATATTCCCGCAAAATAGCCCAAGACATCGACAACCAAGGTAGCAGGTTGTAAGACAATCATCGGCATGCTATTCCGGTCCTGAAAAATTATTTATCTAACATATCCGTGCAATAGACCGAGACACCGACAGCCAAAATAATCAAGACCGGTGGGTAGTTTATGAATATGATCAACAGCGGTAGCTAGGTTGCTTGATGAATATACCAACAGCGGTAGCTATGTTGCTTGATGAATATAATCAACAGTGGTAGCTAGGTTGCTTGATGATTATAACTAACAGCGGTTGCTAGGTTGGTAGCTTGATGATTATAACTAACAGCGGTAGCTAGGTTGCTTGATGAATATACATCAACGGCGGTAGATTATTAGAAATTTATTGTAAAGGTATTGTAATGACCCTGTCATTATGCAGGTTACTCACCTGGACATGTACTTGTCATCTTTCCATGGAACTAATATACAATACTGAGAGATATTTAAAGACTATGATATTTTTATAAAGTTGCACTTATCTTAGGTCATGTCTGTTTAAATTCCATCCAATCATATAATTCCTGTTGCTATGTACATACAAGGGGGGGGGGGGTCTCCACCCGCCTTACATATACGTGTTGAATGTATTTGAACTGATAAGTATAACTGTTTCATCATCTTCGTAATTAGATAAACATTATTTATTAGTAGTTGTCCTATAATAATCATATTTTATATTTTGAGCCACTTCGCTACTGCTTGATTTTATGTCTTGAATTTGTATTTTTAATAATGTAAACAAACTGTCATGGCTGCCGGACCGCCCGGTGGGCACTGTGAGTACCGCCCTACCGGTCCTTCTGTTCTGTCAGGGCGGTCCTCCGGTCCTTTGGTGATTGGTCAGCGTTCCTCCGGTCCTCCGGTCCTCCGGTGATTGGTTGGACGTTTGACCGGTCCAGCCGCCATTGGTCAGTTTTGATCACGTGGGGATATCTGGTTCTCTATATTAACAGCGTTCCTTTCGGGATCAGCAGCTTGATCTTTGACGTCGGATAGCTCGTTTTGGGTAAGGTTACCCTCGTATGTTTGAGCTGGGTTTTTGATGTCGAATAGCTCGTTTGGATTAGAAAACACCCGTAAATCTGATCTATTAGTTTAGTACTTTGACATTACTTTAATATTTATAACAAGTTGTTTTAACAAAAGATAATTAATAGTTGACAAATATAGAAAACTAGAGAGCCCATGCAACTTAAACTGATATCTATTGACTACACATGTGTTTGATAGTTATGATTCAAAGTTAAAGAATACACTATAAACCGTTAAACATTCAACTAGGTGTTCGTTGTATTTCAACGTCTTCCCTGACTTGAAAGAAGTTTTGCCTTGACTTCGTAGGTCGTTACAGTATTTAGATCACTTCTTTATAAACGCTGAAACATACGTTTAGAAAGAAAAAATGGCCATTAACAAAAAGGATGATAGAAAGAATTATAATCAGTAAGTAAACACTAGTTTTGGATGAGCCCTTGCATTATTATTTTATCATGTATACTGTTATGCTTTTTCATTCTTTAATCTAATTGATTATTGGTTCGAAATGGGTTGTGTTTATTTGTTTTTATGATTATCATAATTCTGCATTGCTTTAATAAAATATTCTGTATTTATATCTTATGTTTGGCCGGTCTGTGGCTATATGTAACAGAATACGATCAGCCTATCAGAATGTGCCTTTATAGCTGATGATCAATATGGAGAACTATTTTTGTACAGTAATCGTGGAAGCTGATTTATACCTTAGACACATCATAAGCGTAAAATACGTTTATTTATCGTGTTTTGGTCTATGAATAATATTCATTGGTGCATATGAGATATTTGAAGATCTTTGCAAATTTAATTGGGGTTTTATATTAATTGAAATAAACAGTTGATAGTTATCAAACATTTCAGTTTGTGTTTTTCTGCTCTAAAAGTTGGTAAATTCGCCATTATTTGGATATCGATAGTAATTTGCATTGGTTTAATTCAATTCATGACTGATTTACATAAGATTACCGGTGTCATAATCAGATATTAATCAATTTTATAAAAGTAGATAAGATGTGCAGGCAAACAAGGTTTTTGTGATTATTTTCTGGCTTGTTTTAATGCGCAAATTCATAAGCTGAAAATGACACGTTTAGGACAGACTAGATATAAGTAATTTCCCAATCTCACTCATAACGGCAAAATTACATTTTGGTATTTTCTGACTTGTTTAATCAGCAAATGCCTATGCGCAATAGAGCAGACTATAAGTATGTATTTTCCAATGACACCCAAATCGACAAAACTACATTTGATATTTCTTTTAAAATTATGTCTCACCTCCTACATAAATGACGCTATCTCGTCGGTCTAGAGAGATAGATTGGATTACCTCATACCACACAATCAATCTTGGTGACAATGCGCTCAATAAAACAACGAAAACTACAGGGACAAACCCATGAGAAGTATTAAAAAATAAACCCTGTTTAGGGGCACAGAGCAAGGGCCCAGCCACAATGAACTTGAAAACACAAACATTTAAACACAGCACACACACAGTCACGAAAACGACAAACAGACTACATGATCATAGAAACATTTGAACAAATTTAATAAGTCGATAGAGTGAAGTATGTTATTGAGAAAGAATGATGCAGTATCATAAACAGGGTTTATTCATACATATAACTCGTAATAATAAACACGTGTATAAAATAATGAAGAAGATTTCAAATATGTTACACATGTACTGATTTTTATTTAGCATTTCATTTATTTTTAAGTTTGTTTTGCTAAAACTGAAAAGTTGCAATTTTCATAATATCTATGAAGAGTAGATGATTAAATTGACAAAAAAACTGTTCCAATATCAATACGAGAAACTATAACTTACTTATCTGACAATGCGTGATAATATAAATTTAAAATGGCAAATGTCTTGTTCAACGAAGCACTTTTTCAGTAAAATTGTCGTAAAATGACCTACGACGATTGTACTGGATAAAAGTGCTCTGTTTTAACCGTAACTTTGTCATGAAATATGATATGTAAAATGGCACAATATGTTTGTTGAGTCTATCAACAATTTAATTTCTTGCAGCAGTGAGGAAAAGCAAACTGCACTGCACTTTACCCTATAAAATCGTAGTCGGTTCACGTCGATTCAATTCTCAATGCAAATGTAACTTTTGTCATAAAATGACCTTTGCTCTTGATGTACCTAAATTGGAAATTGTTGAACAGGTTCATATCTGTATTTTTTAATAAACTGAAGAAAAAGCAAAAACTTGTTTACATCCAAGATGGTGGTTGTTTGGTTACAATTTGAATGGTACGATGCATGACGATTACTCGCCCTATTACACCCTGCTACGAAATGGCTTAAATGTTGTCCTGCGTTAACATATTGTTATACTCATTCTTATCTTAAGGATATACTTGTTATTTCCCCTGCATTAGTATTAAACATTTTATAACGACGGGTGATTTGGAAGTATGTGACTTTTGTTTTACTATAAATACAAGAATTTTCGGCATAAAAATCGGCAGTATGCATATATTCCTATACTCCAGTACCCATTATCTGTCAAAATGGTTACAAAAACAAACTGACGAGCATAGTACATATATTTTGCTATGTGAATGTCACATCTAAGGGTTAAAGCTCCATTATTCCTTTACCGATTGAAAACAAAATAACACACATCTAAAACACATTAAGCTGAAGTGTATAGTACACATTAAAGTCACACTTAGTACAAGTCAAAATAGCCATTTTATACTTACATGTTATTATTTCCCTGACGATGCAATTATTCACCTTCGGGCTTCTTCAGAGGCAATAAAACTTTACCCTCCATCTGTCCTTCCTAGTAAAAAACCTGACGCCGAAATATCTCGGGAAGTATGCATGATTTAGGTAACTGTTTATCCCTATTAAAGACAATAAATAGATTGTGCAACCTATTGTTGTGGCGCTAGAGATATACTTTACTTAATATAGTTCTAGGAAATACATTTTTTTGTTCACATTCACACGGAAATCGAATGAATATTAAGCATTTACGCTCTTGAGGGTAACGAAATGGTCGAAAGCTGAAGTTGTATTCTATTTCATAAAAGGTAGCAAAGGGAAACAGTTTTGAGATTGTAAGAGTGATTATATCTATTATTATGTTTCCTGTCGCGACAGTTCACGACACGTGGTCACGCGCGTACGCATCGATTCCGGCCACACAGCGTGCCAGGGGGGGGGGGGATAATTTGATCCAGACACACATAATTAATATTTTTTCTTAAGCTACGTTTCAATAGAAAGCACGTGTTATGTTGTTCACTGACTTGACATGAATTATTTCATATCAATGTAAACGTATAATAGACCTTAAATTTGTGATTTGGGCGATTATTTGGTTTCATATTGCATTATTAATTATCGTATTATCATATATTAAATTGAAATTCATTTAAATGCCATACAGTTATTTTTACAAACAGTAAAATAAATAAGAATTATGGCGTTGTAGCACGTGACTGATTGGTTGCAGAGGGCATTTTCAAGCATACCCATTTCTCCAGAAATGCCTAGCCGGTGTGCTAGAACAATATTTATAACCATTTGTGTGTTTCAAATACAAAAAATCAAGTCTTGTTTGTTGCATTCAGTATTCCATATTTCTAAATGGAATAGGTAAGACATTTGTAGTTTCGCATCAGAAACTGTTTGAATATGTCATATAATTATATCGATGTTGAATTTTGAATTTACGCAAAGAGTTGACTTTCTAATTGGAGGGATTTTCCAACATTGAAAAAAACAAACACGAAAAAGTGGAAAATTTGTAATAACATTAAGCCAAGCGAGATTAAGAAAACTGTACAGCATTGCTTTATTAGTACGGCATAGGTCGTATGATTGTTATATTTAACATAGTTGGAAAACAATGTTTAATCTAAAAAATGTTAAAATACTTTTGTAAGTTTAAACTAATCAATAATGTTGTTTTAAACATTCGCTAGTAAAGATTTAAAAATTTGATGTATTTACTGTAAAATAAAAAGGGTTTACTAAGTCTTTGTCATTAATTAAAACAGATAATTTATTGATGAGACCCTATGGTGACTGAACAGACCTTAACATTAATTTGTCCAACCAGTTTGAATCGCCTAGTCTGGTCACTTTACCAAATAAGTTTTAATACGACAGCTCACCGTTGTTTGGCCATACTGTTGCTGGCTGTTGCTGGTGAAACATCCTGGATGACTTATGTTTAGGTAATTCAAATTGTATATCTTTGATACAGTTTAAACACTGCTTGTCCTATTGGCAAGTAAACATATTAACATCTAGCAGTTGCATGCTGATCTATCTATCTTATCAAGAGGTACTTTTAGGTATGAGCTCACGAGAATCAAATTGAATAGCTTATTGGAGTCTCTAACTATTGTCAGGGTAAAGCTCATTGCATTCCATCATTAAGTGAAAGTTATAACAAGAGGCAAGCAAGGAAAACAATATCTAAGTTCATTGGTTTACATGTAAAGTTAAATAAGAATAAATAAGTCTATATGTTGATTTAGCATTCATTTAACAACAATTAGGTCTATTTTCCTACTTATTTAATAATAAGGCCAAAAATAAAATACCTGTGTTTCCGGTAACATGGCGAAAAAAATAGGGTCTGTCGGGGTCGGGATTTTTTTTTACAGTTTCGATTTCATGCAAAATTCTGTTGCATCAAATCAATTATATATTATATAAGCTTTCCATAATTAACAAAGTAAGAAAAAAAGCATTGTTTAATGTTTGAAATCATTTCTTTACCTTCGACTACTGTATTTTCCCGCCAATTTTACCCATGAAATTTGGTGTTTTCTGTATACATTACTCCTTTATATATATGACATAATCAGGAATGAAAGTTTATTCTCCTGGAACAGAGACAGAAAAACAATGAAAATAACGACGATATATTTATTTTTTTAATTTTATGCCTAAAAAAATATTAGGGTCGGCGAGGAAAAAATAGGGTCGGTCGGGTTACCGGAAACACAGGTATTTATTTTTTTGCCTAATCAATTGGAAAAGTACCCACGAGATTGCTATATAAAGCTGATTGCAGCCTTGTCCCAGCATATTACAAATAATCAATAGAAGGTTATTATTTTTGTATAATGTCAAAACTACGATATATTTTATTGTTTTTTTTTGCAATTCACCACATTATTAAAATTTCATTATACATATTATACAATATTGATTATGTTGATTTATCGGAACTGATTATGATAGCAATCTTGATAGCTATCAGACTAAACTTAGCACAACCTACCAATCTTTGTAACATTTTGAATGACTTAAATATGTAGACAGTGAATCCGTTTTGTTTTGTCACTCGTGCTGTCCGTTTAATTGCCATTCGTTTAGTCCATGTAATCTGCATGTTTTTATAATGTTCTGTATAGGGTGGTGTCTTAAACAGGTATTTCTTATTTACAGTTTCATTGTTGATATTTATATCATCACCGCACCAGGCTAACTTTCTATTTTCATCTAACCATTCTTGACCTGGATGTCATACTGTAAAGTTCGAAAGTACATATAGAATCAATTTACCTCCTCGGTCGGTAGAGTTACTTGGCAGACAGGGAGTACATTGTTTTTTCGCCATGCCTCGTTGAACGTTACGGGTTGTCACTCTTTTGTTTGCGATAATTTTTACAGGACTTACTGCGAAGGTCTTTAAACTGAGAATGTTTCTTGGTCATGGTGCGTAGATGGTGCCTATTTAGTATTAAGTCAGTTGTTTAAGGAACAAGGTCAGATGGGTGTGTGTAATATAATAAGATCCAATTTAGTCTGATGATGTGTGTGTAGAACACTATACAACAAAAGTTTTGTTGTGATTGGTATTTGTTTATTAGTGCTGATCCAATATTTATATTGATTGTTTTGTCCATGAGGGAAAAACTTGTTAAAGCGTTAAATGTTTGGAAATTATATTCAAATGTTAAAGCAACTTTGAATATGAATTTCTTGTAGGAAAAAGGACTCTCACAAAGTCTAAACTTCCAGAATATCTTTAATAGCAACCACAGTTCAGTGTTTAGTCTACATACTTTTGACTGTATTTATAAAGCAAACAGGTGTATCAAAAATAACAATAATGTAACATATTGTTAAAAAAAGGACTGATCGAGGGTGCAATAATATTAATTTATAATAATTGGATAATTTATATTAAGAATGGTTATTTTGAACAAATACAACTTCTTATCTTCCTTACTGTAAGGCACTTTAAGATTTTGCGAAGCTTAATGCACCATGTCTCCACATGAACGCATTGTTTGGCTCTTTGTATTTTTTTGTTGGTAATAACACAACCTAGTCACTATTTTCAAAACAGAATCGTCGTGAATCAGTAGGACGAATAATCAATAAGATGATGCCGAAGCAGTTTGGCTATAACTCATATCATTTTTTTTAAACAAAATATTTTGATATTGCGGGGAAACATCACTGATTATTTTCCATTCAAACACCGCATTGCATTTAAAATAACACTTTTCAATACATCAGCTACGAGCTTATAGAATACATATTTCGTCCAAACTATTAACACTTTTGAAAAATAATAGTGACTTTCTTAGATATATTTACAATTGATTATGAAGTACTAGCCTGAAACTAAATTATTTATACACATAGTTATCCATCTTTAAGCAGAATCCAAGAAATATAAAGTTTGAATAACGTTTACTTTTGATAAAGAAACGGTTTTCAACAAATAAAAGTATAGAACAGCAAAAATAGACAACCGACAATCAAGTAAACGTTGCCATAGTTTCTATATCCACTGTTGGACTGATATGATGATTTCTCCACACAGACGCGAGCAAACTGTTCGTGTTCCTTTTTCAGGATCTGAAACTCGTGTGAAAACAAAATCTTATGTTCCGTCTTCAATGAAAGCAGTTTCCCGTTCCCCAAAAGTTCAAATTCTGTACTATTGTATTCGATCTGTTTACAGAAAAATAACTCGGAAAGATACAAATACGACTGTTTGGTATGAAAACTATTCCTTCTACAGAATGGGCACCCAACGACTTCCAGGTCAAAATCCAATGGCTTTGTCTGAAGCCACACAGGGTAGAAATGATCCTTTTTATAACCCAATGATTGCAAACATTCAGGTTTGTTATTTTCCTCTGTTGATGCATCGTACAAATCGTAATGAAACCTTTGTCCTAAACTCACGACAGTACCATCAATGGTAATCTTCCACTGTTGTTTTAAGGAGAGCAAAGTTATGTCCAGAAATTCATCATACAGAACCTCTTTTAACATCCGTCCTATTTCGACTACTAGAAACGCATCGCTGTCATTTCCACTCTTGTGGCATATATTGAGAGTGACAATAATCCATTTTTTCCAAGGCGTTTGTACACGACCCCTATTAAAGAGCTCAGGGAGTTGGTTATTTAGCGTTTCTAACAGAGCCCAGTCCAGTTTATCAGAAGAGTATAGCTCCAAAATGACCAGGGCTTGAAATGATGTTAATGTGCGGACAAGTGGATGACATCGACCCGATTTCATCACAAACCCATTCTGACAATGAAGTTGTCGACAATCACCAATTTTCTAAAATAACGAATACAGAAGATTAATGAAGCAAACTGTTATAATTTGTACAATTATCTCAATGCGAATAACAAAAAAACACTTAATGAATATGTTAGCAATTTTAGTTATCCAATGTTCAGGTAAACTTGATAAATAATCGAGCCTAAATGGCCAAAATGGCGTGTTTATTCGTTATCAGAAAGGCATTTTTTACCATGCCTAGAGCCTGCATCACTTTTTCTATGGCCTGGTTTTGGAATAGATGATGATGATGATGATGATGATGATGATGATGATGATGATGATGATGCGAATGTCTTTAGTATACACATTTAAAAATATAGTTTACCTGTGAACATCCAACTGGATATTCATTCCCTTTGTCTTGGTAGTGGATGTTTTCAGTATTCAGAAGCATTTGAAGTTCAAAGTTATCTGAAAGAACTGGCTGTTCCCGTTTACAAGAACGTAAATGGACAAGAGGGACGTCCAAACTAAAAACAAAGATGTCAACGTGTGAACAGCATACTAATAAAACGCGTCAATTTATTGACAACACATCCATTTAGCTTTATTTTCAAAACAAAAGTAGTATAGAAAGGATCCACCTTAAATTTTTCAAATCACTTCTAAGAGTTAAGAAAAGTACATGTACACCGGCTGTTTACGGAGATTTTAGGTGTTATCCAATATTCATTATAGCAGATACGTTCTAATGATTAAATATTGGTTCAAATTACAACAGTCTAATACTATTTTATTAAATTTTATGTCGTAAATCGGTTGATTTAAGCGAGGAAGGTTTCACATCTTGGACATCTAACGTTAAATGTTTAAATGAGGAGAGTTGATTTTAAAACGTCTGGGTTAATCCGGGGAATTATTCTGTCAAACTATTTGCTCCAGTCTTTAAACAACGTTTAATTTATAGTTTTCTACAAGAGTGGCGTGCTGATATTCCCAACAGTATAAAACTTAATATTTCATACTTGCATCTGCATAGATCGTTTGGTATGGCCAAATAATAATTTGTTATCTAACAAAAACCATAGGAAATACCATACACAATTACGTGTACCAGCGAATAGGTTACATATTGAAACTGGTAGGTATAGACAAAACAGACTACCAAGAAATGAAAGATAATGTAAATTATGCCATATACAGGAAAATGAGAAAGAATACCATTTCGTTATAAGATGTAGTTGTTTCGATGTCCTCCGATCAATTTTTATTAAAAACATTTTTATGTAAAACCCAGCATGTTTATATTTATTCAACGTGTTAGTAGTAATAAAAGCAACTATTGTAAATTGATGTAAAGGAAAATTATAGATAAAAAATCTTTTAATCAATGATACTGTTCAAGGTTTGATTTTATAATCACTGTTGTAACCACTAACCATCTGCATGTCCATTATGTAGCTAATTACCAAACTATAAAGCTTCTATATCTATTTTTATTTACAATATTGATATACATGAACATTTTCAATTGATCTTAAACTGTTCTTGAATTGTAATAGATATTAGCTACCTTGTAACGATGATCACATGCATGAAAATTGTGTTTACTTGTACATATTTGTTTTATGAGATGCTTTGTTGCAGAAGTCGAAACAAACTTCTGTTCTGTTCTGTTCACTTAGCTTTTAACAATCAGAACCAACTTAGTAACCTGCCCATTTATAACGATTTTAATGTGGTTGAGGGCTAGTTTCTAACGGATTTACTTTTTGTATAATTTATATTACTGTTGTATATAATGGATCTGTTCAAAGACAGAAGGATATTCAAATACGTTTAATTCAAAATCCAGCCCTTATAACTGCACAAAAACCGTACTTACGTGTTAGTATCATACTTGTTGAACTTACAAAAAAGGCAGTCATACACCTACTAACAGTTTACCAATTAAACAGCAACAAATACGTACACACTTGTTAGCACATTCCAGTTTATAACACATTGTGTAAAAACACAAACTACCAGAGGTTAAGTTCATTAAAAGTTTTAATCGTAAAATAATATTATCTCATATGTCAGGTTGTCGTTATGTCGAAACGAATCTGTGTGAAATGAACATTAACCAGGTATCAACAAATGAACACAGAATGTTGAAAACAGGAAACCTACAAATCACCTTTCTGCCATTAGTGCCATTTATATGGATTACAAATCATTAAAGGTACGACTTTGATCCGGGATTTTTCATTATTTTGAAAATAACTTTAAACAATTTAGTCATACTAGTGTTAACTTTTAACAAAATTAGGATATGGAAACTGATATATGACAGGTTGCAAAATACTCACATATTATGATGTTACAAATGTTTTTAGATTACCTCAAGGCGTAATAACAATAATAAGCCGTCATATAGCATTACATGAGGTGTACGTTTCTTAACAATTAATATGCAATCAGATTCAAAGCCCCACAATTCACAGCCATGAACCAAAATTTGTTCAGCAGTATTATCAAAGGGTTCTGTTGATTTTTAAAAAAGTAATTGAATGTTTCGTATTCTAACATACGAAATACAGGTAGGATGCTTATTGAATGAGACCCCTTTGTCGAAAAAAAATGGAGCAACTAAATTTGAACACTTTTTTTTAATATGGACAATCAGAAATTTGAGCCAAAGAGTTTCTGGTATGAGTTAGGTAAAAAGTAAAGCCTTTATCTGGACTTTTTATGAAAAGGAGTCGTAACTGAAAAAATACCGTAGTATATAATCTTATGTTCCCAATTATCTTAAATTGTTTGGCAGAAACCATTCCACTAATTTTTATAACAGTGACCTTGACCTCGACCTGCACATAAGCTATATACACGCCAATATGCAATACTGTCCATCAATTCTAACTTAAGTTAAAAGGCGGAAGATAATGTTTCTATTTTTTAGTTACAGTGACTTTGACCTTGACCCCGATCCCCTCAAAAGCAATTCAATGCTAGCTTGGCATAATCTACCTACACACAAACTTCCATCACGATCCATGAATTCCCACTTAAATTATAGCGCGGAAATAATTTCCTTTATTTTTTGTAACTGTTAAATTGACCTTGACCCCTACCATTCTTAAAACAATCCCATACTAGTCCTTTACATAAGCAACCTACACAACAACTTTCATTACTATCCATATATGCTAGCTTTATATATTGGGCCGCCCAATGACATCCCATTTTATAATTTTAAACCGTAAGGATGTCGTAGTTCAAATAATACTTCTGACATTTTTGAAAACACTTTTTCAGATTTGAAGTTTTGCGTAATCAATTTTTGCATAGAAGTTACATGTTACATGTTACATGAATATTTCAAGAAATGTCAGTTTCGAGATCGAACAGTGCATATTTATCTAGATATCATATCAACATATTAAACAAGTGATGTTTAATGCCACGTCAAAACTGTGGACAGATCACATAGACCATGACCTTTGAGCTGATTACATCAAAATCAATAGGTGTATCCAGCCCAAACCTCCAAGACAAGTTTGAGGATCATAAATCTAAGCATTTTCAAATTATCTCTCGGACAAGATTTTGCATTCAATGTCATTGTGACCTTGATCTTCGATCCAATGATCTCAAAAAAATAGCGGTAATTTATTGATCACTGAAAGTTACGTTTCAGGACTAAAAGACTAAGGCATTCACATGTAAATACTTGGGCAAGCTATCAATTACCGACCTACCGACATACCGACCGTCATGTGAAAGGAAATTAATCCCACCTCCTTCAGAGGGGGGCATAATAAAAATTTTAAAAAAACAACACTTATATTTACAATCAATGTATGTGAAACAAACGATTCGGGGATTCAGCACAAGACGGTCGTAACATTATAAACAGATAGTAGTTGTGTCTGTTTTGTGCGAGACCCAGTTTTGTTCGCTATTGGTCTTACCTGCAAAGAGCACAAAACTCGTTTTTGTAAGCATCGCTGGCAGAGACATAGAAAGGAAGATGAAGATCGCCTTCACATTTCTCCTGAAGTGTGGTGAAATTTTCTACAGGGTTATTATATCCTGGTCTAGGCAGACTGAAATTGCAATGTAAACAAACTATACAATGTTTTAAATGTAACCATATCATAAACGGTTTAAAACACTCTCTTGATAGTATATATTTATTGACTCAGTGCACAATTGGTGTTTCACCAAATGTTCAAAATTTGACAAATATACTTGTTAGCTTGGTACAGAAGATATATTTTGATATTTAAGTATTCGTTAAAGATGTATGGCAAAACTCTTTATACCAAACAAGTCCAATCTTTATCATTTCGTTCCTTCTTTTGACAATCAAGACAACTATTTGACATGTATGTGCAATTTAGTTTATATGTCAATATCGTAAGCCTTACCCGCATTCTCTAAACGTATTTGTTGTACACATAAAATGTGCAATTTTCTCTGGCTCAGGAAATATGTAGACTACCAAACACATGGAATGGTCGTAAAACGCATCTTGAAGCCCGTACAAAATGTTAGCAGGGGCATTCAGGAGACCACATCTGACTATATAGAGAGCATTTGCGATAGTTTACAGTCCGCTCTAGATCATAATTATGGATGTATAATAATAACAGTGTACAAACCACAGTTGTTATACGATGTTCGATGTTCTCTCAATAAACAGTTGTTAAACGAAAGTTAATTTTTTGCTAATGTTACAACTGTTATATAAATGTTACATTACTGTTCAGGAAAGAGACGTTATACGATATATGTAGTATATATGTAGTTATGGCCTATCTGCCCTGAGAAGACGAGAACGTGCACCATGACGTCCATTTTGTAACATCAATATTGCTGACATATACCTGGTAGGCAAAAAGTTACACAAGCAAAGTTTAACGAGGGATGAAAACGGAGCTATTGGTGCAAAGAAAGGGAAATTAGTTTTACCGTTAATGAAACGTTCAGTGATTAAGTAACGAGTACTACCGCGAACCACAGTACCTAAATTTATTTCTGTGAAATTGAGATCATAAAGTCATTTGTTGAAAAGTTTGACTTACTTACAGTATATTTGCCTGCTTACTTTCAAGCATTTCCAATTTTTCTATCTGTTATTGTGACCTGGCCGAACTGTTTACTTGTCTCTCTCCTCTCGAGCATTTAAGATTTCCTGCCTGTTATTTTGACCTGGCCGATCTTTTTATTTTGCCTCCTTGTTCTCAAGCGTTTCTTATTTTCCTGCCTGGTATGTTGACCTGAACAGTTTGTTTATTTGTCTCTCTATCCACGAGCAATTAAGATTTACTTTCTGTTATTGTGACCTGGCCGAACTGTTTATTTGTCTCTCTATTCTCAAGCGTTTCTAATTTTCCTTCGTGTTATTTTGACTTGGCCATTTTGTTTATTTGTCTCTCTATTCACGAGCATTTAAGATTTTCTGTCTGTCATGTGAACTTGGCGAACTGTATATTTGTGTCTCTATTCATGAGCATTAAAGATTTCCTGCCTTTCAGTTTGGCCTGGCCGAACTGTATTTTTGCCTTCTTATTCTCAAGTGTTGTTAATTTTCCTGCCTATTATTTTGACCAGGTTGAACTGTTTATTTGTCTATTTATTCACGAGATTTTATGATTTTCTGCCTGTTATTGTGACCTGGCCGAACTGTATATTTGTCTCTCTATTTACGAGCATTTAAGATTTCCTGCCCGTTATTGTTACCTGGTCGCACTGTATTTCCGTCCCTCTATTCTCAAGCATTTAAGATTTCCTGGCTGTTATTGTGACCTGGCCGAGCTGTATTTTCGCCTTCTTATTTTCAAACATTTCCCATTGTCCCTGCCTTTAGGATAGACAGTAAATTTGTCTTTCTATTCTTGAGCATTACAAGTTTCTTTCCTATTATTGTGACCTTGACAAACTGTATAGTTGTCTCTCTATTCACGAGCATTAAAGATTTCCTGCCTGTTATTGTGACCTGACCATACTGTATATTTGACTTTATATTATCCAGCATTACAAGATTTCCTGCCTGTTATTGTGACCAGGCCGAACTGTTTATTTGCCTCTGTTTCTCAAGCATTACAATATATCCTGCCTGTTATTGTGACCTGGCCGGACTCTATATTTGACTCTATATTCTCGAGAATTTTATTTTTTCTTGACTGTTAGTGTGACCTGGCCGATCTGTATAGTCGGCTCCTTATTCTTAATCATTTCAATCTTCCCTGTATTCTATTATGACCTGGATAGACAGTAAGTTTGTCTTTCTATTCTTGAACATTACAAAATAAATTGCCTTACTGTTATTGTGACCTCGCCAGACTGTATATTGTTTTCCCTATTTTTAAGCTTTTCAAGTTTTCCTGCGTGTCATTGTGATATAAATGGACTGTATATTTGTCTCTCTATACTCGAAGTTTTCTCACTTGTAATTGTAATATAGCCGGTGTGTATATTTGTCTTTCTATTTTCGAGAATTTCAAGAGTTTTTGTTTTTGTGACCAGACCGGACTGTATATATCACTCACTATTCTTGTGCATTTCAAGTTTTCGTGCCTGTTTTTGTGACTTGGCCGGACTATGTAGTTGTGTCTCTATTTTTGAGTATATAATTTATTTCCGCCTGCTGTTGGGACCCGGCAGAACTGTAAATGCGACTCTCTACTCACGTGCATTTTAAGTTTTCCTGCCTGTTATTTTGACCTGGTCTGACTGCAGAGTCATCTCTCGCCTCTCGAACATTTCAAGTTGTCTTACCTATTTTTGATGCCGCGTCCGACTATGTATTTGTCTGTTTATTTTCGTGCATTTCAAGTTCTCCTTCCTGTTATTATGACATTGCCGGACAGTCTATTTTTCTCATTATTCTTGACTTATTCAAAATTTCTTGTTTATCATTGTGACCTGGCCGGAATATATATTTGTCCTTCATTTCTCGAGCTTTTTATTGTTTCTGCCTGTTATGGTGTCTTTGGCGGACGTTATATTTGCAACTCTTATGTGATACATTTAATGCATTTAAAGGTAATCAGTGTGTATAAAATCAAAATCTATTACATATAAAAAAGGGTTTGCATTTTTTCTCCTTTCTTGCTAAACGGGGGGAAACGGTCTTCCCGCTGATAATGGCTATTGACAAAAACATTATTTTTTGTTAATTCTTCCGCGAGAACAATATCAAAATCTATTTCATATTTATCTGTGATTTTCTCATACTTTTTACATGTTGTACCTTGCACGTTGAACGGCGTAAGGTTTTGGTCTTCTCCATGGCATTTAGCACATTCAAGGTTTTTATAGAGTCGTCGTCCAGACCAAACAGGGAGAAGTGTAGGATTTCCAATGTGTGTTACGTTTCTTTCACCACAATCTGTTGTCGTATCGTCAAGAACAATTGGCTTAAATGAAAGACAAATTAGTATTTGATTATTAAACAGCACAAGTAAATTTGGATTAGATCAATTACATAAGAAATCTTGTTTAGTTTAACCGGTGAACATTTTTGGAGTGTCAATGCATCAATCACAACATTAGCGATATTTCGATATGGCAATAACATTTGCGTTGAATAAGACACAAGAACATCATTGATTTTTTGGTATGGCAATAACACTTGCCTTGAATAAGACACTAGAACATTATATATTATTTAGAAGCACAATTACCTTTCGAATGACTTTTAAGTATCATTCGAAAGAGTTCAATGTGTAATGAAATACTTGTGATTGAGTATTTTGGGAGCTTTGTGAGCAAAGTGAGGTTTGGTATATTTGGAAAGAGTTCAATGTGTAGTGAAGAACTATTTTGAATGATGCCAAAACTTAATATAGGGTCATCTTTGTAAGTCATTTAAATGAATACCTAAAAGATAAATTGTCCTTATATTATATTTCAAGCAGGCTGACATTATTGAAACGTTTTAGATTTTTGTATTACGGTTACCAATATGAATTTAAATCGACAATGTCATGCATTATGAGTTTTTTAATCAATTTAAGTATGTCAAAGCCGACTTAATATTTTGAGAGTTGTGTCTGGATTTTAACATACTAAGTTCATTTGTGAATTTTCATCATTAAATTAAAAGTAGAACTATTCATGTATTTAGCATTTATATTCGGCCAAACGGAAAAATTAAGTAACGATCATACTATATGAGCATGGGCCAAAGGACTATTAAGGATCCGATTCACAAAAACCTCAGCATTTAGCCACTGGCAATAATTGTGGCTACCTGGTTACATCATTTGTCGGCTGAACACAAAATTGTAAACTTAATGACCGAGTAAACACTTCAGGTAATCCATACATCATTAACATACAATATTTAAACATGTAAAGTTTTCAGCTTGTTTATATAGACATACATATAATTTTAAGGAACAAAATGAATAAATTGACAAACAATCATAGTCAAGTTTTATTTAATTACCTCCATTTAATATACCATATTGTATTTGTAGTGACATTAAGGTTGTATTAAAGAATGAAGCCTATGAAAAAAGTGAAATGTTTTTAATCGGCATAAATTAAACATAGAAATATTTTAAATATCCAAAAAGGTTATACTTAATGATGGATGGCTTACCTTTGACTATTAATCAACTGGCTTTCATATTTTAAACTTAATATATACTGATTTAAGTTTGCATTTTGGTTCTAATGTATTCTGTAAAATTACAGATTTTGCACACTTCAAACGTCCACAAGTTCGTTTGTAATATTTTGTTAGTTACTGTTTCCAGCATTTTTTTCTGCACATGAAACCCTTTCAAAATATATTAGACTGACATCTGGTCACAAGGCACCCATAATTCACAGAATGGTATTTAGTAAACCGTTATACCATTTATCATACCGGGCACTTATCCACCATGTAGAGAGGTAAAGGTCGAGCTCTGGGCTTGTAGGAAGATGCATACGGGAAAATGCAGCTTAGGTTCTCTGTTTCTGCTATTTTGTAGAGGTCGAGGTAATCGTAACAGCAGTTCAAGGTCAACCCGCAGTCGTAAGAACAGGAACATTCTTGTAAAATACATATGCGTAAATATTGAATCAGGTTTGTAATGGATGTATCGTAGATTGAGAAAATGAACAGAAGTTAGTAAATAGATGATATTTGTTTGTTTCAGTGTAAGATCATAATATATTTTGCAAAGTGACAACCAAAACTTTTAGTGTTCAAGAGGTGAGATACGTTGTGAAACCATACTTGAGCAAACATGTTTTTCACCTTTTATGACATGATTAAAAAGGATTTAAAATGTGTAGGTGCTTAGAGAAGCGGACACAATGTACACAAATGAAACGGTATGACGTTGTTGAAAATGTGTCCCAGTCAGTGCGCGCCGACATTTGATTGAAAAATGAAAGCGGGCTAAATTTCCACTAATATATGTCTGAAACCACAGGTAAGTACAACAAAACTAAAAAAAACGATAAAATCTCATGTATTTCTATAAATGAAAAATAAAATAACTTGTTGATATCCTAGGCATAACCAATATGATGATAATCATATAATTGAGTTTCCTTAAAGATGCGGTTTCTAGAATGAATTTTATTTTATTTTTTTACCTTATGTTTGCATTGTTTGACATTTTTGTAATGCTCGTTCAGTGTTTCTCGTGTTGGATATATGCTACTTGTAGATTTTTGTTTTGTCATTACACGCTACTTTATACTTTGCATTAATTGAGCGCTGTGGATAACACTGGTAAAAATGAAGAAGGTTTGGTTTGTGAAAACGTTCCATTCACAAAACGTTATTTAATAAACCCGATGTACAGGCCAAACTACCTTAGGCAATGAAATGGAACTCAAATTGGAATACAATTTCTAGTTTTGCTGGAACAAGAATTAGACGTCTCTGCAAACACTATCAATTTGTTAAAATTTAAAGCTGCACTTTCACAGGTAGAACGTTCTGACAACTTTTTTTTTTATTTTTTGTCTTAGAACGAGCCAATTTTTGCAAAAATCCATGGAAACCAGTTACATAAGACTGCTGAAAAATATAAGATCGCTGATTTGTATATTTAAGTTAAAACAATTATGTTTTATGCATTTCTCTTAAACCGTAAGCCATAAAACACTAATTTTCGAACGGAAATATGAAAATCTGCGATCTGATATTTTGTGTGCAATCTTATATTTTGGTTCACAGATACTGACGCAAACTTTTGCTCTTTCCAAGACAAAATAAAATAGTTGTAAAAATGGTAAATCTGTCAGAGTGCAGTTTTAAGTCGAATTGTCATTTAAATACAGCATAGTTTTCGAGTTGTAATTAATTTACATTATTATAAAATAAATCAAACAGTATGGTTCATAGAAGAATAATCACGTTAAGCATTTAATGTTATCATTATTAAATGGATATTATTACTAAATATTTCGAACAAAGAATACAAGCAATTGATCTCATGATTTTAGACTGCAGCGATTCCCCTGGGGATTCCCTTGTGCTATGTAAACATTATTTTATATTTGCATTCGATTAGTCCTTGATTGAAACTTGATGTTTATATTGTATGACAATAGGAGTTGTGACGTCATTGTTTGTTTCAATATTGCGCTCCGAATGAATTAGCGCGGCGTCATTAAACTAATGATATACGACGTTAAAATAAGAAATTGTTTTTAAACAAACGTATGTAATCGGATCGGTTATATTTCTTTTAAAACAAATACTCAATTGTGGAAATTACTGATAGTTTTTTATCGTAATGAATAATAATTATAATATTTCAATGTAAGTATTGATGATATTTTTCTTCCGTTTATGCTGTATGAACCCAGTAGGGCAAATGCGCAAATACGCAAACTGACACAGAAGCTCAATATGTGTACGCTATCTTAAGTGATGAGAAGAAGAACCTTTTAAAACAGTAGGTAGAAATATATTTAATATTAAAAAAAACTGGAATGATACTTGTTTTGGTAACTAGTCATCCTGTCGTAGAGATCAGCATGTATATCCTACTGCACTCGTAGAAATTAATTTTTATATAATCCAATACATATATATATATTGATATTTATATATTTATATATATATATATTATTTTAAACTTAAAATATGTTTATAACTACAAACATAATTCACAAATTTGGCAGTTAAAGCCTTATATTATTTCAAGTGAACACAATTTCAATCATTTCCTGTTCATACATAATTTTCACAGCCCCCTTTTCCCCTAAGGACCCTTTGCCTTTTCTGCATCATCCGGATCTTTATTTCACCTTGCTGAATTCCTACCTTAGTCACCATTTATTGTGTAATAGCTTTGATGATGTGCTATTGACGATCATTAAATCTCTTGCAGTATTAGTTCTTTTTAAGTCTGCAGAATGTCGTAATTGACATGAAATCAATTTCAGCTGCTATGGTAGTGGAACTTTAATTGATAGGGTTATCACATTTAAATTATCTTAGAACATGGATAATAATTAATGCATGTATATGGGTGGAACAGTGGAAAATATTTGTTAATTATAACTTTACCACTCCGGCTGGCCTGGAGTAAAATGATAACCATGGATCATTTTCACTCTTACAAAAAGGGAAATATTCAAACTATATAGCAAAGTAAGCATTTACATTTGGCAAGGCGTAAACATGATTGTTTCCGGTTTCGCGAAATTCCCGAAGGTTTTGATTTCATAAAGCGCTTTACTTAACGCTGAGCCAGAAAACATGTCGACGATTTTTAGGATTGTATCAATATAATTCATTGAGATTGCTTCGTTAGAATGATAGTTTGTTAAAACCAGAGTAATTGTAATTTGTTATCACAACTTTCGGCTTAATGCAAACTAATGAGAACATGTTCTTAAAGAAGCATGTCATACCTTTTTTGTTGTCTGGACAAAAACCTTTGCCCGATTCCAAAAGCATGTACAACGATAATTTATGTAGATATATTATTTTAAAATCAAATAACATGTGTTCGTCAATAATTTATTAGAGTTTCTTTTTTAATATCGAAGACATTAAAGAATTGAAATCAAAATAATTTACCTGAGCAACAATCCTCTGGAATAACCTGTCCCTCTACTACCTCTTGTGAAGTTCCATTGCATTTGTAAGATTCGGGACAAAGGTGGAAAAAGCTTTCTTGGCCCTGAAAACTGTTGGCTGCCACAGCAAGGTTCGCGCTCGCTCTGTATAGGATAAACAGAACTATTGCAATGCGACGCATTGTTATTGACGTTTGCAGACAATCGTATAGAAAGTCAGGGAAGTCGCAGACTTTTATACTTCAATACTCACAGAATATAACACCACGTGATACCGATGGCATAATTTACACCAGTATTTCTGCGAGGCGTATACTTGTATAATGATAAATCGGCTGTGATTTAAATTGATGATATTCGTAGCCAAACGTGCTCTGTCACAGCTAAGATACATTTACAAATACCTTTGAATGTATATAGCATACAATATTTATATACAATCAATGAGGTTGTCCAATTTGTTTCAAATGCTTTAATGAAAAGGAAAACATGAAAACAACTTAATCTAGGACGAAAATTGTCCGAAATAATGTTCCAGTCTGAGGTCTCAACATTAGCGCCTTTAATAAAATGTCCAAGTAAAACTTGTGTATGGCAACACCGGATAACCAGACAAAACATGAAATACCACAATTTTAAACTTAAATAGTTAAAAGCTCCGAATATGCCAAATATTGCGCCAAGAATTTTAGCGCTAATGGTAGTTATACGTAACTTCACGTTGTCTGTATATCGTGAAGTGTTTTAGAATTATTTTCAAAATAAGAACATGTTCCGTGTTTATGTATCATATATCTTTGTTTCTAAATATTCTCACAACAAAGCCATTTTACGGCCGCGTCAATTTAACTCTCAAATAATGAAAATACGCCGAACAAAATACTAAGTGAGTGGGAAAATTAAACGAAACAATAATAATATTTTACAATTTCTTTTTTATAAAAGGGGCGAAGAACAATCGTTTCCTTTATAATTCGTTATTTTGAAATATAATCCTGGATTCTTTTTTTCTTTATTTTCTCGTTCAAATGTAGTCTGAAGAATATAATAAAAGGAATATGTAATTACAACTGTTTCAGTCTTAAAGGAGTTGTCACAGGCTTCAATACTTCTTTTTTGGTCAAATCCCCTGAATAAAAGGACCATTGGCTTAGAAAGAAAACCGTGCGCTAGATCTGTTGAAATCATCGGCACATATCGGCCATTTCTGCCGTTTGACAACCCTCTGAAGTATGCCCGTGAAGTTGTAGAAGAAGATGGTAAAAAAAGTGTAATAATTGTAGGATTTTAACGAATAACTTACATAACTAAACTCAAACTAATTCTCAGTGATATGCATAATTGAATAGATCCTTAAGATTCCTAAGAGTTAAGTTCTAAGGCTTACCTGCTAAATTAAACTTCCTACTCAATTTACTTGCTACATGTGAAAGACAACCCCAACCTTTATCATTTAAGATATTTTAATGCATATACGTAATCAACCGTAATAATAATAAAACTGTGGTGATTATCTTTTAAATTTAAACGCTTTGTGTTTTTCGTAAAGCGCATGTATAAACTTAAATATCTGGCCTCAACACAGGGTAAGCTTAGAATATGTATTTGCTTCTAAACTTGTCCATTTTATAATTGATGTATTATTGTTTTAATACACAGGGATCGAAGTACGAACCGGCACAACAATTAACAGCTTCAGGGCGCATATTTTGAAATGAATTTATTATTGTATAACAAAACTTTAATTGTTTGTTGTTAAATTGCTACCATAAACAAATGCTGATAAAACAATGCAGCTTGAGCTACACAATTAATGTTTAACTAATTACAACTTTTGAAAGGTACCACTAAGGTACCGTTTATTATAAAATGACATATTGCTAGGCGTATATCAATGGCTCCTCATTTCAATAAAAAAAAAACAATGAAAATCGGGAAACATATTCCAAAATGACTAATCTTATCAAGTATTGAACAAAGATTGGTAACAACAATATAATTGTTTAAGCAAGAGCGTGAAATGCCCAGAGGTGCGAAGATGAAGTAGAAATGCAACTTTCTTTGTAAATGTGCCTGGAGATGTTAAAATTTCTATCAAATTTCTGCCAAGGTCGGTGTATGAAAATGAAACAAAAATCTTAAAATTGAAACGCAGACCGTTTTATAACGTCATGTAGCAATTGAAAACATTTAGCCAAATAAATATGTTGCTGCAAAGCATCGGTGAGTTGGTATAGTGTGTTTAGGAATGATGGCAATTCAATCGATGATAACAGACTCCAACAGAATCATCATAAATCATTCAAATCTGCTGAACAACCATTCAGAATGCCAATGGTACAAATGATCCCAGGGAGTTTACGCAAGACCTTTGTGTTTCCCCTCAAGGACTTCTACAACGTTTCAGTGGTTGAAACTGTTCCGCTCCAAATTGCATTACTTCCCACCCCACCCCACCCTGCAATAGAACAAATAAGGGTGTCGTTAAATTGTTTATTCTAAGCAAACTATCCACATCTATCACATATACTTTTTATATAGTAAGATGTTATGGAGACGTAATACCAAGGTCATAATTCCTCTGATTACATGATGTACCTTTTCAAATCTGTAAAATACTGCAAAAATCCACGACATTACTTTCCCTTACGTTTACGTTAAAATCCTTTTGCCCATTTATTTATTTTATCTGCAGCTAAATGAGTAAAATGAGTAAACATCGATCCAACCTTGGAAAAATATCTTAACAACAATTTTGTAAATTTATCTATATATACCTATAAAATATAGTTGCATATAGTAAGGAAAACTAAACGAAACAATTTTTAATTCCTCATGGTTTCCATTTAAATGAGTAGTGTATTACTTTGTTTCTTGGAAGTTGGACCTCCGCTCACCAAACAAGAGATAGAAGAAACATGCTTTAGTTTTATGTAAGATGGAATGGTAGAATAATTGTTGTATGATTGATAGTGTTCTCACAGTATCAACTGACCTTTTATTGCAAGGAAACCCAAACTTGATCGATGCGGAGCAATTTACTACTTAAAGCGGTGTTCATTGTTAAGTATCGTCGGCGTCAAATTTAATATTGTTAATATTTGACAGTTATTTAACAGTCAAATCGAAACAATCAGACCCTCCTCTAAGTCAAATCTAATTTGGATATTAAATAAGGACCCAGATCATGCAAACTACTAATGTCCTTTTATAACATGTACATGTTTTTGAAACTTATCTCGGTTGTTTTATTCATGGCAAATGAAAAAGGACACAAAATAAAAAAGTCTGTCTTGACTAAACATATGATTTCAAGTAAATAAACATACATTGAATATTCATTGTAAACTATCGAGTTCGTCCATTTGTGTAGCAAGTAACCTTTTACAGCTTTGCAAGTATGCTATGCTTGTTTGCGTTTTAAAACAATTGCCAAGCTTTGTAAACACATAAATTAATTAGGGTTTTATTTTCAAAAATATATCCACCATATTTTTACTTTTAGTTAATCATATTTGAGAAACAAACCTAAGTAATTTGTATTGACAATATCAGATAGTGCGGGTTTTTGGAATAAAATATGTAAAAACAGTTAAAATCAAATAGTATTTGAGTCTGAGATATTGCCTGATACATTAAAAATCAGGTCTCAGCTGTTCAAATAGCCCCTAATTGATACCGTGTTACCAGAGTTCCATTTTATGATCTGTGCAATACCACACCCTCGTAACATTCAATAGTGTTTCATGTGGTGTTATGTGCTAGTATAATCATGTTAATAGTTTTCCTTTTTTCAGTTTTCTACATTCTCATATTATCAATGAATACAAAATTATTCAAAGTTTTTTGTTACGAATATAAAGAAAAGCATTAAAACATAATTTGGTACCGATTGAGAAATTCATGACAAAATATGCCTAGTAAAGTAATTGACATGGTTCAGAATAAGCTGTAACCTTATTCCATAGACCATCTGACATTTTGCAATTGCTATCAATACATTCATCACATTATCTTTAAAACAGGTTTACAGCTTATGGCCTTACATTTAAGAGGTATAAGTGTTGAACATTCATAAAATATCGGCTTTAGTAATCGAAACTGAATCCGCACATCCATTCAATGTGTAATGTAGATACTTTGGTTCAAAATTATTCATTTAATATAGTTGATTATTTTACTCATCATTTTTACCACATTATTCACTGGTTTCAGATGGTAAACTTAACATTTGCCCACGTATGATGTCAATATTTCCATTTTTATAAGAATTACAAAGAAATACCAATATGCGCAAACATCAAGTAGTTAGCTTTTTCAAAAAGTTTACTTAACCTTTATTTCTAAAAGGTTATACTTTACTTATATACAATAAGCATATTAATAGTATTTGAAATGTAGGTGATTTTTTTTTTCCGTATTTATTTCTCTGAATACACACAGTTTTTACTTGTATTCAGACGTTATATATATATATATATATATATATATATATATATATATATATATATTTATATATATATATAATGTTTTGTTCATTTCTTATCTTTTAATCAGTGATACTAACGTCTTAACATTACCTCCGTTTCGCCACTTATTTATATTTGATATATCGTAATCTTCTACTTTATACAACAGCGAGGTTCCATACCATATCCTTTAATTGCCCAAAATAAAATTGTATACTATTGCCATTCAGTTTGTAAGATTTAATATTAACAGGCTATCCGATGTCGCTTAAGTTAGTAAGAAGTCCTATTGCTTTGAACACGTATAAAAGTACCTTAGTAATAATACTGCTTTAAACTTTCATTGATCATTGATACTCAACATTCTCACCTTCTCACAAGACCTAGCCAGGGGCGGCTTCAGGAAGGGATGAAACTTAGGGCGCAACCTTTCGACACGCGCCGTTCCCTATTAACCGAAATATGTTTGCTGGGGGGGGGGTACAATTCAAATCGGAATGGTGAATTTTTTAGCGTATTCATAACATTTTTCTTAGATATTGACATAAAAAAGTATTCTTCGACGGCTTGATGAGGGGGTACGGTTTCGCACTCACCCGCCCCCCCCCCTAAATCCGCTAGTGCAGTCCCTTTTAAATATATGATGGCTTTAAGACTGCCTTAATTCCGTCACATTTAGACGGCTCGTCGAGTATATAAAAAAGTTAATAAACTGAATGATAAGTGTATAGATTTGTGTAACGTCATTGAATACATCTGGTTGGGAACCTTGATATTTAAATTTTAAAAACCACCTAGGCTAAACTTCTTCTTCTTCTTCTTCTTCTTCCTTCTTCTTCTTCTTCTTCTTCTTCTTCTTCTTCTTCTTCTTCTTCTTCTTCTTCTTCTTCTTCTTCTTCTTCTTCTTCTTCTTCTTCTTCTTCTTCTTCTTCTTCTTCTTCTTCTTCTTCTTCTTCTCCTATATCTCGGACAACTATTAACTTGCCAAACGTTTTTTGGTATAGTTTAACTATTGCAGTTTGCGATAGGATTGACAAGTTAACAAGTTAAATCAGTTGATGGCACACGTAGCTAATAGACTGATGGCAGACGGTTAAAGCCCCACCAAGAGAAGTCTGTCCTTCCAGGTTTACAGTAAAATATTAAACTCAAATTAATTTTAGGTAAGTTGTAACAAATTTTAGTTCAAGGCAGAAATCATACTGTTAGTT